>NC_084515.1:7764785-8364785 GCF_024500385.1 Phyllopteryx taeniolatus | reverse complement strand
TTTTAACTGTTTAAAACAAACAAAAACATTTGTTCAGATTGTTTTGGATCATATCGGGGTCTCTCTGACATGTTTTTATTTTGAAGGGGCTATTTATTCAGTCAACAGCTACTGTTTGTACAGTGGTACAATGTACTACGTGTGCAGGTGCTACAAAGTGCCACTGCTGAAAGATCACTGTTTGGCGTTTCATTATCACCATGGCAACACCTACTGAAACGGTATGATACCGACCGATAAAAATATTATTCTGTAATTATCACATTTTATTCTTAGCAATCTTATTGCTATATGCATTGCTTATTTTGTATGGAAGCTGGAGTGTTAGTCATCCATGTGTATCTGAATAGAGGCGGTGTTCGTGAAGGCACCACCGGGCTGGGCTGGGACGGGCCACACATGCATCAAGCCGGGAGGAGGAGGTGGTGACGGTAGGCAGACGAGCGCCCTCCAGTCAATAACACCGAGTGACAGTGCTACCGACGTGACAGCGTCTGTTAACGTCACGGAGACACGGCGGCTGTGTGTTTTCAGCCCATGTTTTTCTCCTAACTGGTGAGTATTTCTCACGGTTCCCCCAAACTACTGACGTCGCCTGTCGCCGGGGAACAGTGCACCCCACCCGGCTAACGAGCGGATGATGATGCCGCCCTCCTCCTTATTCTCCTCCTATCATAGGCCTGGGTGTAGCTCGTCAAATCTCCCCTTTTAGTGACGCCTGGTAAATTAGCCTGCTTCGCATGAGCTCCTAATGGTAACTATTTGCTGCTTTTGCTGTAATCCGACCGGGCATGTAATGCTAACAAGTAGCCTAATCTCCTTATGGTTCACTTATTTGCTAACAGCCGCTCACTTCGCATGCTAACCTAGCATCGTCTTTCTTTATATTACTCTTATATTGTTGCTGCTTTTTGTGTCCGTAATAATTCAGAGGTAGAGGTACTCCTAAATGTTAAGACTTCATTAACAGAAATGTTTTGCGTGAACGTATTCATCATTCACCTGGATTCACTTTGCTCTCTAGCTGCGCGGGGTTTTGAGCCAAATTGAACAATTGAACACGTTAATAATTATTCTACTGTTAAATTGCTACGTGCCAGACATTGTCACTGACGGCAAATTATTGTCATTACTAGGTGGCAATTAAATGATGTTCTATTAGATCTTTGGATTGATTGGATTGTACAAGTGTACCTAATGACGTATCCGGTGAGTTTATAATTTGTAGTCAAATTAGTGCAAATCAATCTCAGGCAGTTCTCAAATTCGGGGTCCATAAAATAATTGGCAATAGATTATTGTTGCACTTTTAGACATTTATTGAATGTGTCAAACACACAAATACAAAATGAGAACACTTGCAAGCACCTTCTGTAAGCCAAAGCTCACAACCAGATGCTCACACGCAAACTAACAGTACCCAGCTCCTGATGTCACTCACGGCACACTTTAAAGACTCACATTCAGCACACGAAGAATACTTGATCTTGCAACTGAGCAACTGGTGCTGGTAGGTACACATTGTAAAACCAGTTTATTTCTTTACATTGTCTTCAATTATATATTTAAGTGCTATTTTTTTATATTAAATAATATACAATTGTGTGTTTTGGGTGGGCTGGAATGCAATCTTGGCTTTTCAGTTCATCACTTAAAAAATAAAAATAAAATTTGGTTCAGGTCCGGCAGCAAGGTGACCGACTGGTTAGAGCGTCTGCCTCACAGTTCTGAGGTCCGGGGTTCAATCCCCGACCCCGCCTGTGTGGAGTTTGCATGTTCTCCCCGTGCCTGCGTGGGTTTTCTCCGGGCACTCCGGTTTCCTCCCATATCCTAAAAACATGCATGGTAGGTTATTTGAAGACTCTAAATTGCCCGTAGGTGTGAATGTGAGTGCGAATGGTTGTTTGTTTATATGTGCCCTGCGATTGGCTGGCAACCAGTTCAGGGTGTTCCCCCGCCTCCTGTCCGATGATAGCTGGGATAGGCTCCAGCACTCCCGCGGCCCTTGTGAGGATAAGCGGCTCGGAAAATGGATGGATGGTTCAGGTCCTCTTTTAAAACAATTTCATCTCAATGGGGAAAACTGATTTGATATACGATTATGTTGAGTTACATGTTCATGGCATTTAGGGGGTTAGTTAATTTTTTAATTGGCATTAGGATTATAAGGGGGTACTTGGAAAAATTACCCAAAATGTTTGAGAACCCCTGTGTTATATGAAGCCCGATTATTCCACATTTTGTACAGAAGTACATCTTTTATTTCTAAATGCGGAACACTTGTTTGTGATAAATGGTGAGTTTTCATCCAGTGATTTGTTCCAGTGGTTTTGCAGATTTACTGTACAGCATATTGATATTTTCAGCCCTTCGCCACCATGACAGAGGAGGAAACCATAAACGTGAAGGAGGTGGAGATCATCAAGGTGATCTTGGACTTCCTTCACTCCCGGAAGTTGCACATCAGCATGCTAGCTCTGGAAAAGGAGAGCGGCGTGATCAATGGCCTCTACTCGGACGACATGCTCTTCCTCAGGTAGCCTCGATCATGAGATATGTTTCTCCTGTTATAATTGGTATAATTGTGTATTATACCTGTTATCTTAAAAGTTGTGGATGTCAACTATTGTGATTATTGTAGGCAACTGGTGCTGGATGGCCAATGGGATGAGGTCTTGCAGTTCATTCAGCCTTTGGAGTGTATGGAGAAGTTTGACAAAAAGAGGTAAGGGACAACTCTTCTACTGTACTTTTAGTTATTAGTCAGTGTTGGTACAAAGGAAAATATACTGCAGATGGCATCAAGACATCATTGTGACTAATTCTCCATCCCAGGTTCCGTTACATTGTCTTAAAGCAGAAGTTTCTGGAAGCTCTGTGTGTGAATAACGCCATGTCTGCGGAGGATGAGCCACAACATGTAAGAAAAAGCAATGGATCTGATAATCTTGCACTGTTACAATTGCCATTTGATTCCTGAATTCTGTGCTCCAGCATGCAAAAATTAGATGTTAGTGTCAAATTCCTTTTTCAAAGTGTGTCAAAGATAGGGCTGATAAGTATATCATTTTCAAAATTGGTCCGCTCAATGTGGCGGCACGGTGGACGACTGGTTAGAGCGTCAGCCTCGCAGTTCTGAGGACCCGGGTTCAATCCCCGGCCCCGCCTGTGTGGAGTTTGCATGTTCTCCCGTGCATGGGTTTTCTCCGGGCAATCCGGTTTCCTCCCACATCCCAAAAACATGCATTAATTGGAGACTCTAAATTGCCCGTAGGCATGACTGTGAGTGAGAATGGTTGTTTGTTTCTATGTGCCCTGCGATTGGCTGGCAACCAGTTCAGGGTGTACCCCGCCTCCTGCCCGATGACAGCTGGGATAGGCTCCAGCACGCCCGCGACCCTAGTGAGGAGAAGCGGCTCAGAAAATGGATGGATGGATGGATGGTCCGCTCAATGTATATTATTCAAGTCAGCATTTTGATGTAATCGGCCTGCAAGCAACAGTTCATCACTTACCGTTGTATAAATAATAGAGTTGTTTTTAGTGTGATCTGTAATTAAAAAACTGTAGACTAACCTTGATTCATGTGGACAAAAAGATACTGCACTTCCATAGAGATCTTGATATTACACAATGTATTTTGTTAACCGCATTTATGTCTCCCCCAAAAGCTGCGGCACCAGTAGTTTGTCTCCATTAATTCTTTTTGTCAGTCAATATAATTTGTCTGTATTAAACTCATTGATTCACGTAAATTGGGTTAATAATGTTAACTGGTTCAACCAAGCTTGTGCGTGGTGACAGGATTAGGGCGCATCATTTAGGCATCTGTGAACACTATGTATCTGTACACTAGCAATAGTAGGTCGCGATATTTGATTTTGAAGCTTCAGTGCTATATCTTTTTCCCATTTAGAGCCCTTTAAAGTGAATGTAGGGATTTGGTTTGAAATGCATTGTACAATTTTAAAGATAACATGCAGAGACTGAGAACTATGTAGTACTTAGTTATGGAGATATAGCATTAAACTGTTTTCCACCATTTCAGTTTTAGATTTTTGGGGGGCGTGGCTAAAACAAGACCCAGTGATGCACCTCGGCCCTGGCATGAGTTGCCTCTCCCCAACTATATAATAACTTGAGTACCTTTATTGGCATCAGGGGTTACCCAGCGTAATTGCGTTAGCTAGCTATGCCTCCCCCCCAAAAATACATCTTCCGTTCGCATAGTCCGCTTGCGTGGCGCCTCGTTGTGGGATGTAAGTGCGCGTACGTCATGCAGAGAAAGATGCACATTGTAGTAGTGGTGTTTGAGTGACAGTTGAGTAGTGCGTGGTTTCAGCGGATTTAACGGACACACCCAGTGAATTTGAGAGTGGAGAGAATTGCTTGATATTTTTGCAATTTTGAAGCCTCATTTTCTTTTTAATTGTTCAAATTTGGCACGGTTGTTAACAACACTTCTCTGTGGTGTGTCAAATTTAGAAGACATTTATTTTCACTTTACTGGGATTTTAAGGATAGGGCAGTGTTTCCTAACCTCTATTGAGTCAAGGCAGAAAAATGTAATGGCACACTGCAAATTTTTTTTTTATTTTTTTAATGAAATGGATGCATAGGTGGCGGCATGGTGGACGACTGGTTAGAGCGTAAGCCTCACAGTTCTGAGGACCCGGGTTCAATCCCCGGCCCCGCCTGCGTGGGTTTTCTCCGGGCACTCCGGTTTCCTCCCACATCCCAAAAACATGCATTAATTGGAGACTCTAAAATTGCCCGTAGGTGTGACTGTGAGTGCGAATGGTTGTTTGTTTGCATGTGCCCTGCGATTGGCTGGCAACCAGTTCAGGGTGTACCCCGCCTCCTGCCCGATGACAGCTGGGATAGGCTCCAGCATGCCTGCGACCCTAGTGAGGAGAAGCGGCTCAGAAAATAGATGGATGGATGGATGCATAGGTGAACTATTTACCTTCTTCCATCTAATAAAGGAGCAGTTGTTCTGACTGTCACTATACGTCACTGGCATAGGTAGCCGAACAACAATACGTATTTTGTAGTAAATAATATTTTTTGGACCAATTGAGTGAAATTGGATAATTTCTTGCACCATTGCATTTTTTTGTCTCCACAGCACAAAAATGTATTGGAAAATCATTTGGTTAGGGCAAGTGTGGTGCAGACCATCTTCAATTGGATTGCCTCATATGTTTTTCAGTTGGAGTTCACGATGCAGGAGGCGGTCAAGTGCCTGCACACACTGGAGGAGTTCTGCCCCTCAAAAGACGACTACAGCAAACTGTGTCTGCTGCTCACCTTGCCTCGCCTCACAAACCATGCCGAATTTAAGGCAAGGAATTTCTTTTACTTAGGTTATTAACATTGTGGCCTCTCCGGTTGAGCTGCTTGTGACTTTACTGCCGATGTCATGTTAGGACTGGAACCCGAGCACGGCCAGAGTGCAGTGTTTCGAGGAGGCCTGCACCATGGTGGCCGAGTTCATCCCGGCAGACAGGAAGCTGAGCGAGGCTGGATTCAAAGCCAGCGGGGATCGCCTCTTTCAGCTGCTCCTCAAAGGAGTCCTCTATGAGTGTTGTGTGGAGTTCTGCCAGGTTAGGACTGACAGTAATGTAGTAATACCCTGCAATTTATGGCGGGTAGGGAGTTGGGGATTGAGCCCAGTTGCAAATAACGAATAAACGTACGAGTACACACCTGGACAAAAGTATTGGTACCCTTCTGTTAATGAAAAAAAAGCTTACAGCTGTCACAGAAATATATTGAATTCGACAGAAGTAATAATAAATAAAACTTTAATGAAAATTAACCAATGAAAATCAGACCTTGCTTTTTAATTGTGGTTCAACAGAATTATTACAAACTCATGAAACAGGCCTTGGCACCAAATACTGTAATATAGTGGTGCCTCGACCTCCGCGTGCCCCAGTTTCCAAATCTTTTTTTGAGGTGAGCTATGGTTTGGTCGATTATTATTTTTTTCCCTTCTTATGTCGCAAGCCAAAATGCTGCTGCTGTAGTGAAGTGAAAAAGCAACAGCACTTTCAGCCCTTTATTGAGCAGGACAGTCAAACACAAATACGAAACACTCACAAGGAGCAAGGAGGACACACTAGCACTAAACTGATTGCGTGGTAAACGGCCAACTATCTGACTCCAGCTCCTGATGTGACTCACTAGGCCATGCGCCTTAAAGGAACACATCAACACACAAATACCACAGTGTGTGTTGTTGTGAGACTGAAGCTGACATTTCTTTCATAAAGTGTTATTTTTTACATTATATTTTATTACGTACATGTAACGAAAAAATGTGGTGTTTTTTACTGAGGCTGGAACAGATTAATGGAATGTCAGTTCATTTTAATCAGAATCAGAATCATCTTTATTTGCCAAGTATGTCCAAAAAACACACAAGGAATTTGTCTCTGGTAATTGGAGCCGCTCTAGTACGACAACACTAGTAATTTGAGTTATGAGCTTGGTCAAGCCACAAATTAAACTCTTAAGTCAAGCTACCACTGTACTTTCCTATTTAAAACTAAAAATAGGGGAATTTGTGAATAGTGAACCTTGAAGCTGCTGCATCAGTTGTTGGATCAGTTGAGTTTTCTGTTTTTGTGCAGAGCAAGGCGACGGGTGAGGAGATCACCGAGAGCGAGGTCCTGCTGGGGGTTGACATGCTGTGCGGTAACGGCTGCGATGACGTGGACTTGTCCCTCCTGTCTTGGATGCAGAACCTGGCCCATAGTGTCTTCTCCTGCGCCTTTGAACAGAAGCAGCTCAACATTCACGTGGACCGCCTGGTCAAACCGGCCAAGACCGGGTACGCCGACCTGCTCACACCGCTCATCAGCAAACTGTCTCCGTATCCGTCCTCGCCGCTGCGCCGGCCCCAGTCCGCCGACACCTACATGTCGCGCTCTTTGAATCCGGCTTTGGACGGGTTGTCCTACGGGCTGTCCAGCCAGGATAAGCGAGGGGGTGGCGGCGAGGTTGCCCCAAGTAAAGGTGTCTCACCCATGTCTCACTCCTTTGCCAACTTCCACTACCCTGGAGCGGGTGGACAGAACCTCAGCAGGAGCCTCATGATGGAGAGCTCCGACTGCCACAGTATCTTTGAGGAATCACCTGAAACGTAAGTTTGCATGCATTCCAGACCCACACGCAATATGTGAAAATCAGCGCTATAGAGAGTACAGGATGATTGAAAAATAACTGTATTTTTAAGTACTTGTAATTTATTTCTGAATTATAATTCTTAAGAAATTAATATAAGAAAGTGTATAGCATGGAGTTGATTGAAACACCCTTTTAAAGTATCACTGAGCACCTTTATTCTCTCTCGCTCGTACAGTTCTCTCAATAAGAGACAAAGCATGCTTGCTTCAAGTTGTTTGTTGCTCCCGGCTGAAGTTTACTGTAAAACTGACACAAAGCAAAAAAGACTCAAACGTGTATTTAAACACCAAAATATTCAACTAAACCCTATATTCTCATCCGATGAAAGTCCACTAGCTTAATACGAACATATAATGGGAAATGCTATAGATGGGCTAATGGAAATTAGCATAGACGTTATGGTAATTATGAAGCTTCAAACAACAGCTACACTAACACACAGGTGCAGTGGCACATACAAGCAGCAAAAAAAACAACTTACTGGAGATTAGTTGGGGACCTTCCATCTCTCTTAATTACGCTGCATCTTCATCAGACCTCAGTGCTGCCTGGCATGTTGCGACACAAGGTGCTACTACACCAAAGGTGTGAAACTCTAAATTTGGACTTTCCTGTGTATTAAAAACTAATAAAAAAACGATTGCTTAAAAATCTGTGACATAAGGAGGGAACACTGTTGTTTGTGGTTGGTGTTGTCAGATCTTGTGTGTGTATGTCTGTGTGTAGTTCGAGGACCGACACGCCTGTGGACAAAATGATGGGTTCGAGTGTCACTCAGAACTCGCGTCCCGCCTCAGCTCCAGGAGAAGATGCACCTCCAGCGGGCTCTGCTGAAAAGAATGAGGTAAATCTCAAACTTGCTTCTTATACAGCAATCCTACACTATTGCTGTCCCATAACTTGCACTAACAGGGCTCACAGTTAGCTTTTTAGGGCTCTTGCTAGAATTTTTACTTGCCCTTGGCAAATTTGAGCTTCTCCTGTTCGGTCAAGTGCACTCAAATCTTTGCTATATCTTACAATTCGTTCTGATCATGGTATTAATCTCACGGTAGGATAATTATTCCGGTATTGTGGGAAAGCTCATGGTATTGCAGGACGGTTGACGGTACAGGTGGTGCAAAGAGGTTAAAGCAGGAATACTGAAAAACCTCTCGTTTTCTTGGTTGCCAAGTCCTTCTCAATAGGCTTTAGTAGTTTATGTGCGTTTCCCCACAGGTTTTTGTGAAAAAGACATCTTCACATCATATATTAACGTGTACCTCTATCCCCGTCCAGCCAATGTTTACATTCGTATACACTACATCCAAAACGCTAGCTATTATTGTTGCAGCGATAATCATGCTATGCTCACAATAACAAAACTGCCCATTGAGAAATTGTCTGTTCACAAATTGAAAATAATTTGTCAGATATTTTTTTAATTATAACATTAGAAATTGCTGCTATTCTAACTAACATATTCACTGTTGTGCGTCATGCATTAGTGATAAGCTGCAGTGTTGTCTTTCCTCACTGGGTGTTACTTGCACTGAATATCTAAATACAAATCTCAGTTAATCACAAAGTGAGTCATCGTCCCTCTGCAAGTTTGACATTGGCTGCAGCTTCAAGCGCTTTCAGTGAATATGTAATTTGTGTACATCCATATTCACTCATGCATTTTGTCTTGGGTTGAGCTCTGACAATATATTGTTAAATGCGCTTCCTTTCTTTGAAGTAATTTAATAGGTTTGTAGCTTCTCACACCAACAAGGCATATGGCTGTGTACTAGGTGGAAAGAAGTCAGATAGGAGTTTTAATCGCCCTTAATGATGTCTATAAACAACAGTATCTGTCTGTCTGCCTCCTGCCTTCCTTTCTGGTCCTGGGGTGCAGCAGAGTGTGAAGTTAGTGGTGCACTACCCTTTTTCCGTCACCCTGGAGACACTGCCTCTAGGGGACTCTGTGATCACCCGCCCCCCTGTCCTCAGATTCACTCAACTGACACGCTATGCACAAATGAATCGGGAAATCTCGCACTCATAAATGCAAAATGTGAAAATGGAAGAAAATATGCTGTGCATTCCCTTTTTTCAGCTAGAACAGATTCCACGGTCTACAAGATGTTATAGTCTAGGGTTCCATCCATCCATCCATTTTCCAAGCCGCTTATCCTCACAAGGGCCCCGGGCGTGCTGGAGCCTATCCCAGCTATCTTCGGGCAGGAGGCGGGGTACACCCTGAACTGGTTGCCAGCCAATCGCAGGGCACTAGTCTAGGGCTGTCGAATATTTTTAAAATTGATTATTCTACCAATTATCGCATCAATTAATTGAGCATTCGGATAGAAATTGATTTTGCATTATGATACATCAGTGTGCATTTCGGGGTTGCCATCTTCACGTTCTGGACTATATCTGTGACTTTGAGTGTGTGTGGCTTCTAAAGGCAGGGCCAGATGAATGACGTGTGCGTCAGCGAATGAAAGTATAGTTGACTGTTGTGAGCACAGGTTAACATCCAGCCTTTAACTGGCTTACAGTCTGTATATTAAATGCCTGGGCGTCAGCTGTGGTTGTAAAAGGTTGTGTATGAATGTGCTTATTACGTTTATTTTGTTACTCTTTGTTCAGTAAAGTGGTTGAAAATGTGCACCGGCAACTTTTATTTACCCATGACCACTTGTGGGGGCATTACGACACATTCTAACTTGTGTTGGTAGGCTATATTAAATGATAGTGTACATAAATGGAGAGGAGCATGTGGGTGGAGCTTGACTTATCCCCACACAATGCAGCCTTTGAAACGTGTTTGACAAGGAATTACAGTGACCCATCTCACGCATGAAATTGCTTTTGTGTTCCATAATGTGACCAAGAATTTGCTCAGGCCTGTTTTCATACTTTCTGTCATCTCCCTAAACCAATCCTTTGTGTGTAGTATATAATGCATGCCCGTTCTGCTTCAATTTGCAGCTCTGGGACTCCACAGAAAAGTATGAGGAGTATTACCGTCAGCGCCTGCGTGTGCAACAGCACCTGGAGCAGAAGCAGCAGCAGAGGCAGATGTACAAGCAGATGTTGTTGGAGGGCGGCGTGCAGCAGGAGCCACCGCCCAGTGACATGCAGCACAGCCTCACAGAGAAGTTCCTCAACAGGTAAAAAGAACGAGAAAACTACGGAGAGTGCAGCTCGTTGGCAATGAGCAGTTGTCAGACAAGAGGAGGGGCAACTTTTAATGATCAGTCCCGTGTGGCTTCCCCTCCCACCCCCCCACACACACACACCCATGCACAATGCACCATCTGTGCTGGCCAGCATCGTCACATCACATCGTGCTCATTATCATACCCAGGCCCTGTAACATTTCCCCTGAGAATGACCGTACTGTCTGCATTATTAACCTTGTCAGCTGTGTCTCTTTCAATTTTGTTTTATGTATATAGCACCAAATCATAATGGACGTTATGTCAAGTCACTTCTTATGGAGACGACTTAAGACCACATGACTTATTATACATTACAAACAGCTCCTCACATGAATAGGTGCAGGAGAAAGAATGCATCTGTTCACGGAAATTATTGTGAATATTACTAATATTATAACAGAAGCTTGGTGCTTCATTTGAAATCCCCTGAAAATCTGTCAAACCTTTGGGTTCTAGGGACGCTTTAGAAGGGGAGAATCTTTTACAAACACAACACCAGTTAAACTCAACTACCATGTTTGCCCCTAAATGCCATTTAAACTAAAAGTTTTTTTTTTTTTTTTTTTTTTGAGAAATAGGTCAAACTGTTACGATATATCATGAAATATTTCACAGACTGTTTGAATTGAACTACCTCACAAAGCTTTTGACACTATTAAAATTTATTGAGCTGTACCTGTATTTTGTCAGGATAAAAAGAAAAAGAATAAAGTCGTGTTTTTCCCCAGTATAAAGTCGTAATATAATGATATAAAGTGGATGTTAAACAAGGAAATAAATTGTATTTATTTATTTCACTTGTTTTATGAAGTGAATTTCAGTAATACAACTTGTAATATGATGATGACTCTTGTTCTGGAAGAGATGCTTTAATTCTTAAAAAAATGGAACTGTATTATCAAAAAATACATCTTTTGGTCTAAAAAAAAATAAGTTGGAATTTATTCCTGGAATAATATGTGTAACCCCCGACTCAAGAATAGGGTTGTTGGCACCTTTTGTTCTTAAAAAAAAAAAAAAAAAAAAAAAAACTCATGAAAGGGAAGTCACATTTATGCATACCTCACAATCATTTCAGTTTTTTTTAATTGGCCCAAAGCTAAAATAGAGTGGAGCAATTAGCTTATTAGTATGTGTGTTTTATTTGCACGCTGGGCCCTATATGTAGGTATACATTTTTTAAAATATGACATAATAATTTATTGAAACTTAAGCAATGGCTCACAGACCCGGGTAGGAGTCTGGGGACCCCACTTTGAGAACCACTCACTGATCTTGGCCTTTGGCAGCATAACTCAGGGAGGATTCAGGACTAACCTGAGCCCCGGCTAACTTTATTTTAATTTTAAGTATCTTAATTTAAGTAGCCAGCTTACAGACCTACGGCAAAAGTTTTGTGCTAGCCTTATGGTGTAAGTATTTAACAGCATATTAACCAGAAAATGTATTGATGTAGATTTTGATGTGTGTCGACAGGTCCATCCAGAAGCTGGAAGAGCTCAACGTGGGGATGGAGAGTTTAGGAGAGGAGGTGAAGTCTTTGGCCCAGCAGTGTAACGGAAACGGGAATGCGCCCGCCTCGGAGTGCAACAACAACCCCCCGTCTGCCAGCCCAGAGCACAACGGCCGTGGGGGTGGGGTGCTCAGCAGCACCCCGCAGCATGTAGCGGGAGGCCGTCCGGTCTCGCCCCTAATTGAATCCCCCGTTTTCTCACAGAGGTTTGTGCGACATTGCAAGTTTCACAGTCAAACAGACAGACATTTAAAGGCGGTTTTGTATTTTTTGTTTGTCGACAGCGGGCAGAATCACAAAGCAGGTCCACACGGTGACTCACCGGGCTCGTTATCCTGCATTAAAGAGGTGTGTTTACACAGCATGTATTGTGTTCATTGGCGCTGCACAACTTCAGTATCTACTTGTTTCCACCAAGTGGTGGAGTGGAGTAGAGTTTTTCCTCACTAAATCTATTTTTTTGTGTTACTTACTGTAATGCCTTTGCCTGTGGGACAGGAGAGCCGAAGTCGTCGATGCACTTTTGTGCCATTTTTTTTTAACGCCGGGAGAAGTGAAACACAGACACAGTGAGCACACTGCCTCACTAGCTGTTGTCGACCACAGTTCCCGGCCAGACGCTCCCACGAGGACTTGTCACGTCACCGCACCAGGCCCTGCCTCTTAAAGGCACTTGTCCAACACATAGCACCTACTGCACTTACAGTATTTTGTCTACATTTCATTAGGGGTGCAGCTATCGAATATTTTCAGAACCAAATATTTTACCGATTTTCCCATCGATGAATCAGATAAAATTGATTTTGTCTTGTTGAACAACAAAATGGCATGTTGAAGTGCAGGTATTACCGTTACTCACTTGGGGTCGCTAGCCTTACGTTCCACACTATATAATATCTGTGACTTTATGTGACTGTAGCCAGTCTGCGTGTTAGTTGTGGTCATAGCAGACCATGTATGGATCTGCTGTTGTGCCTATTATGTGTTTATTTTGTTAGCACAATATGGAAATATTATCATATACAAATATACTGTATATGCAGTAGCATAATATGTGCTATTTTTAGGAGTATTGTCAATGGAAAGCCACATAAAGATTTACTGTTCCAAAACTACTTAGTTCAAATGAGCCAGCTAATGTAGCTAAGAAGATTATTCATTGCACATTGTAACTGTTACACGTGTGACACTGATGCCAGGCTGCTTAAATATCAAGTTTGAGTATTCTACACAGTTGTATTAAATAGATGTAATGTGACTTAAGTTTTTTTTTTTTTTAATAGGGTGGCGATAAAGAAAAAGGTCTGTTTGTGCCAGTGCACACGCTTGAGGACACGCAAGCTATTCGCGCTGTATCCTTCCACCCATCTGGGGCCCTCTACGCCGTTGGCTCCAACTCCAAAACACTCCGGGTCTGCGCTTATCCAGAAACACTGGACATAAGGTGACTGTAGCAGTCAGGCAAATTTGTAGAACTTTACTACACATCCTCCCTTTTTATTCCTTGGGTCCTCTTTTTCTTTTATCAGTGTATCGAGTCCAGCGAAGCAGCCCGTGGTCCGCTTCAAGAGGAACAAACACCACAAAGGTTCCATCTACTGCGTGGCCTGGAGCCATTGCGGGCAGCTGCTGGCAACCGGCTCCAACGACAAATATGTCAAAGTTCTACCGTTCAGTGCCGAGACCTGCAACGCCACAGGTAAGCGTGTGTCTGAATTGAAATCCTCAATCACAGAATAACACGTGGCAACAATAGAAAGATGGGGATTGACCAATACTATCGTTTTGTGAAAAAATGGACCACATTTGGACATAGTAGGTTTTTACTCAACAGTGATGAAATATAAGAGCAGCATCGAGGAGGAGTTTAAAAATTTAAGATTGTGGTCAAATGAAATGAAATTAAATGTAGTGATGCGACAGTAGTAATTGTACAATTTGTACAAAGTGGGAAGTGTAATATTATTGACAAAAGCAATAGTGTCATAATATAGCAATTGGGCAGTAATCACTATATTGGAAGAAAACCACCTACTATACATACTGTACATATTTGCGTAACTGAAGAAACAAAAACGAGTAGTTATTAGATTAAGATTTTCATGATTTAACAATAATATTTAATGCTGTCATGTCAAAACTGTAGCGTAACAAATAATTTAATTACAGTGTCAATGTTTCATGCTGGTGTGTCAAAAAAGTTTGGGAAACACTGGTCTAAAGTGTGATTTTTGTGGTGTGTTTCCACAGGGCCAGACTTGGAGTTCAGCATGCACGACGGCACTATCAGGGACTTAGCCTTCATGGAGGGTCCAGAAAGCGGCGGGGCCATCTTGATCAGTGCCGGAGCAGGAGACTGTAACATCTACACCACTGACTGTCAGCGAGGCCAGGGCCTGCACGCCCTCAGCGGACATACGGGTACACACTGATGCAACCATAATTGCACAATTCCAAAGTGTACTCAAATATGAGCTTTTTTTTGTGAAGGTCACATCCTGTCTCTTTACACGTGGGGGGGCTGGATGATCGCATCCGGCTCCCAAGACAAGACTGTACGCTTCTGGGACCTCAGGGTGCCCAGCTGTGTGCGAGTGGTGGGCACGGCCTTCCACGGCTCAGGTACTGGAAACATTTAAAAACAATTCATCATGCGGCTTTGGATGACTTTGGTGTGGTCCTTCTAAGTGACCAAAAAATTTCAAATGCATGACCTGGTCCATCTCTCTAGTTTTAAAACACAAACGTTTACCCACCCCTGCTTTAGACGCCAAGATGAACTGTTACGAGACTTGCCGACATCTCGCGTGACATCGACGCGGTCCGTCTTTCTCTCCTCCGCAGGCAGCCCCGTGGCCTCGGTAGCAGTGGACCCGAGCGGCCGTCTCCTGGCGACGGGACAGGAGGACAGCGCTTGCATGCTGTACGACATCCGAGGCGGCCGCATCGTGCAGGTGTACCGTCCGCACGGCAGCGACGTGCGCTCGGTCCGCTTCTCCCCCGGCGCTCACTACCTGCTCACCGGCTCCTACGACACCAAAGTCATGGTCACCAACCTTCAAGGTGAAGTCTCTAGTTCAGTGATTCCCAACCTTAATTGAGCCAAGGCACATATTTTACATTCGGAAAATCTCACGGGACATCACCAAACGAAAAAAGTCACAAAAAGTGAATCCACAAGTCAATTATGTACATTCTGCCATATAATAAAAGAGCATTTAATTGTTCTGTTCATCACTGTACATCTGGCATAGATAGACAAACAAAGATACAGTATTTGTTGTAAATAAATAATTTTCTGACCAATTAAGTGAAATTTGATAATTTCCTACAGCACACCTGAAGAGCTCTTACGGCACACTAATGTGCCATGGCACACTGGTTGGAAATCACTGCTCAAGTTCAATGGTCCCATTTTCAAACTTCTGTACAATTCAGTAGTGTTGTGTTTAACGTTGAAGTTCAATACATTTTCATTTAACATGTAAGAACTGTTTCAAACATTTGTTTAGGGAAGATTTGTATTCAATTTATGTAAAATATATATGGATTGAATCATTTAAGTACAGTTAGTTCTATTTAAGTGCTTTGTTAATGTTCAAACTGCAAAATGTTCCAGTGGCTTTAACGTTTTTAAATCCACTACAGTACATTTAAGTGCAGTTCAGTTGTATTTAGCTGTTAAGAAAAGTACATTAACATTTAATTTTTTACACTTTTGTTTTTTCAAAGATTTTATTTAGGCACATTTTGATTTAAATTTTATCTGCAATATATTTTATTTGAATTATTATTAAACTATAGCTATTTTCTTATATTTGACGAGCAAAACTATACCTTTTAGCAATAAAACTTCTGTCACTCCATTACTGTATTTTAATGTTAGTCATGATCGAGGTCTTTGAGAGCCAAGTATTTTTTTGAGGTGGCAGTTGGTGTAAAACAATCACTTGTCTAGAGGTATGTGTGCTCCCCCCAGTGGTACTTAAAAGAATAGAATATTGGGTGTATAGATGATTTTTTATATAAATAAATAAATATATATATATATATATATATATATATATATAATTTTATTTATTATTATTTTTTTATTATTTCCTGTGCTCAGGCGACCTGACCAAGCAGCTGCCTGTGAACGTGGTGGGCGAGCACGGCGACAAGGTGATCCAGTGTCGATGGCACACCGAGGACCTCTCCTTCTTGTCATCGTCCGCCGACCGCACCGTCACGCTCTGGACGCACAACCCGTGACGTGCTCGCATCGCACACGTAACATTGAATCTAAACGACACACACAGCCGGCAACGTAGAGAATCACACTGATCATAAACTAGCGACACAGGAAAAGCACATGCTGCACGTCCTCGTTCTAAGTTGTTTGAACATTTATGTGATATCCTTGACATACGTAGTTTAAGGTCCATGTACTAGTATGCGCTTTGTTCTCACTAGTAAGACGATTCAGCACACTAGTAATAGAACAACTATGTCTTACTAGTAGTGTCTTTGCTGCTAGTTGTCACTTTTGGCCCACTAGTACACAATTGAAGCTTACTAGTAAACTACTGTGCTGCACTTGTAACACTACTAGGGCCAACTAGTAGGCATGTGTTACGCATTAGTAACCTCCTGGACCGTACCAGCAGCACCAAAATGCACACAAGTAATTTTGCCTTACTAGCAACATATAGTTATGCCATTAGTATGCCAAAGTTGTCCTGTTGTTGAGGACAAAGTGTATACTAGTACATGTCGCTTAAGCTGGATAGGAAGTAAAATATGTAATATTTCAAATATATTGGTAATGTTTTTTTCTACTACTGCCTTCTATTTTGACATTTTTGCACACTAGTAGGACAACCTTGGCATACTAGTACTACAATGTGCTTTTTCCTCATCAGTAAGACAGTTCAGCATACTAGTAGAGCAACTGTGTCTTACTAGTAATATTTTTTTTCCCTCCCCCACTACTGACTTCCCCAGCTGTATGACATTTCTGCACACTAGTAGGACAACTGTGCCATACGATTAGGACAACTATATGTTACTACTGAAGCAAATCTGTACAGTACTTGACAACTGGTGCTATTGTACTATTATTATATTCTACCAGTTAACATCTAGCACTCCGCTAGTAGTACTAGCAGCGCGCAAATGTCAACTAGTGCAGTTTTGCTCACTACTAATATGTAGTTGTCCTCGTCATTTTTAAAGTAATTTTACTAGTGCGCTGAATTGTCTTACTAGTGAGGTCCAAGCACATAATAGTACATGGACCTTAGGCTGGATATCAAGAAATAAATGCTTAAACAACTTTCCATATCTCACTGTTTCACTGCCGTTCTCATCACTACGGTTACATTGCACACACACGTACACACACACAATATATGCACATGAGTCATACCAGTTTGCATGCGCTTTTACTGAAAGGAACAAAGCTTTTTTTCATGATGGTGCCTTTGTTGATTTTTCAACAGCAGACCAGATCAAATTCCATGTTTTTTGCAAGCCAATTTCCTCCAGCTGTTGTTGTAGTTAAAAAAGTTTCGGGAAAAGTGGAAGTTCTTGTGTGAAATCGTGATCGTTCGGTGTGTCAATAGCAAGCTTGTGGCAGCCTTTACAGTCTCTGCTGTTGCTTCCCGACGTGCTGACATTACTGTATCCACTGGATTACTAACCCAAATGTGTAAATTGTTGTTTTTAAATTGAGTCATCCGTTATTTTTTTTTGTTTCTTTTTTGTAGGAGTCGTTCTAAACCATGACAGATTGTTATTAAGACAGTGTCCAAAGGGAATACAAGTCTCTATTTCTCGAACATTTTTTGGGGGGGTTCATTCTTATTTTTTTCCACATGCTGCTGTACTGAGGTCACAACAAAAGGGGGCAGTCGAGACTAGTAATTGTATGCACAATAGAAATGTTATGTGAAGCCAGTATTAGGGAGATATGTATTATTAATTTTTTTTTTTAAGTTTAATGCACTTTGTTGTCGAACTCAAATGTTTTATCCTTCTGATTTATTTTCAAAGGTTTTTAACGTTTAAGTCTTTTAAATAACACCAAACTAATACACTATTTATTTCAGCTGTGATTATGTACAGTTAAGATGTTTTGAAATGCTAGTTGCTGATGTAGTAACCCAGTCTAATTATTGTTTTCTAAAAAAAAAAGGGATTTAATTTAATGCAAGCTAACATTGCTTTTATGTTCAATAAAGTGTCTTTTAATCAAGCGGAATTGTGTTTCATTGGGATGTGTCAATAAAACCAAAAAGTATCCACGAGAGAGATTTAATTCCAACAACCTCACTCTTAAAAATTAAGTACAAAAGGGTATTATCACTGTACATTAGTTGATAATTCTGTAGACCTTACTGGAAATATCATTTGTAAAATTAAGAAGAAACTACATAAAATCCATTGAGAGAGACAAAGGGAATATTACAGTAATTAAGAGACACACAACATTCATAAAAAGTACAACACATACAAAGACAAATGCACGTATGTATTAAAAATAACACACTGGGTGAAATAATGACACGAGTGGAGAAAAATTAGGTTTAAATTGTCTCTGATACCGCTTGTCCAAGTCGAAAGTTCCTCCATGCGGTTTACTCCATGCCGGCTGCTGTTTTTGATGGGTCCATTTTGGGCGGAGTTTAAGTGCTTCGTTCAGCTGGAGTTGTTGGTGGTGACCTTAGCCGCGGAGGAGGAGGGCAACGTGACGCGCTGCTCATCCATTCGCTTGGCCTGCGAGCGCATGATGAGACTGAAGAAATCCTCGTCAGGTACTGTGGGCCCGCGCGCCGGAGGAGGGGGAGGCGCGCAGCGCTGGTCATCCAAACGGGACCCCTGGAGACAACGTAAGACATCCAGTTAGACTCGTGCCTTTGCCGAGGTGACTCAAAAGTACTGTGATACCGTCTTGACAAAAAAAAATTAAAAATGAAACGATAACGTGTTTTTAGTACTGGTGCCCAAGAGGGAGCAGTCAAGGAGTATTTTGAATGAATATAAAGAATTTGTCATCTTTGATTCTGATATTAGGTCTTTGCCATGGTATCGTTTCAGTATTGGTATTGAGATACTTTATGCAAGAATATTATCAAAGTCAGAATTTTGGTATCGTGAAAACACTAGCAGGCCCACCTGGCACTTGACCAGCATGTCGAAGAAGTCTTCGTCGGGCTCGGTGTTGTCTGCGTTGGCCATCAGATGGCTGAGCACGGCCTGGTTGCTGTTCTGGTTGAGTCTAAGGCCTGGCAGGCTCCCGCCGGCGGTCGAGGGGTCCTCTTGCCGCCGACCTTGAGCGCCAGACATGTTTGCGGACTCGGACAGAGCTGCCAGGAAAGAGGAGGAATTCGTTTATGGATTTTGATTGTTGATGACTTGCCATCTTGGTCCTCCTTAGAGTAAGAGGGACAGGGCCCCAAAAAAAAAAAAAATTACGCTTTGTTTTATGTGTCAGATTCATAAAGTAAAACTGAAGTATGAGTTGTAGTGTATTGTGGACTTTACTTTTATCTAACTTTTATCTTCTGCTTTAGGTGATGTGCCACCGTGCTTGCTGTACTGTTGTCGTGTGGGGCCCTGGAGGTCGAATAAAGTACACAGTGCACTCATCCGGCTTTTGCAAACAGTTGGACGTAAGGACAATTAGCCTCTTTTTTTTCAAAAAATGCCTGTTTTCTGTTGAACTGCCTTAAAGAACCGGTACTAAAAATCTGTGATAAATTCATTTTTCACAGAGCGGTATCTCCTAAAAAACTTTAATATCACTTCAAACTCATCTTGGAAATTACTCTTAAAAATAAATGGCTTACACATGATTTGATTTTGAAAAAAATAATCAATGCAATTCTTCAAATGCGGGGAAAGATTGCCATAACAACGCAGGCTATTTTTGAGGCTGCAGACTCACATCTCCTGATGATCCTGGGCGGAGACTCTGGGCCACCATTTAGCGACAACCTGCTGCCTTTCTCCCGAATGGAGCAGCGCTGGTCGTCCATGCGGTTGCTCTGGAAACGACTGAGGAGGTCAAAGAAGCCTTCGTCCCCGAGCATGTCGGGGCTGGATCGCTACGCAGAAACAGGGCGAGCGGTCAGAGACGGCGTGTCAAGAGTGAGTGTGCGGATGTCTTCGGTTCAACCTTGTGTGCCCCGTGTGAGGGTGCGTGTCCGGTATCCCGAGTGTTACTGGCGTCCTGGAGGACCTTACTGGAACCTCCGCCAGCCTTGAACTTCTTTCCACGCAGACGGCTGATGAAGAACAACTTGGAGGAGCTCTTTGTGAGGGTTGGCTTGCTCTGTTTGCTCAGGATGTCACTGCTCCACTTCTGACCCTTCACAACGCAAACACTTGTCATTGGTGGAAAGCCGTGATTCCAAACCACTGTGTCATCAGAGATCATCAGATGTGCCACTTTCTTCATCTATCTATGCTCGCGATATTAGCCCTTTTCAACTCGGCAAAAATCTGCAATTTTTTTTTTTTGCCGACGGTACGATACCGTCGTACAGACAGACAAAATAATATTTGGCTTTTAACGCAGAGGATAAAGACTATATCCCTGTCAGTATTGTGGCATTGCCTGTCTACATGTGTTGCTTCACCATTTGTGTTCACATATCCATTGGGAGTTATAACGCTGTGATTATTGATGCTAATTATTAGCATGTCTATGGCCTTTTCCATTATCTGTTAGCATAAGCTAGCAGGGGTATTTCTAAGGAAAGGTTCTTTAGTTGTTTGAAATACACAACTTGTAATTCTATTTGTTTTATGTTTAATTTGACAGTAAACGTCAACTTGAGAGTTTGCGCTGTGGGTCAAAACAAAAAATCTGCTGAACGAAAAACTCGGTATCTCAAAGCAGCAATGTGTACTTTTTATGACATTTTTGTAAGGTGTGGTGTGCTGCAAGATTTTTTTTTTCCTTAATGCAAAATATGAGGCTCAATTAAGGTGGGGGAAAAAAAAACATAAAAACCAAGAAGGAGGTGCATACGTTCATCTTGTCAGGCGTGAGCTTCATCAGCTTCAGGTTCTCCATGCTGTGCCTCCTGGTCATCCTCGGCCTCGCCCCTACAACATAAACACCCCATGATGGTGGCTGGCCTGTGAAAACATCTTCAACAGCGAGTGTCCCAATAGCGCACCTTGCATCTTGTAGTCCATGTCCCTGTTCTCAGACAGGGTGGAGTTATTCGTGCTGTAGCTCAGACCCAACACTGTCTGCAGATCTGTCACGTTCATACGTGCTGTCAGCTCGCCGCTCCTGTCTCCAGTCTGGCACACACACATAAATTATATTAATGTTGCAACCCCGGTATTTGTTTCGTTATTTCAATGTGCTTCTGTACAGGTAATGAAGTGCTATAAAGGGCTATTTGCATCAATGTTACGAGAGAAACCTCTTTGCAGATCTCCAGGTGTTTCTCAGCAAAGTGCATGGCCTGGTCGTGGTTGCCAAGTGCAGTGTGAGCGTTTCCCAGACTCCAACACGCTCGACCTTCCCCGATCCTGCACACGCACGACACTTTAGTCAACGTGAATGATGATCCTATGGCTCGCTATGGGAGTGTGTGTACCGGTCATTGAGGTCCTGGGCTATGATGAGGTGTTTGAGGTGGTGGTCGATGGCCCTCTCGTAGTCCTGCAGCAGAGTGTACGTGTTGCCCAGACTGTAGCACGCCTGAGCTTCCACCGCGCGATCCTTAAGCTGCCTCGCCAGCTGCAGCGTCCTCCTGAATCACCATGGACAGAGGACATTTAAAAAGGACATACAGTGGTGCCTTGCGATACGAGTGACCCAACTTGCAAGTATTTTTTAGATACAAGGCGTTGTTCGGCCAACAAAACAAAGCAGTATGTATGCATTTATGTACTGTATATGGGAGGAGCTGAGTTTAGCCTGGGTTGTTACAGAGAGACTGTACATGGGCACTTTGTTTTTGTCTTTTTCTAGGCCATTTATTTTTAAGGTGAATGTTGTCAAATCAGTTTGATATTATATTAAAGTGTTTTGGTTGAATTTGTGGTATATTAATGACTTGTACTCTTAATGTATTTTGATTGAAGAATGTTATAGCCCTTTTATTAGGACATTAGGTAACTATTCTAAATTGTGAAAAATTGCTTACTAAAGAATAAAATCTTAAAATGGTTCAATGCTACCACATTAACACGTCAACTTACTTATAATGCTCTGCTGCCACTTCAAACTCTCCAAGGAAGATATAAGCGTTGCCCAGGTTGCAGTAAGCACGTCTTTCTGCGGCGCGGTCGCCAAATTCTTTAGCTATGAGCAGACGCTGAAGATAGATTGAAAGATTTACTTTTGAGGGACAATCTACACACAGATAATCAGCTTTTCATTGGTGCCAGGCCTCACCTGCTCATGAGACGCCACGGCGTTCCGAAAGTTCCCCAGCAGGTAGTGAGTGTTGCCCAGGTTGCCGTAAGTTCGACCCTGGGCGGCCCGGTCACCAAGCTCCTGAACGAGTCCCAAGTTTTCCCTGAAAATGCACGCAGAAATGACAGCTAGAATAACATGGATGACACAAGCGGTGCTAACACAAACACAAACATAGTAGATACACTGTGACATACTCGTAATATTCCGACGCCTTCCTCAGGGCCATCATGACGTCTTCTGGAAAATCTCCTGGCTCAGCACCGCTCCAGCATATACTTTTCCCTTTTGCGTGGTACACATTCCCAAAGTTGTACAGCGCTCTCGCCTGACCCACCTAAAACCGACAAAGTAAACTCTATACGTAAAATGATTTATTTGAGTCAGTATGCATATATTGTACTTCTGATAATGTATTGATTTATTCAACTGCAGCTGGGGAGGAGGCGTATATTGAAATGAGTTTTTGTTAAAGCGATGGTTCCCAATTGTGACACAAATGCGTCACAACAAACCATGTGGCATTGTTCTCCTCCTTCATTGGTCAGCTACGAGCGGAAGGATGTAAACAGGGAAGTTTGCAGTAGGGCAGGGGCAGGGTAGTCCACCATGCAATTGTTAAGTAGTGAGTATAACAGTAGTACAGAGGTCCTCAATGGGTAGACTACAGACTTCACTGGTACATTGATATATGTTCAGGAAAAACCCCTGCTACTGGAGAAAAGAAAACAAAACCAACAAAAAAAAAACCACCAGTAATTGATCTCCCCCAAATGTCTGTCACTGTCGAGATAAATACAGTACTTTAAACCACAAATACATCACAAACTATGACCCATAACATTTTAATAAAGTTTTAAACTCATCTTAAAACATTACCCTAACAAATAAATGGCTTACAGATGCAGCGGAAGTGCAGTTATAACTCTTTACCACTTCCACTAACAACTCAGGCTAAACTTAACTCCTCCCTTAGTTTACTCAGGCTTTGGGGCCATCTTGTGGCATCTTACAGCATTTTAGAACGAGCACCAAAACTGTGAAAATGTGAGTTTTGCAGCAAATAGCTGAAGAATGCAAGGAATTTAATTTGTGAATAACGAACCACGAATAGGAAGGGGTTCACTGTCTATTGATATAAGTACAGTGGTGCCTTGAGATAATATGTTACATTACCTGGCTTGTACATCAAAAAACTCGTATCTAAAATCATCTTTCCCCATTGAAATGAATTGAAATGTCATTAATCCGTTCCAGCCTCCCTCCCCAAAAAGATTGTAATGTGTTTTTAATAACAAAATAGCACTACATTATCCTGTACTTAATAAAAACATTAATTAATGAAATAGTTAAATCAACTGCAAAAAAATTACGTTTTTTTCCCACAGTTTTTGAAAAAGATCAATATGAAGCTGTGAGTATTGTCATATTGTCTGTCTGCATGTGTTGCTGCACCGTTTATGTTCAAATTGCCAAGGATTACAACACCCATGCTGTTTGTTATCCATGCTGTTTTAAAGTGTACGTTAGCCTTAAGCTAAATAGACTTAAGTAAGCCAAAGTTATGTTTTTTTAAAATACACATTTAATTCTCTTTGTGTTACGACTAGTTTGACATTCAATTTAAACTGGGCGTGTCAATAAACATCTTGAAGCCTCTTTTTTATAGAATTTTTCACTTTCTGCGAAACTGATGCTTGTTGTGAAGTGAGTTGAGTTTACTGCCACCATACAATGCTCGTATTTCAAATTTTTGCTCAAGGCTGCACTGTATACTGCAGCTGTGAGTATACTTGTTCTTGGAAGTGTTACCTTGTCGCTGACATCCTTCGCTATATCCAAGTGCCTCTGACAGCACACCGTAGCCTCATCGAACCTCCCCAGCACCTTCAGCGTGTTTCCAAGATTCCCGCTGGCTTTGGCTTCGCCGAGCAGATCCCCGATGGTCCTGCATGTAGAGACGTTTCAAAGTGAGACCGGACGTGATGAGATGGCTCGTCGCTCCTGCGGTGACGCCACCGACCTGGTCAATGTGAGGTCGTGCCGGTGGAACTCCAGCGCTTTGGCGTAGTCGTGCAGATGGAAGTAGGCATTGCCCAGCTGACTGTAGATGGCACTGAGCACCTGCAGGTCCTCCGTGCCCACCTGGATGGCAGCTTCGAAGAAGGACACGCCGGCTCTGTAGTCGCCCACCTTGCAGAGACGCTCGCCCTCCAGTGCCAGCTCGAGGCAGGACACCTCCATCCTACAGCGGACAAAAGACAAAAAGTTCACTTTGGACGAGTTCAAACTCGTGGGAAAAGGCTCTAAAGTGCTGCGTGGTTACTCGGACACAAGATCACTGGGACTGAGTGGCAAACAAAACGTTTTGCTCAGTGAAAGCCTTCCGTAGAGGATGTTGTTTCGCTGCTTCCTTCCATTTACACAGAACAATGGATGTGAACTGTGTACCTTATTGAGCAGAGTACGCCCTTATTTGTTACGCTAGATCACATCCTTTAGTAGTGTGGCTTGCCTTTACAGCAGAATCTGGATAGGGGTTATGATGAGTAGTTTAAAAGATCCCAAAAAGTCAAAGAATTTTTGAGTTCAACAAAAATGTTCAAGGAAAATATGCCCCAAAATATCTCATACAAAACCATTCTCATCCTGTATGTGAAATTGTGCGAGACATCAGCAAATGAGATTGCAGCTGAGAAACCATCTAAAGCAGGGACCCCTTATAGGGAAGAAATTTGGACCTCCTCATAACCCTAAGCCTATTAAACATGACTACCTCGTGTACCACAAAATACCAATAAATTAAAAGGTTGTCTAATTTCGAGAAAAAGTCGTAAACGGTGACAATAAATATATTGAAAAATGTAAAACAAGCCATAATCTTTACAAGAACAAAGCCGTATTTTGTCGGGATAAAAGGTCATAATCTCATGTTTCATTTCTTAGCAGTGGGTCGAGATGGAATCATGTCTCTTCCCTTTACCTACAGTAGACTCATACGCAAAGGTTACTAAAACAAAGAATCCTATAGTAAAGCACATGATAGGAGTATGGTGTCACATAAGAGCATATCTAAAAGGACCAAATGTACTATTTCGGTTTAGTCCGGTGTGGGGCAAGCGCCAATTCGTACCTGGAAGAGCAGATCTTTGCAAATGCAAATTATGGCATTTTAGGGGGCTCAGAACAATCAATGATTTGTACTTGCCTGACTCAGACACTATCCTGTCCTTTGAAGAGCTGAGAGTTAAGTTTAACATCGATGGAAAACATTTCATTTACAACGCAGAAGTTTTTTTAAAACAAATCAGAATATTGCTCTCTCTAAATCTTCCCCTTTTTATCTGGAAGAAATAATGTTCCAGGACATCCTGGGGGAAAAAAAGGATTTATTTATATGAAGGTGTTACATCATGTTAACACTTCAATCCTCTGCGTATTCGAGAGTTAAAATGAGGGCCTGGATTCAAAATCTGGAATATGATATGTCAGAAACTGAATGGGGGAAATTTTATGTAAGTGCGCCAACTACATTTATGAATGGACATCTGATATTAATCCAATACAAATGGCTACTGAGAATTTAAAGTATATGTGGAACTCAACAACAACAAAAAAATACAAGAATATTCCTGAAACCTATTTTAAATGTACAGAGAATAAAGGAACATTATGAGACTGTATGAGATAATGTAGAGAAGTGAGACTGTTTTTAGGATGAGGTAAAAATGATTATGGAAAGAGTTGTTTCTGTAAAAAATAACAATAACAATAATAATCCCCCTGGGTGCAAATATTTTTTTTGTGTTGGGATTACAGTATCGCAGAGTTCACCTATTGCGGGGGTGGTCTGGAACCTAACCCCTGCGATAAACGAGGGATTCATGTATTTCCGGAAAAGCACAACCACAGTAAGAATGAACACGCTGTTATAAATCTTGGTTAAACGACATCAATTGAATTAGTATGGAAGTCTAGTCACAGACCTAATACCAAAAAATGGATGACTCAGATACTGTCAACACTACCTCTAGAAGGATTAACAAATAACATTAAGGACAAACAGCATGCATGCTGGCGTATGTTTTAGCGTGCATGCATGCTACCGTATGTTTTAAGATAGCGTATGTTTTACCATGCCTGGGGTCAATAATACGCTGCGCCTTATCCATCCATCCATCCATTTTCAGAGCCGCTTCTCCTTACTAGGGTCGCGGGCGTGCTGGAGCCTATCCCAGCCATCTTCGGGCGAGAGGCGGGGTACACCCTGAACTGGTTGCCAGCCAATCGCAGGGCACATACAAACAAACAACCATTCGCACTCACATTCACACCTACGGGCAATTTAGAGTCTTCAATTAACCTACCATGCATGTTTTTGAAATGTGGGAGGAAACCGTAGTGCCCGGAGAAAACCCACACAAGCACGGGGAGAACATGCAAACTCCACACAGGTGGGGCCGGGGATTGAACCCCGGTCCTCAGAACTGTGAGGCAGACGCTCTACTGCATGCCGCCTAATATGCCTTTTGTTCTAAAAATAATAATAATAATAAAAAAAAATTAAAAACATTTGAAGTTGAACATTGTTACGGATTGTGTGCCCCTGTATTGTGATAATGAATGGATGGATGGAAGTGGTACAATAATCTCACCATGGAGACTAAACACGCCTCTCAGTCACACGCGACACACTTCAAGGCCACATGAAAATAGTGTCAAACAATAGGCGGATTTATCTGGGCATGGATTACATGGGACTAGGCCAAAATCGTTTTAAGGTTTCGCTAAAGCAGTGATTCTCAAAGTGTGGGATACAGGCTCCCTCTAGTGGTATGTGAAAGAATCACTGAATTAACTGTTCAAATTGCACTGTTAAAGAGGATTACCATATTTTTGCGACCATAAGGCGCACCGTATTAAAAGGCAGTTACGGGGTCTATTTCTGTATTTAATGTACATACATAAGACGCACCGGGCGACACGGTGGATGACTGGTTAGAGCGTCTGCCTCACAGTTCTGAGGACCTTGCAGTTTAAACTGTGCTTCGTAAGCGTGTCTCTTCGTAGGTGCCATTTTCGGGGGTCCTTAGCCAAACCGATGCACATACCAGAACTATATACCTACTGGGGGGCGTGCCTTTAGCGTCCTCTTTCACGCGCACCCTTCCCCCTTTAACGTCTGCATGCTGTCCTCAGTCACGTCCGCCTTTCCTCTATATAAGCAGCGCGTCGGCAGGAAATGCTCCAAGTCAGTCAAGCGGAGCGCTCATCAAAGTCACACAACAAACATATACAGATTTTGAAACTTGGTTCACACATAAGGTGCGCCGCATTATAAGGCGGCCCGTGCATTTTGGAGAAAATTTAAGACTTTTAAGTGTGCCTTATGGTCGTGAAAATACGGTAAACCTTTTTTTCCAACCCCGTACAGTTCATTTGTTAACGACAATGCTGTTGTATTTAACTTTAAAATACAAAACATTAGCATTTAATCTTTTAGTTTGTTTGGTTTCAAACATTTATTTAGATACAATTTGTATTTAACTTATTTGTGCAGTACATTATAACTGAATCAATGTTTAAGTGCATATTTAAAATTTGCTTTATTTAAAGCAGTGTGTTAATGTTCAAACTGTGCATAATTTTACAGTAGCTTACAATAATATTAAAGATCCTGGAAAGGGAATTCAGTGTGTAGAAGCAATGATGATTCAGTGCAGTAAATGTGATGCACACCAGCCTACCTGCAGCCTTTTCTTGCCTTATAACAACAACAACAACAGCACATGGTGCATCTGAGAGGCATCTACTAGGTTTCCACTGCATCCAGGCTGAAGGAGAGGTGACCCCAAAAGCCTTAAAAGAACAACCTTTTCTCTTTTGGTGCTCACTAAGAAAAAAATATTTCCAGTCACATTATTAATGCGTTTGATGTCAGAGATATTAAAGACGAGGAAAACCCTGTAGGGCTGTGACGGCGTCAACTTTGTTAAGCCTGAATGCAAGAAGGGCAGGGAAAGAGCAGAGTCAGCATTCTCTCAGCTCATCTTCATCATCTTTCTCTCAAGCCGTCTCCTCTGACCTGGTCACTTGAGATTACAGCGGCAGGAGCGCAACAGATTCCAGGTTGGGCGAGCGCTTAAGTAGCTTTACGTCAGGCAGATGCCACTCACAGTCCGATGGCGTCAATTAATTGGGAAGGACCAACCCGATATTACTGACACGCACACAAAGCAAGCAAGCGATAAATATTTTAGGGCTTGTTAAATATTGAGGCTACCTTCAACAGGAGCTTTGACTGTGCACATTTGGAAGGTAATTAGAGATGCCACCGGGATGTTTTCTGGAAAATTATACCTGACTTTAAACTCAAACAATATGGACTAGAAAGTGAAAATGCATCCTACTGAGTATATTCTGGATTTTCTCATCAATTCCAATATGCAAAACTTAATAAGTGTGTAGTCGCTCCTGTTAATAGCCATAGCCAATGTCATGTCCATCTTTAGACATCAAACTAGTCATGCTAGGATCAAATATTTTCAGAAGCGATTATTCTACCAATTTTACCATCAACTAATCAGATAAAAATAGATTTTGCACTTTGAAAAAAAAAAAAAAAAACGTGCAGGTATTATTATTGTCCACTTGGGGTCGCCAGCTCACATTCTACACTGCATTACTTGTGACGGGCCTGGTTGGTAAGTGACGTGGGTGTCAGCGAATGAAAGTAGAGTTGAGCTGTTGCAAGCTCAGTTTAGCATGTGGCTAACGGTTAGCCAGTCTGGACATCAGTTGTGGCCAACGTGTATGAATGTTTATTACAGTACGTGTTTAATTTATTACTGTTGGTTTAATACATTGATTAAAATTACACGGGCTGCTGTGTCTATCCTTGACTACTTACAATTACATTACAATATGTTCAAACTCACGGTGGTAAGCTATATGAAATTATCTAATTATGTTAGCGTTACCTTGTGTCAGCGATTGTAGACATGCTATTGTGTAAGCTGGTTCTGCTTCCAGTAAACACACTGCACTTAGATGTCTTCTGTTTTAAGTGTGAAATGATCGCAGACTGGACATTCTCTGTCTTTTAGATACTTTTTCATCCTTATTAACTTAGAGTATTTCTACACGGAGTGGTGTGTGCGTCTGCAGTAACATTAGCTCGTGTGGATCACCCTGCAAATGTTCGAGAGATTTTGCTCTGACTTTTTTTTTTTTTTTTTGCAATCGATTTATTCAATTTATCCAATTATTTCACCAATAGGGACTGAATCAACAACTCTATTTTGTGACAACAATTCCACAGTTTTATCGTTTAATCATCAAATAATATACCTAAAATAAAGTAGGTACTTTACACTTGTTATTTTGGGTAGTTACTGTAAGTGTGTAATCTTACACAGGAAACTAAGACATTGTTGAATAAAAGTGTGTATCAGTGGCTCTACTGAGTGAGAAGTAGATTTTTTTCACTCAAAAATGCTATAACGAAATTTGAGAAAAATTAAAACAGTGATGTAACATAATTATTAGTCAAACGGTTCCACACAATTGCATTTCTTCAATTTCAATAACACGATGTAACAATCATGTAACTTGATTTTTTTTAAAGTTTAAGTTCAACTGACAAAATGCAATTGTGTGAAATTGGATGACATAAAAATTCAAAAAAATGGGGAGTTTAGACAACAATTTTTTTTAAAAACACAAAATATCAAATATGATCATAAACCCAATATTTTCCAAAAAGTAAGGAAAGGAAGTAAGCAAAGAAGCAAAAAACACATGTATGGGTAGCAGTAGTCATTGCAGATAAAATACTGGCAGTAATGAAGTGAGCTGCTGGACTAGATGCCTTTACCTCCCAATTGTCGCCTTTTTAGAGCCCTCTCACTACGACATCGTCCCCTCAACTCATGTGTGTAGTTACAGATTTTATGCATGTTAAATGAAGCATAGTCCATCAATCATCACATTTTTTTCATCCATTATCCCAGAGAGTTGGAGCCTATCCCAGCTTAAATTGGGCAAAAGGCAGACGACGGTATAGAATCAGGGTACCAGTCAATCACAGGGCACACACAGTACACGGTATAGACGGACGACCATTCACTCTCACATTTACACCATCACTGAGTGGATAAAGTAGATTGACTTTCCCCTTGGTCAATCATACATAACAACAATGTAATTGTTGAATATATTAGAAATGCTGTCAGCGAGTAATATGGTAAACAACAACTAAGCTGCGCAACACTTTGTACTTGTAAGAGTAGAGGCTCCTACCTGTAGCGGACATGGAAGGACTGATCCTCAGCTCGTGTGCTAATCACTGATCCCTCGGTATCCATTGATGTGCATAATATGAGGGAAAATCCCAATTTCGTTCCCGACCAAATGGTTGCGTTAAAAAATAAAGTAACCACGTGCAAAGAAAGAGGTCAAAAAAGAACTTTGGAGAAAAACTATTTTAAAAAGCTCAGTAAAAGGGAGGCTAGTGAGAGTCCACTGGGCTGCTTTGTGCGCTTTGCGTCACCGCCCCTCAGTCTCCCCCTCGGTGGCCCTCTGTGGAGAGAATACAAGATGCTGTGTGTGAAGCCTCTTTCTGACCACACGGCGCCATGGCAACACCCACCAAACAGCGGTGTGCATGTACGAGAGAGAGTGCAGGGCGGGAATGGAAAAGGACAGTGGTCAGCACACGCCAGCTGTCAATCAAAGGTGAGGTGATGAGTTGCTGTGGAGTTGCCAATGTGATCTAGCTATGAAAATGGAAAGGCTTTACAAGGTTCGACCCCCCAAAAAACCCTCTTAAACAGTCCAGAACATGCTCCAAAAGGAGAAAAAAAGCATGTGTGAACTACCTAAAGACAAGCAAATGACCGTTAGCTAATTTCTCCATGAGGTCATACAAGCCAGACCAATATATCTCACCCACCGGCTCCTCCCCCTTTGAACTCATGGGAAACTGAGCAGATCGATGCTTTCCCATGATTCATTACTGTAAATAAACAGACTTAAGATAATTGCACTGAATTTTCTCATTCAAAATACTGTAAAGTGATCTCACACTTATTCACAGTTGTCTATTTACAAATGTATTCACCATTTACCTGTTTCATCCATTCATTTTCCGTACCGCTTATCATCACTAGGGTCGCGGGCGTGCTGGAGCCTATCCCAGCTATCTTCGGGCGAGAGGCGGGGTACACCCTGAACTGGTCGCCACCCTATCGCAGGGCACATATAAACAAACCAACATTCACACTCACATTCAAACCTACGGGCATTTTAGAGTCTTCAATTAACCTATCATGCATGTTTTGGGGATTTGAACCCGGCTCCTCAGAACTGTGAGGCAGCTGTGCTAACCAGCCGCCCTATTCTCCCATTTGTTTTGTTTTTTCTGTATGAAAATGTTGGCTGACTATTTGTAAAGGAATATTTCTAGAGATTGCATCCACACAGCATAATCCCTGTTGGGCGAAGTTTTAGGAGTGCCAGTGTGCACCTTTTCTGCCAAATGGGTGTGTTTCTAACCGACTTGTACTCAAAGCTCTTTGTTGACATGTGTGTGTATGTGAACAGGAAAAACACACTCATCTCACATTATATCAGGTACACCAGCACAAGGCGATGAAATGCAGAACATGATGTTTTGTTTGTGAGTCACACTGTCACAAAGGCAACAATATGTAATATAAGTGTAGTAATGTTATCGTGGTTGTAGTTTGCAGTGGTGTAGAACTAGAGTGGTTTCTGGGTTTACTTAGCGAGCTACATGAGATGGGCAAAATATTAAAAACACTTCTCAGTATGTGTAGTTTACACCTAAAAATCACTAGAATGAACAAACAATTACATGAATACATTTCTCACAATCAATCAAAAGTGAGCACTATTATTATTATTATGATTGTTTTATACAATTGTACTGGATTCCATTGTATTGTGCTGGTGTACCTAAGCAAGTATCTGGTAAGTATATGTTTATTGGTGACCCTAGAAGACTCCAAGCAGAGGCTGATATGGATTAATGAAAGCAAAGGCTGCCACCAGACACCACAAAGCAAGAAAATCCTGGAGCAAATCTAAAGAATAATAAATAATAAAATCATGGCTTACTGACCTGTAACTCTTCCTCACAGGGACAGGAAATCTAGAAAGCCTGCAGAGAGTTTTTGGGACCATTAATAATTATTTAATTAATCTCAATTTTGTTCATATTTAGTATCATAATTTATATTCTTGGATTGCCTGATCCCTAAATAATACACTGCCATTGTAAATAGGGAAGTCAATAATGGCATAGATTATAAGAATGAAAGATTAGTGAAAAGCAATTTTCTTATATAATGTAATATATTTTCTCCACAAGAAACATACAAGTAATTACACTCCACATATTATGGCTCAAGTTTCAGTACATGATTGATTATTTACCTAATTAATTCTACAGAACTACAATACTTCTATTTTTTTTTATGTCAGCATGTTTCTCAAAAGTCAACATTATTCTGTTCATTTAATAATATCACAGTTGACTGGTAGCTATGAGTAGACATGAATCCAATCATTAAAAGTTTTATTCCACAAATGCTACAAACTGTAAATTACTGTCGATGGTTAGCCGGTTAGCATATTAGCTGAAAACTTACGTGAGTCGATCCAGTTCGAACGCTTCGTGTATTTTTCTTTCCTTGTTTTCACTTAGTTACGACAATAAACACTCGTCCCGTGCAAAGAATACACACGCTGCGTACAAGACGCAACTATTTGATTACCATTGTTTCATTAAATTTGTTAAACTTCGTGGAATAGTTTAAAGGTTGACCTTTTTTTTTTTTTTTGCCTTATCGTAGTGGAGTGTGTTTTTGTACAAGCAGCCAATCGGAGTACGCTATTCAAATATAGCCACGCCCAGGTCTTCAGTCTTTGGTCCAAAAGATTTGAATAGAATGATGTCATGACGTATTGTAAATCCGCTGTCATTGAGCCATACAGACCGCAAAATATAATTGAGTCACGATGGAGTGATGTGTGATGTGTCTATTCTATTTTAACTTAACCGTTTGATGCTTGCAAAGTGAATCAAATGAGAGCTTCTACTGGGTTTATAGAAATTATTCAGTCTGGCGCAAATAAATAAATACATAAAATATATATGTATATGATAATGCAATGAAGGTGGTGCAAAACATGTCCATTCCCCCCCACCCCAACAACAACAAAAAAAGAAATAAAAATCCAGATGTCACTTCCGCTGCCGTTACCAGGCAACCAGACGCCTGTACAGCTGACAGTACAGGTCCAGATGGACACCACTAACCTGTGCAATATTAATGATGGTGCAGAAAAAAAACCTGTCCAAGGCAGCACATGTCAAGACAGGAATTGGGAGACGCTCTGGACTTACTTACTTGCAGGATTATGCCAAGAGGTGACGTTTTGTTTTATACAGCATTATATTTTTGAAAGGACCTGTCTATTACTTGAGTAAGTACCCATCTTTTAGCCGTTTGAATGTAGATGGATATACAGTAGTCACTTGTGACACAGACGTTTTGCCACATGTAGGTAGAGGACATGTCTTTGGGATGTTGTGCAAGCCTTAATTATTTTGTTTGGTGTTTTTGTTTTTTTAAATTATCTTCCATTATCTTCTCCCTATTTTGTTCCATGGTTGGTGACTTCTTCATGGAACGGATTAAAGTTACAATTCACTTCATTAACTTCCATGGTTTTAGCATTATAGTGCTTAGTGTTGTATATTACGTCATACATTTTATTACATTATCTTGTATTTGCCTTTAACTGCATGAAAGCATGCAGTGTTACCTTATGGACTATGAGAGTGTGTCAGTTATTTAAACTATATATTACTGCCAAATGAACGAATCAAAATATGTTGATTCGTTTGGTGAACTTGTTCCCTTGTCTTGACAAAAGCGGCTCACTTACTGTACAAGGTCTGCTCGTGGGTCATGGAGGGAGAACCAGAGGATTTTGACGAGGACGTTAAGGAAGAACGCAAGACAACCTTATTGTGGGAAAAGTGCATCCAGCAGAGAATCGTGGTGGATCTGAGTGAGGATGAAAGTCTCCACCTCAGTGATCTGCGGGCTTCTTCTTTAGCTTTGCATCTGTCGCCGGACGAGTCTGCCGTATCAGAGGCCGGCATCCATTTCAGTGGTGAGTCACGCACGCCGACTTCAACCGCATCACGGTTAATGACACAAAGCAACAAACGTAGCAAATACAGGTATAAAGGAAAATGTACAAAAATACACAACTAGGATGGATGTTTGGCCTTAAAAAGTAGCCCTTACTCCCACAAAAATTACATTATTTTACATTTTACTATTTTACATTAAGAAGTGCAATGGTTGATGTTTGCATGATGTATGTACAAAAGTATGGGAATAATTTGGTACATTAATCTTTCCACACGATGACAGTACACGGAGCTGTTTACTCCTCTATACATCTAGAAGAAGCTTCAGGTCAGATGATGCAGATGGTGAACCTGAGAGAGGTCCTCGTGGCTCACAATGTCAAAGATGTTTCAAAGTTGTTTAACACCAAACTCATCCAAACATTATTTCGAGGTGATTGACAGATGTGTAATAGTTAATGAGTAATAGTTAGTTTGGAGTGTAATAATTAGTCCTACATGTGCTGCACTTTGTAGAACTACCACTGTACTCCCCCCAAAAAAGCAAGTACGTGGTAAGTAAAGGGTGTCCCAAACGTCACCGTAAACTTCCTTTTTCTATTTAGTTTCTGGTATCATCCCAACAGACGTGAGGCCATCATGATTTGACAGTTTAGGCTTTACAGTTTTAGCAAGCATCTATCTGTATCTATCTGTTTGAAAAAGATCTTGTTTTGAGAAACTTGCCATGAATAGCGTGAACTGTAAAGAGCAGTGTGACAGCCGCGAAGCTTTTCAAACGCTTTTAGCGCTGAACTACAGTGGGGACAGAAAACCTTCTTGCGAGGCAGGCAATTTTGCAATGCTGCGACAATGCCAGTTGGTGAGCCATGGGCTTACAAAACCTGTAAAGTCTAAGCTTTTATATGCTGAATCTGTTGCCCTCACATATGTCCGAATGACACCTGAAACAAAGTTTTAAAAAAAGGTAACGTATAGCGACTTCTTGGGACACCCTGTATGTCAGCTTTGTGTTCAACCAAACAGGACCATATTTCACACTAACTAAGTCTATAGGTGAATTGAGAAAATATCACCATATTCCAGTACACTATATAAACCTTTTGTGCCTTTTTTTCTGGTGGTGTGCTGTGCTGTGATTTTTGTCATGCAAACTATGGCTCAGTAAATGTTGAGAAACTGCTTTAAGATATAATAGAAACTGTACATTAATTTGGTTATCTGCAGATGACATCGCCTCAGATGCCATAATTGTAAGGAGTGAGATGGAGCTCCCAATGAAGAGCAGCATTTTGCAGAAGGAGGAGCTTCTAAACCAGCCATATGAGGACCCTGGGCAAAATACTAGTGATGAGGATCAGGAGGACCTCCCTTACGATGGCAATTTTGGCAGTCCTTACTTCTCCTGCATAGATAGTGCTCGAAGAAACGTGACCTCCGATCAAAGACAAATGTCAACAAAAAATCAGTCTTCTGATGGATCTCATGTGGAGAAAGAAGAAGAAGAAGATAAACAGAATGAAGAGGTAGCCCCACCAAGCACTCATCCTCCAGTTGACATTAACAAGTTGATGCTGCGACATTTCTCCCGGGAAGAGTTGTTGCAGACTGGAAGGCTGATTGAAGCCGAGACCCTTCCAGAGGTCTCCCTGCTGGAGAGTGCAGACGAGCTTCCCCGTAGCACATCGACACACGACAACACGACGGCTCTGAGCAGCATTTCTGAGAGGCCTTCTGTCAAAAGTTTTTACAGTGACGGCAATGAACAAAGAGAACGTTTGGAGGAGGACAACACAGCGTCCAGTCGAGATGAGAGTGACGTGACACCATCTAAGTATGAAGAGTGTGAAGCTCCCATCAGGAAAATGTCACATTTGCGCAGCAGGTCCTTCGGTGAGCTAAAGTACGGCCAGGGTCAAGTCCATTATCCTCTCCCTGACTTCTCCAAGGTTGCCCCTAAGGTCAAAATCCCAAAGATTCCCAGTGGTCCAGTCAGATTCGTTCCTCAAGTCCCCAGTCCCATGATCCGAGCCCAGTCCTCCCCAGGAATCTTAGACGTGATCAGCAGGGTCCTGGAGGATTCAGACCTTCTGCCTTCAGAGAAGCCTCAAGTTCTCAAAGACACGAATGAGCAGACCAGTCCTTCTTTGGTGCATCACCTACAGGTTCACCTCTTCTTCTACTACTTCATCTTATTTGTAGTCTAAGATTCAGAGTCTGCCCACACCTCCATACTACTTATAGTAAGTATTACTTTAAAAAAATTATAGTACAAGAGCAGACTTGAGTTGACTAAGTGGGATATATATATATATATATATATATATATATATATATATATATATATATATATATATATATATATATATATATATATATATAAAATAGATAGATGATGATGATGATTATTATTATTACAGATACTATTTCTTCGCTCTCTGCTCACCATGCATACCACAACCAGCACTTTCCGTTCCAATAGTTTAATTAACCACTTCTTTCCGCACTATTTTTGGTCGATCTTCCATTCAACCTTCTGTCCCAAACAATTGGCGCACAGCGCCTGGTAGCTTCTACAAAAAAAAAAAAAAAAAACTACTCCAGGCTCTGTTGACTGTTCTTGGGGGCCCCCATGTGGTCACAAGGTGCTAAGCAGGTGCTTTGTTTGCTTATGCCTTGGCTGATGCTCTGGTACAATTGTTTTTTGTTTTTTCTTAACATTTTTTTTTGTCTTGATCTTTTTAGGCTGAATATGATAAACTACTGACCAAATATGCCAGGGCTGAGAATCTCATAGATAAAATTAGGTTAGGAACCAATGTAAGTAAATCTTAAATTTGATCTAATCATAATAAAGTAAAAGAAAAAAAAAATCAACTTTTTTCACTTAATCTCTTTTTGCAGGTTTCCTCAGACATTTGCGTCAAAGATGACCTAGGAAACTCCAGTGAGGGTAGCCATGTTGGACCTGTAGCTCCGCACATTCCAACATCGGGTAAACGACATACGCTATTACGACAGGACAGCGCTTTGCTTCACCGACTGCGAACAGAACAAGCTGGAGGATATACCTCTTGTTTCCATGGAGACAAATGGGGTCAAATGACACGATTCTGGTTACACAAACATCTTCCTTTCTTTGGGTTCCTTAAGTTACATGAGAGTCACTGACTATGAACACATTATATAAATTAAAGATGACGATTATATAGCAGATAATTAGATTTTGAGCTATTTTCCCTGAAAATATTGTCTAAAAACATGTTTGTCATTCCATCAATTCCTCTTTCTTATAACTTTACGCCTTATGAGCTGAGGAAATTGTGTTTCAGGTAACATTGTTGAAAAAGTAAAAACAACTAACCAGGATGAGATGGAGTCCAACAATAAGTCTCATCAAGAATGTACCAATGAGGCTGAAAAAATGACTGCTGAGCTGAGAGCTGTCATTAGCCAGTTCATGCAGATGGTTAGTTTAAAAAAACATTAATTCATATGGTACTAATATAACAAAAACCTTGCCAAAACATGATCTGTGCAGGTGGATGACTTCAAGCAGAGTGTAAACAATATGTCGGTTAGCACAGAAGAACAACAAATGGTAAATGGTGATCAGAATATGAGCACTCGTTGTGTGTGCTTGTAACTGAGATGTGCTGCTAGATGCTGAGGAGCTTGATGGAAGCTCAGGACCAGTTGGAAAGAAAATACATGAGCAAGAAGGAAGAGCACCGAACTCTGGAGATGCAGAATTATTTGGGCCTGTGCAACAACATCGGACCTTTTGACCCAAACAGGTTAGGAAGGCTTTTGCCCTCTGTGCTCCATTTGTGCAGAAGTGATGGTCTGTTTTCATGTGTGCAGGCTGCTGGAAGGAGATCTATTCAGAGTGGGTATGCACCTGGAGGATATTAAGGAGATGATCGACAAAAACACGCGTGAGCAGATCGTCCCGCCTCTCTTATCATCTACTCCCAAAGAAAAAACTAACAACCTGACAGTGAAGGCCTCACCTCCACCATCACTACATGAGGTAACAGACACCCTGTTTAGATTGACCTGAGTAGGATTTTGCAAAAAAATAAATAAATAAATAAATAAATAAAAGTCAAATACTACTTATACTGTACAAATCCAAAGCATGTCCGAATGCTGTGTTGCTGCAGTGGAATGCAGCAGTACTTTTATTGGTATATATTAAATATATTGGCAAATATTGATTAATCTCTGTGGGAAGCTGTTATCATATATATATGTTATATTGTAATATTTGTAATAAATTATTTTAAAAACATTGTATTATTGAAATAAATCAATGCATTATTTAATATTTTAGAAAACATTTTGCACAAATGATGCCTTTCACTTACTACTAATAATATTTTTAATAATAATAACAATAATACTTTAGATTTGGAGAGTGATTTGCAAGGAAGCCAAGGAAACTGACATGAATTTTTTTTTTTTCGCAAGCACATTGGTATTCTGTATTGACATTGTGACAGTAAATAAAAAATGACTTGGTCAATAATGCTATTAGGTTCACGGAATAAATAAATAAATGCCTTACCCCAATTAGTCACTTGCCATTCTCTGCAGTTGATTTACGCTTTTGGCCGCTACATGAGGAAATACAGTTTCAACATACAGTAGTAATATGCTATTTTCCTCTATATCTGCTATGTCCTATAGCTTAATCTGCCATATAATTTCTAATGAGAGCATGATTAATTTATTAATGCTTAATTTAAAGTACAATATTCCATTTTTGAGAAACGTTTTAATTAATCCACAACACAATTTTTTTCTTCAGCTGAGCATACTTACAAGATGTTTTTTTTTAAATCTAGGCGGTTTATATGTTGACAAACATAACGTTGTTTGTTTGCTGTGTCCTCGCCCTGCGTCGTTTGTATTTGAATGCACATTTGAGAGGCTGTGTTGGAAAAAGTGCACAAACTTTGACTGTGTCTCATGTTTCAGGGGTCAAGTGTATGTCTGACCACTGAATGTTTTAGAACGGAAACAAAGACTGAGGTACAAAAGGAGGACGAGGATGAGACCAGTAGAAATGATGGATTGGAGGAAAGGAGTGAGCTCATCATCAATGACTCAAGGCAAGTCAGTAACAGGTGAGGATCTAATATTCTCTTATGGATGACTGCTTGATTTAAAACACACACACACACACACACACACACACACACACACTCACACACACATATATATATTTTAATAATCATAATCACAAAGGGTGGACAATATAATTTCAACTGTCAGCTCTTTTCATTATTCTGCTAAATTAATCCTTATTAGGGATGGGCATTTGAACACATTTCTTTGATCCATTTTTTTGGTAAAATTAAGGAGCAATGAATTTCTATCCATCCGTCCATTTTCGTATCCTCTTATCCCCATTAGGGTTACGTCACAGGTGAGCTGCAGCCTATCCCAGAACCAGCACACTCTCACTCTATGAACCTAACGTGTGTGTGTTTTTGTAATGTGGGAGGTGGGCTGAGATTCAATCCCATAAACGCAGAACTGTGAGGCAGATGCATTAAGGAAACTAACTGTTACAACGTAAATGCGACTTAACAAATAACAGCTGAAGTCATGTTTTTCTTCAGCCAACAAACTGGTTGGGATTGACTCAACAGCGCCTCTGCTGACTGCAGCAAGTAGTCCACTCCATTTTTTATAAAATGCTTAAACAACAATTACACTCAATGGTTAGAATTCCTTATTACTTGCCTAATTCAGTGTATTCCAACTTTTATTAAGCCAAGGCACATATTTAAAAACAATCTCATGGCACACCATCAAAAGAGAAATGTCACAAAAATTATAAATACTGAAATGATGATGATATCGTCTCAGTTTGTTCCCAAATTGACTAATTCATCTTGAAATCTGGACCTGTTTAAGTCAACACAAAGGTGATACAAGCCATGACTATGAATTGTATTTTCTGCCATCTAATGAAAGAGCATTTCGTTGTTATGCCTATCACTTTACATCTCTGGCATCGATAGATGACCAAAGATATATTTGTAATTTATTTAAAAAAAAGAAAAAAAAAAACAATTTTCAGACAAGTTAAATTAAATTGGATAATTTACAGTGGAACTCTAGTGTGCCAAGGCACCCTGATTGGAAATCACTGATCTTATTATGCCCATCCCTAGGCAAAAACAGCATAATAAACTGGGATACAGTACATACAGAACACACACGACTGTATGTTATTATCCACATTCACCATTCATCTTCTGAGTAGTGCGTGTGTTCATATAATAGCCATGTTCTTAAGCTTCCTGCAGGCAGATCGCGTTTCAGGTTGGTGTTCGGTTCCATTGCGGTCAGCTAAAGAGTGTTTTGGAATTGTGTGTAGGTTTTCTGTTTGCTCGGGGGTCTCTGCGGAGGGACTTCTAGATGCTAAGGATGAGGAGAACTGTGACAAAAAGAGAGAATCTGCCTTGTTGGAAGGGAGCGCTAGCAATGACACTTGGGATGGAATCAGTGGGAAAGGGACTCAGGGAAGGTTAGTGCTGTTATTACGGATGCATTCAATAAGTTTGCTTCATTAATGCTGTCAAATATTTCTGCTGCAGTGGCACTCAAAATAGCGTTCTAAACCGAGAATGTGACCTCGGTGATGGTGTCAGCCTGGCTGTGGAGGTCTCCTCTTCCTCTGATGCACGCTCATCACTTTCGCAGGTCAAACTCTAATGCTCTTTAGTTTTTTTTTTTTTTTTTGCATGTTTAACTAGACATGGGTACGTTACTGGTTTTGTCTGGGGGCGCAGGGGATTGTTTGCAGAGAGACAGACAGTGGATTTGGGAGCTCCTACTTGAATCAGTCCTGTGGAATATTGCAGCCTAATCCTCCAACAGAAAGGTACAAGACACTAGCAGAAGCACTGAACTCCATTTAAAACCTACATTATAATATTTGTTCCATGAAATTGCATTCATTTGTTCCCAAATGGGCAATGCTCTTCATTTTGTAGCATTTCTGTTGGCTGCTTTGCTTCCAGCATGTGTATGTTGGATTTTTTTTTTTTGTCCAATCAGATTTCAACCTAAATGTGTTGCCATGTCAATTTGATAAGCCACTAGTACTGACAGTCACTAGTACTGGCCCTCGTAGCTTGAACTATATTAGCAATGGGACTGTTTCGTTAACCAATACAATTTCAAATTGATCTCAGATGTTCCAGCTTTCTGCACTAAAGCAGCATCAGCATTTTTTGGTACTTTGACTGGTTCCTCGTGAGGTGGATTTTTTTCGCCTCTGGTTCCGAGTTGGTGGTCACCCGGGAGAACTCCGGCTTCCGTTGGGCAGGAATGAATGAAGACTTCGAGGCACTTGGCGTTTGGGCTAATTCGATTTATTGAACAAGCCGTAGTGTCATAACAGCTGTTTACAAAGCAAGGAGAACGAAAAAGCCCCCGAAAACCCCTGGATCTCAGTTTATCCCGGTTTAATTCTTTGGGGGTGGAATTAGCCCCTCTCTGGGTCCACCCAGAAGATGGTCGTTCCTCATGAACATATTTGTAATCACACCCGCCTGCTGGCGCCTCACAGTCTAGCTACGCTCACACCCGGTACCCTTTTCTTATAAGATGCAAAACAGTCCTCTTTGCGGACCGGGACGCCTGTTGTGAACCCAAGACCTGTTACTATCTGGGCGGAGAAGGGAAACCCTAATAAACGTACAAATGGTTGAAGAAAGTCCTTTGATGTAGAACTACAAAGAATAGATGGTTAGCTTGAATACAGATCTCCAAACATTTGGCCCTCTCAAAGGAACTCTGACTTCGGCACTATAGAAATATACTACACTCAGAGCATAGCAAAACATGTCTGTGGCAATCTACACACAGTAATACATTTAATAATTAGCATCTCTGGTGAATATGATGTATTTTATTTAAATCGTTTCGCCGGCGCTAAAGTAAAGTAAAGCTAAGTGAGAGTGATGACTAAATGGGACAGAACCGTTCATTGCATTGATCATTATGGTGAATGTGAGGTTAGTCGCCAATGGCTGTTAGCTTGCGTATATATCACATTGCCACGGTTCCACTAAATGATTTTAGTGCATAACCTTTTAAATGCCTTTCCCCAGAGTGCACAGTGATGGATTTAGTTCTTTGGACAGTGAAGGCTCTTCACTCAATCTCCAGACAACCATCCATCCAACGGACGTCCAAACGCAGCCTGCAGGCTCAGCAGCTACAGTGGAACTGTGGGTGCAAAATACAACTCAAGAGTCTTCTCTGAAGCTGCAGGGTGAGTTAATCCTTCATCGTCATAATTGCGATCACGTCTACATTAATGATCCGAACAGGCCCTGATGTAAAGAATCACTACACCTCTGAACCTATCCTGAGTGCTGCAATGGATGTAGAACAGAGAGAACGCCACCTGTGCTCTTGTAATAGGTCAATACCTTACAAATGTCTATTTTATTTTTTATTTTTTAAACGAGCTCACTGAGTGATCTGTGGTGTGTTTGTGTGTGTCCAGTGAGGCTATCCTGGCCTTGCAGGTAGAGGTGTCCAGGCTGAAGAAGGACCTGGAAGAAGGTCTGGTCCAGTTGCCTCACCTGGCAAGGAAGATGGATAACCTAGCCTCCAAATACAGTCAAGATCGTCAGGAGCGTAGGCCCAAGACCAAAGCCAGGACCCACCCTAAGACAATCAGGTAGGAGGAACTGATCCATGAGGCTGAATAAAATACAGCAAACTAATATCATCTTTATAAACTCCAGCATGTGGAAGTCAACAGGCAGCAGACAGATACTGAGCAATCTTGCCTCTAGTCAGTTGAGACTAGAAGACTGGATTTCAACAGATATGGACCCCAGCAAGAGTAAAGGTTCTCCACTAATTAAGTATCTTAAAGTACCCCCTAATAAAAAGTAATCCCTCGCTATTCTGGGATTGAGATGGTGCTTCAGAGCGTACAAACGTAGCAAATAGGGGAGTTTTTCAGCAAATAGCTGGGAATCGCTTCCACAGAAAAAAAAAACACAGAGGTAATTTTGTGAATAGTGAACTCAGAATATGTGAGGGATTACTACCCCTGTCTGTCTATCCTTTTGTATGTACTCATATTGATGTGGCTCCAGGTACAGACAGTGGAGGCGCAGAGACGATGTTGCAGTTTGTGGGAGGCAAGAGAGTCATCAGGAAACAGGAGACACAGCTAGGCAACCAAGGTCAGCTATGTATACACGCTATGTACTTTACATAAGGTGAAAGAGGGTAATATGATTATTCTACTACTCCTCTATTCAAGTTGCTGGTTTGATGAGCTCAACTTTGGTGGGAGAAAAAACTCAGACACCACAGAATTAGTGAATGAATGAAAATTATTACCTCAACCAATGAGGTTCATCAGTGTAGGTTTGTCTGTGTGCATTTTACCAATTATAATAGGAATACCATCCTGCATTTCTTTTTTTTTTTTTTTTTTTTTACAACGGGTTGATATTCGGAAGGGACATCATAATCAAATTATTGGAAGACTATAGTTAAGAATTGTGCTGTTGATTCAAGTAGTTCATAGCCTGAAGACCATGAATCCACATTTCGATCATGACATAAAAATGTAAACTTTTTACATTAATGTTGTCTCCAAATGCTGGATTTGTGAATCTTTTACAATGAGCAACATTTAAAAAAAAACATCACTGTGAAATTCTATTCAATTAGAACAAAATGCTCTGTAAACATGTTAGGCGTTGCTGTGACTGCAAAGGTGACAAGTTAAAGTTTTAAACCATGGTGTAGGTCTATGAGAGTGTGTGTGTTTTTTTAATCACTAATGTCAATCATGTAATTTGGGATAAGGGTGTGATACCATCAGTAGAGTTAAATAAAGGATTCTGAGGGCATAAAATTAATGCATGAAGTACAGTGGTGTGGTCTTCGAGATACGAGCTGTTGTATGGCAAATTTTTTGCTTTGACTTTTGAGCTAAAATATTGAGATTTGAGCACTGTATGGGAAGTGAACTCAGCTCAGGTCACTTCAAAACAAGCAGCAGCTTGGCAGATAGTGAAAAAAGCCACTTCCAGTTGAAGTATACTGTCAAACTAAACATAAAACACAGTGTATCTAATACAACCACATAACTTTGCCTTAAAGTCCGCTAGCTTAATGCTAACACGCAATGCAAAACGCTCTTGACAGGTTAACGAATAGCATCGATAGTTGTAGTGTGATAACCAAGCAACGGATATTTGATCGCAAAAAGTTTACTCAGTGACTTCCAATAATTGTGAAAATCTTCTTTGTTTGTCTTCCTCACTGTATTATACTGCCCCCATGTGGCCAAGTCACAAATACCAGGAGGAGTTATTAATCATAATGCACAAACTGTTTCATTCTTCACATTCTATTTAATTATGGTATAATTTCATGTTCTATAAAGTAAATATTAAAAAGAGTGCTATTCCCCTCATTTAAAAAAAACAAAATCATATTGCAAACATTTTTCTTGGGTTTCCACCAGAGGCCATCATGGAGAGACTTTACTCCAACAACAGGCGGTCTCTTCTCTCACCTCAGTCCACCAAAAAGTCCCTGCTCCAGGTCAGCTATGGCTCCTCCTGCAGTCTACCTGCAAGGTAAACACACTTGAATCGCAACATCACCACTTTCCGAGAGGAGGTTCTACATTCAACTTTCTTGTCACATTCAGCTACAAAGTGAAGGAACCTCCACCGCACGTGACCAATCACCGGAAGTGTTCCACCCAGTCAGACACAGCGTTGCTGCCCAGCAATGTGTACTTTCAGCACACTCTGTCCCCTGTATTTCAAAGGTCTAGCAGCAGGACAGGAAGCAAGGTAGCCTTTCTTCCAATTACCGACCATATTCTTCCATTGCAAATACTTGACATTTACAGTATTTCCCCGTTTGTTTTCAAGAAGGAGGAGATGAACTGGTCTTTGGACCAGGCCATTGAGGCCGCCCGCAGCATGAAGAGGATAACGGACCGCATGGCCAAGAGACTGATGGCCGACCTGGCCAAAACTCCACTTCTCCCGCAGGGGAATTTACCACATTCTGCCACGAGGGCCCAAGAAACATCGAATGGCTTCATGCAAAGGGAACATAGGATCACAAGAGACAGTTTCTTTAACTAGTATGTAAAGGTGTGCTTGGATGAGTTTGGTGTTGAACACCTTAGGGATGAACTGGTTGCCTGGAGATCGGGAGCCATGTTATGTCAATGCCTTCTGACCTCAATAAAATTCACACAGACACACAGACTCCAAAATATTGTTGGAGGTCCTCCCGGGATATTGGAAGCAGTTATATTTGCTGTATTTTCTTCATATTTTACTTTCTGTAGTTGTAATGGGCAGGTGTCCCAATTTTGAATATTTTGTATGTACTGTATCATCAACAGCGCAACATTAACAACACATTATAAATAATGATTTACAATCAGCTATTATAATTAAGTAACAGTATCACCGCTAATGCTACAATCTATATAAATATATGAATATTAATAATGTTACTGTAGTTTTTTTTTTTACTCATCGATTGTATATTTCTAATTGACAGAAATAACACAGTAAAGATAAAATATGATAAATATGTGCATTTTGTTATGTTTTTTTTCTCTCAGTATTAAATTATTTGTCATTCAACCTTACTATTTAAATACATTCATAATTATAATTTCAGTTTACAATTAAAATAAAAGGTGTGGTTTAAACCAAATAACAACTTTTGATGCTGCACTGGACTGTCAAAATTAAATATTTTCTCTCCCAGAAATCACCTACAGTATTATAGTGGTGTGTAAAATAGCCTCTCATATTGTGTTAGTAGTAGCACAGGTAGCACACAGGTAGCCAGATCTGGCCCGCGAAAGCAAATCATGTGCGTCGACTTGATGTTTCTTGATAAAATAGCAAAATTGCAATTTTTCTTTACTTTTAATAACATTGAGACATCGTAAGTATTTCTTGTTACCAATACCCATTTTAAAATGAATTCAATAATAGTTGAGCAATTTGTTTTTACTAACATCTGATGTCAAAACTAGTTATGCACCAATTTGTTCTGTACAATATATGTAACAATATGCGGCAATCATACATTTATATAGAATAGAATAGGACTTTATTGTCAGTGTCACAGGAGCAAAATCAATCAATAAATAAAACGTTCCACATTAGAGCCCTCCGAGGGAAAACGTGACTACGGTGTGGCCCACGACAAAAATGAATTTGCCACCCCTGTACTAGCATCATTGATATACACTATTACAGTGCAAGAATATTTCAAGATTTATGTTTTTAATTGAGCACATATGTACAAGAATAACTTAAAAGTGAAATATAACTGAAATGTACTTTCGATTCTTTCGAGTACCACTAATGGTTCTGGTAATACACATTGAGAATCACTAGCTTAAACTGAATTTTCACCTCATAAGTGTATGGGGAGCCCTGGAGTTTAAAAAAAACCCAAACACAAACAAGCTCAATAGTTTGTTACTGTTACTTTCATTGGCTCTTTTCAGTTACTACAGTAATTTATGCTTTCAAGTACCTGTATAGGGTCATCCATCCATCCATCCATTTTCTGGACTGCTTTATCCTCACAAGGGTTGCGGGCATGCTGGAGCCTATCCCAGAGAAGCGGGGTACACCCTGAACTGGTCGCCAGCCAATCGCAGTGTATAGAGTCATCAATAAGATTAATTCTTCTTTCTTTTTGGTCAATGCTACAATGTCAAGTTGTGTGACTTTTCTTAATAGAATGCTTTCCAATGGTTTGTCATTCAGTGCACACAATTCAGCCACAGGGCTAAAGCCATAAACGATAAATCAAATTAAAAAAATAGGTCAGAATAACATTACAGGAAAATCCCGCTGTATCAAATGGGGGTGAACTTTAGTCCTCCTAGCTATGCCGCCGCCTTTTTAACGAGTCCAATGGCCATCCCGCGGGCCTGTGAGCACCAAACGTGTCCTCTTACTGGGTATTTATTGGGCTGCTTTGTGCGTCTAGTACTGTCACTGCCCAAGCCTGTCGGTGCCGGGATGTGTTCAATGTTTGTTGTGGGCTATTAGGTTCCACTGTTGTTCTGAGAGGGTATCGGGAAAGGGGATTTATCCAAACATTATTCCTGGATGGTTCCCACTGATTGTTTAGGACAAGACGTGGTTTTTATTGTTTAATTACCTGAGGACACACTGGAGTGACTTTTTTACCATCCCAAGAAATATACATGTACACCTGCTCCTTCATGGAGGTGTACACCTGCACTGTATAATGAGATTGAAGACAAATATTCTGACTTCATAAAGACAATAATTCCCAGTTCTAATGTCAGGTATTCATTTGATAATAGTTTGTATTGTTATTGAAGTCAATCAAAAGTTGTCATTCTAAAGACTTTTTGATGCAGTTCATGTATTTAATCTCATTAGTTTGTTGTAGGTGTACTGTATTTAATGAAACGTACCATTACTATAATACTTACCATTTAACAGCATAGTAAAAAAGTGCCTGTACCACTTTAACTGTACCTGCTTAGACGTATTGTACATATTTCTTAATTGAAACACACTATGGGCCACTTTCTTTCATTCGCATGTCCAGTAAGTCCTTTTATAAGTGCCTGGACTTGCGCACTCTTCATAAATGCGTATTCTCTCGTCCAGACTTCTGATGCACCCACTGCGCATAGGTTATGACTGAACACAGACACACCAAAGAGGCGTGATTCAATGACAGCTGAGAAAGCTTTCAGCTCATGGACCATGACTTTTTCTGAAGACTTGTGATTGGCATTGAAATCTGTGAAAAAGATAAAGCACACTTTAAATTTGAAAATGCCTGATATAGCAGATGCTGTATAGTTACTTACACTCTGAAGGAGATCATGTTTTTCATTCTGTATGAAATAAATCCAACCCCAAACTAAATTTATCCAATTACTGTGCTTGTGACTAAATACATGTTTGGGGGTCCATCGATTAAAAAAATGGGTGTGCCGAGCCACTGCCTATTGTGCTCTAGATCAGTGGTCCCCAACCACAGGTCGGCGGGCCATTTGGTCTGGGCCGCTTTTTTTAGCTGAGCGGGAGATGGGGTATCACCCACCCCACCTCGTCGATGATTAGCTTCCAGTGGGGACACATTGTTGAAGCGGAGTCGCCTTCTCACAGTTGTCCAAGAGCATACTAAAAAAAAGGCAAAAAAAAAAAAAAAAAAATATTCAGCTAACGCAAATATTCTCTACCAATAAATTTCACGGTTAAAAGGCAATAATAGCCAATACCCAGCGCTTCTTTGATCAACTCAAAATATTTGTTGTGCTGTCTCTCTGTGCAGCCATGGTGGTTGTGTAAGCTGCTCTAGATCATTTCAATCAATTACTACAGCCTTTGACGGACATGAGAGGAAAAGTGCTTCAGTCGACGGGAGAATATGCGCAAGGCCAGGTTTGCCAGGCAACACCCACATTTTAGAGTTGCTCCCCACAGAGCGCATATCTGGCCTGAATGACAGACCTAAGTCGATGGGAGAATCTCCGCAGCCAGAAAAACGTGCAGACGTGCGCCTTTTCTCTCTTCCACATATGGGAGAGTAGGGCCCTATATGAAGTTTCAACCACACAAAGGAAACAAATGGGTTTTCTGTTTTTGGTTGCATAAGCACAAACAACTTTGTGAATCCCCAGGAGTGGAGAAGCTGACCTTCTCAACATTCGGTTTAACACCATCATCACAATATGAGTGCTTCGCATTCCAATACTAATACACTAATTGTGAAATCAGTAATGGAGATGGTAGGATAAGAATAAGGTTGAGGACTAGTGGCTGGTGGTGACATCATAGAAGTACAGGACAAAAATTGTATTTCCTTTTTTACCTTTTACAGTTAGTAGCTTTTTCCACATTTTTTTATCGCAATATTGACAATAGCTACTGATGGTGTAGGGCAGTGGTGGAATGAGCATTGGGTACCTTGGTCTTCAGTGGGGACCTATCTGACTTAATTTACCTCTTACTGGCACCACTATCATGTCACAATTATAGAAACCATCAACATTAAAAAAGAAACAACAATAAACAGCATACAACTGTGACATCAGAATCAAGATGTGTCTAATAACATGGTTAAAACATAATAATAATTTTAAAAAAATCCTACTCAACAGAAATGCTGATTATCAAATGTATTAATGTGTGCAGGCAGATCACTACAGACGCGTTTTGCTAGTCGAACTTGACTTGCTCTGATCAACCAATCAGAGGACGGTAAAATGCTGATGTTATTGTGGGCCCGGTGAGGATGAATTTGACATTGTATTGGTTAAAGAAACAATCCCATTGCTTTTATTATTTAAGTTATATCAGCCTGAACTACTGATTCTAAAGGATTTGGGCAGATTAGATTGACAACGCAACATATAGAGCGCGGCACTCGGAGTAACGCCGCAGCAAACCTGATGGCTCGGCTGCCGCACGCCAGCCTGTCATCCCGTCGGCCTGTCAGTGACTAGTTAGTAGCCGTCCGGGGTCTGGCGCACCAGCGTTGGGGTCCGTCCAACCTGCCACAGCCCTCACAACAGAGACACTTCAGGGAAAGATAACTTTTTAGTATGTGCGCTAGCTTGCGAGCTATTCGGCTAACTGTCTGGCAAGCTAACAAGGCAGCAAGCTCGCCAGTCCGCCTCGCTTCGTTTTGAGTCGTGTGTCCTTCCACATGACACATCAAGGAAAGGTAACTGTTTAATAGACACAGCCACATATGTACTTGATTGACAGCTGAAGGGAATGATTCAGTGGACACGCCCACACAGTCCTGCAGCTCTTATTTTTCAATATTTGGGAGCCTTGTTTAAAAAAATGATGACATTTTGGCAGACTTGTTAACAAGACTCTTCTCCGTGGTGTGTCAAATTTAAAATAGATGTTTTTGTCCTTCTACTGCATCTTTGACTGTAATTAAAATAAAAACAAAAACATTTCAATTTAAGAAAGATGAGCTTCCTCCAGTCTCACTTGCATAGGGCACCTAAGCACCCCTCGAGGGGAGGAGTTGAAGTGCCCCTCTTTGGTATTTGCAGAAACAATAGCACACCTGTCGGCTCATCAGGGGGAGAAAGAAAGAGAGAGAGAGAGAGAGAGAGAGAGAGAGAGAGAGAGAGAGAGAGAGAGAGTAAAGGGAAATGTCAAGTTGTTTCAAACAAAAAAACATCATTCATCTTGCCTCCAGGCTGTAACGAAAGTGTGCAGTTATGGGAAAAACACATCTGACGATGCTGAAAATCTTAATGACTATCACACAGGTAAGCCAAAAAACAGATTGCTGTACTTTCTACTACTTAATTTGTCAAAACAGGCATGTTACTTTTTTCAACCTCCACAGATGATTACACGATTAAAAAAATAATAATTTAAATAGAGAGAAGTAAAGTCAACCGCAGTTGCGATCTTGATTGAAATTTGGCGTCTTATAAGGCAGGGAAAAAAAGGTCAGGTCAGTCATGACATGAGGGAATGTGAACCAGGCAGCAACGATGACGACGGGAACCGATTCAGAGAAGCAAGACATTCCCTATCCGTTACTTGAGAGAACTGTTTAATTTTGTTAGTTACTAGAATCAGTCGTCTTCTAAATTTGACACACCACAGAGGAGAGTGTCATTAATTGCCCTGACAAATTTAAATTATTACACAATCAGCAAGTATATAAAATGAGGCTTAAAAATCATACAAAAATAAAGTTATTGTCTTCCCTCTGTTGTTAGCGTGTCCGCTTAATGCGTGAAACCACGCCCGCTGAAAAACGGGTACTACTTCAACTATTTCTTATGCTGAAACAGCTCTCAACTGAAATGGTGAGAAACAGTCCAACGCTATATCGCCACAACTTAGAACTACATCGTTCTTGGTCTGCACCTTTTCATCAATTATCTTCAAACGTGTAGATTATAATGTATTTAGAAACAAATCTCTGAACTCCCTTTTTACAGGGTCTTACAATATATTTCAGTCTGTATTTTTGTACTTTCACTTAGGTACAGGAGCTGAATCAGTGCTTCTCTTTTTGTACACAAGTACTGTATCTGTATTTATACTTAAGAGTGAGAGTAGTTATATAGTACTTTACCAACTTTGCTTATTAACACAACTAAGGCCAGTTCGATACAATAGGTCACTAAGTTGTTTTTTTCTCATCCTTGATATCTGCATGTTTTATGTGCAGTTCAAAAATATTACATTGCATAGCGGTATGATTGTAAAGACACAGGATCTTTTGATTTTCACAGCTTTCATCGAGTGTGTGTGGCATGCACACCCTTCCCTCAATGGACAAATTCATTCAGACTTGAAAGAAATACCTGCGCTGAAATCTGTGTTGAGTGAAAGTAATGCGCAGCCCGCTGGCTCTCTGGTGTGCAGGGCATAGTTTCCCTCAGGTTACAATAGCATTGAATCCCTGACCTTGGAAAGATGTCCTTGTAATGCATTTCTACTGTAGTTTATAACCAGTTGAATTTATTGACCACATTGTTTGTGTCTTTTTCAGCTATGCACATCTGAAAATGGTAAAAAAAAAAAAAAAAAAAAGTTTATTTCTATATTTCACTTTCCTCAATGAATGGAAATACAGTGGTACACTGATTGACGAGTGTCCCAGTTTTAGATTTTCGAGTTACGAGCTGTCGCCTGGTTGATGTTTTAAATTTTTGTTTATTTACAGATATGCCACCGCTTGAGTGAAATGAAAAAATAAAAAAATTGAGGAATTAAGGTAATGTAATGCCCTCCCATGTGGGCAAGGAGAGCCACAGTTGATGATGCATTTTCAGACATGAGACAAACATTCAAACACGCAAATACAAAATGAGAACACTCGCAACTCCAGCTCCTGCAGTCACTCACTAGGCCACGCCCTATAAAGGCACACATCCAATACACAAATACTACAGCACGTACTTAACAATAATGACATTTTATAAAACAAAGTTTATTTCTTTACATTTTATTTATTTATTAAAAACGTAACCAAAAAATTGTCATAGTTTGTAGGGTCTGGAACGAATTAATACAATTTCAATTCATTTCAATGGAGAAAACTGATTTGATTGATGAGTAAATTGCAAAATGAGATCAAATCCGAACAAATTAAACTCGTAAATCAAGGTACCACCGTATAATATAGTCCTTTGGCTTTTCCCTTACATAAATGCACATCATTATCTCTGATTCCTCCAGACGTCACTTTCTCTGTATTTACGGTCACATCCAAAAGTATGACCGTGCGATGGACGGGACATTACGGCGCTACTTCCTACAAAATCACGGCGACACCCAAAAACTCTCGGGAGCACTCGTTTCTCGCTCAGTTCAGCGGTGACTCTGTGATGGGCTCGGTCAACTCTCTGTCACCAAACACTGTGTACACCGTGCAACTGGAGGCCATGGATGACGCTCTCAATGTCCTGAGCAGTGCGGAAACTGAGGAGACAACAGGTCAGTGAACCAATGTGTGATGGAGAACTGAAAACTTTTCTTCACGATAAAGTTGACCTGGCTCATCTCTTATCGATCAATCAATCAATGGAAATTAATGTCTGCAACTTACCTTTAAGGCTGACTTTGTTCGTCTGCACCCAAGCATTACAACTATCAATTTTTAACAAAACAGGATGACTCAAATATATCCAACCAAATTCTGAATTTCAATCTTGAGGCAACTTAATGCTGCAGGCCTCCTACGGTGTGAGGAAGTTGACGATATTTGGACATACTGGGTCTACTACACCTGACAACGATGATATACATATTTTTAGAATGTACAAGGAATGTGGTTCTTGACCTCCTCCGTGTATAAAGTGGCTTGAGATAACCTCTGCTATTAATTGGTGCTATATAAATGAAATTGACTTATTGTATTAACATCTTCACATCCATCATTAGCCCCTGAGGTGCCCAGGATTGTTCAGGCCTACTCCAAGCACAGTGACAGCATCACTGTGGAGTTCACAGAGGTTGCCGGGGCAACCGGCTACAGCCTGGGGGCAGTGTTGCAGAGCGGCAATTTTGTCTCGGAAACCGCGGTCACCAGCTCCCCGGCCACCGTGGTTGGACTTAAGCCCTATACGAACTACAGGCTGAGCGTCACGTCCATCAACTCAGGGGGGCGGAGCCAACCCTCGTACCCAATCAAGGCCAGAACAGGTAGTAATACGATATTGATCAATATGTAGATGTGAATGATCACATCTTCCACCTTCTGAATGATTCTTACATTAGAACTGATCCTTTTTTCTACTGTTTAGTGATTGTGAAAACATTTACACCTAGTACCACTGCAAAAAAACAAAATTAGCTCTTTAAGTAGCATTTTTTTATTCTAATTCTAATGACCAACATAGATATAGTACACTAGGCATAAGTGTGAACCCAAAAGGAAGCAGAGGTTTAAGTGCTTAATATATAGGAAAAGTGTACTTAATGATTCAATTAAAATCTATTTCACATAAATAAAAAATGCAAATGCAAAACAAGTTTAGCACATTTAAAAACAAACCATCCTTAAAAATTAAATGGATATGTATTGTACTGTACTTAACACAGTTAAATACAACAGAACTGTACAATAAAAATGTACTGTACTTGAAAAGTAAAAGTGTACATGACTTTAAAATGTTTTTTTAAACAGGATGTATTCATAGCTACAAGCTTAATTCTAATATGTTTGATTGATGTTATTTATTTACATTTCATTCAGTGATTCTTTTGCATGGCACGAGAGAGCCAGCGTACCACTTGTGCGACCCACGCGTGGAGATTCTCGCAACACATTTTTAAAATCCGTCCTTTTCACGGGTTTTTACAGTATACTTACTTACTATAATGCCCTTGCATGTGGGAAAGGAGAGCCACAGTCGCCGATGAGCTTTTCAGCCACAACAGTAAAACGCATTTTTGAGAGTTGAAATACATTTCAAAAGTGTGTTTTAATAAGTTTAAGTGAGTTTTAGTGTGTTGAAATGTGCTTAAAAACTATTTCAGAATGTTTTATAGTCTCTCAATACTGCAGATTTTCACCTATTACCGGTGGGTCAGGAACATATACCCTGCGATAAATAGGGGTTCCCTATGATCAAAATGTAAAAGTAATGACCATTTTCAACAGCTTTCCCTTGGCCAAACTTGCACTTTAGAAGCAATTTACTCAAGCTGCTAATCTGTGTATGAAGACTGTCGTACAATTGTTCCCGTAGAACAATGGCTTGTCTCACTCCGCCGGGCATAACAGTGTTGCCATTTCACTTCTCATTGTCATCGTTACAGAGCTCTGCAGTCTATGCAGAATGGTCGAAACTGTATCCATCCAATGCAATGTAGCGTTTTCATAAAATGAAAAGAGAAACCATGAGAATAAGGTGCTGTCCTCTCCCCGGGGAGAATGCAGTGAAATCTAATCACAGGGATGCTTACTGTTATATATCTCTTACAAAACAACATACTGTATTTGTTGCATCTTCATATATTTTGTTTTCAGTGGTGATGGCCCCCAAGTTGAACCCCACCTCCCCTGATGATGACACCATCCTGGTCACATGGTCCCCCGTCGAGTACGCCATCCTCTACACGCTCTGCATCATCCAGCAGGGCTCCAGCGCACGCCTCAAGGTCAACACTACTGACCACAACATGACCTTCAGTGACCTTGAGGCAGGGACAACCTACTGCATCAAAGGCGCAGCCCAGGACTCGGAAGGTCATGCTGGTGACGACCTCACTGTGTGCCAGATCACACGTGAGCAGCAGAAATTTGACTTTGATTCTGTAGTTGGTCGACAATGTGTCATGTATCCTGTTACAGTGGTACCTTGACTTACAAGTTGAATTTGTTCCGTGATCATACTTATAACTCAAATCATTCGTATCGCAAATCAAATTTCCCTATTAAATCCAACTCATGGTTAGACAAAAAATTGATGAAAAACGCGAACATAAACCTACAAATTCACTGCGAGGTAACCATGGGAACTAATGGTGGCCATATGTTGTGAAGTTCACAGTTGCGCTGTATTAAAGTTCCTCTGAATTTCATTTAAAGGTCCTCCAACCCCAGATTTGGTCCACGTCCAGGTGACTCAGGGTGGGTCCCTCAGCATCGTTGTGTACTGGGTGCCAGTGCAAGGAGCTGAGGACTACGTGGCTTGGACCACCAATGGCCAAAACTGTAAAAACACAGCCAGTAACCACTGTTACATCAGTCCTGTGGGATGTGGTCAGAATGAATCGGTCTCTGTCACTGCTTTCAACTCAGCTGGACCTAGCTTGCCCTCACCACCAGCTGACTACGTCACATGTGGGTCTAACTCAGCCAACGCATATATCAGACACAGAAGCCTCTTTCAAAGACCAGTTTTGAAAACACCTTTGGAGTACAAGTTATGGCCCTTTCTCACGACACCAGTGGTTCTCAACTGTTGTCATCCTGGGACCCGCATTTTCCTATTCTTGCAGTCGTGACCAACTTTTATAAACGTTAACAACAATAAAGCATTTTTTTGTTTAAAAATAGCCTCTGAAAACACATGTACAGTATGTAATATTTTTAAATGCCATTTCAAAAAAGTTTGACATTCCACCAATATTGCTCGCCATGACGCCTGCTAGCCAGAAGTGTAAACTAGTGACTAGTAACATTTCCTGTCACTTACCTAATTTGTTCATGTGGCAACTTGGTACGGCTTTGTACTGTACCAAAAAAATCTGAATACAAATACATCCATCCATCCATTATCTGAGCCGCTTCTCCTCACTAGGGTCGCGGGCGTGCTGGAGCCTATCCCAGCTGTCATCGGGCAGGAGGCGGGGTACACCCTGAACTGGTTGCCAGCCAATCGCAGGGCACATTGAAACAAACAACCATTCGCACTCACAGTCATGCCTACGGGCAATTTAGAGTCTCCAATTAATGCATGTTTTTGGGATGTGGGAGGAAACCGGAGTGCCCGGAGAAAACCCACGCAGGCACGGGGAGAACATGCAAACTCCACACAGGCGGGGACGGGGATTGAACCCCGCACCTCAGAACTGTGAGGCTGACGCTCTAACCAGTCGGCCACCGTGCCGCCAATACAAATACAGTTTATGTATTTTTTCTTTTTTACCTGTTGTCCGCAACCGGCCCAAAATGGGCCTGCGATGCACTTTTGGGTCCCGACCCACCAGTTGAGAATCACAGCACTAGACAGAATCTACAAAATATTGACTGTAACATGGCTTCAAAATGGCTACCATTGCTCATATAACGTTCCTTCCATGTGTTAGACCCCTGTTCCCCAGACGACATCTGGGTGGAGGAAGCCCAAGCTGACAACTGCTCAGTCATGTGGGATGAGGTACCCCTGGCGGAGTTCTACATGGCTTTTATAAAGAGGGACGACGGTAGCGAGAAGTTGTGCAACACCACTGGAACCAGCTGCCACTTCCTCTGTGTGTGTGGTTACACCTACCTCACCAGCATCTTCCCCTACAACCAGGCCGGCTCCAGTCCCTTTGTACATGTGCAGAACTACACCACGAGTAGGATGGATCACACGAGTTGACTAACATACCAGTGTCACTGCAAGTTCCAATTTTAATGTCAGTGATGGGTGGTAGTTTTGGTTTCTGTGCCTTCAGTGGGGACTTATCTGACACTGATATAAGTTCACAAAAAAAAGAACAACACTGTTTTTGGCCCGGAACAATAATTTACTCTATTTTTCTTCTCCTCTCCATCCCCTCCACCAGTTCCATGCTGCCCAGAGGGTGTTTCTTTACAGTCAGTTTCAACAGAGACCCTGGAGATCACATGGTCACCGGTCAAAGGGTCAGAACTTTATGAGACGACAGCAAAGCAGGTTGATGAAGTCATCCGCTGTAATGACACTGCACCGGTGTGCGTGCTGTCAGATTTGAGGTGCAACAGCGTTTACTCTGTGGTGGTCTCACCGTGTAGCGAGCTGCGAGGGTGCAACCGCACTTGCAAGCCCCACACCCACGAGACAGGTAATGATAAATCAGTGTGACCACTAATTTGCTGTTGGGTTATCGTGTCAATGCTGTCAATTCTATCCATGATCGCACTCATACAGTATTCCAAATCATCATTCCTCATTGAAATGAATGGAATTGCCATTAATCTGTCCAAGCGCCCCACAAAACACGTTTTTTAACAGGAAAAATAGCACTGTACAGTATTTTTATTTATAAAAACAGACAGTAATAACATAATTAAATAGAATGTAAAGAATTGAATAGTTTGTGCATCATGATATAATGCATTGAATCGTTTGATTGATTCAAATCCCCAAATTCTTTTTTTGTTTCAACCCAAGAATCGACTCGAATTACAAACCACTCATTCGTAGCTCTTGGCGGTAGTGACCGTCGTAATCCGAAGATCCCCTGTCATTCCAAATTCATTACTTTCAATCTTTTCATTGTGGAGGAATTTCTCGTTGTATGCTACTTTCATTGAGAACCTTTATGTTCTGTCTGTCTGCAGCTCCGTGTTCTCCAGAGATTCTGAATATGACCCAGTTCAACGAGTCTTCATACAGAGTCCAATTTACCACCCCAAACGCCCAAAATACAGAATACGCCATCACTGCCACCGGGCGCTATGATACACACACTTGCCACGGAAGAAACGCTTCCTGTGATATAACACGGTTGCCGTGTGGTTCAACATACGAGGTCACAGCCGTGGCCACTACAAACGCAGGACGGAGTCTACCCGGATACAGTAACATTTTAGAAACAGGTACTACACGGTGATTGGTCACAAAGAGAATTCATTTATGCGTTTTGATTTTGATCATCACATTGTATTTCTCAAAGGTCCTTGCTGTCCCACGTCTATGAACGTGAGCCAGGTCACGCAGGCCATGACCAATGTGACCTGGTTCGTCGAAAGTGGAGCTCGCTCATACATTGTCACGCTGAGTTCGTCACACGGATACGCCAAGTGCCACACTATGGACATCCATTGCTTGATGGGATGTATTAGCTGCAGTACGAACTACAGCGTCACCCTGGAAGCCATCAGCAATACTGGACACTCCTCCGAGTGCAAATATCACGGCTTCTCATCAAGTGAGGACACCCACATAGCGACTAGTCTCTTCAACAAGGGATTATTAACATCCTTATTAACCTTTAAATTTGGTGTTGTTGCCATTCTATGTTGACCATGTAGAGAAGTTGTTGTTCTCTAACAAGGGGCTGTACCACAAAATTCACAACCCCTAACCCTAAGTGTTTGATTCATGAATATTTTTTAGATTTCCTCCAAACTATCACATACCAATGTATCTCAAACCTACCAATACCCTCAAAGCCAGTTCACCAAAAGGGCAAAATTCCGAGAAGCAAACTCAGCAATGTCGCTGATGCAGTACTGAGAGGAGTGCAATGAACTTTACATCGGAGAGACTAAGCAGCCACTGTACAGTCACATGGCGCAACATTGGCAAGCGGCTTCTTTTGTTCTAAAGTCAGCAGTTCATTTGCATCTCAAGAAGAAGGGACATTCATTTGAGGACAATGACGTCTAAAATCTGGATAGGGATTTTCTACATGTGCTCTGCGATTGAGTGGCGACCAATATGAAGTGTACTCCGCCTTTTGCTCTCAGTCAGTCAGGAGAGGCTAAATCTGTCCTCTTCCCAGAACAGTAAATGCAACATAGGGGGAAAAAAAATACAGTTCAACAAAGATTTTGACTCTCTCCTGTAGCTCAAAAAGGTGGACAAAATATTAGGAATCCTTTTCAATATGCTGAAATAATAAATTACTACGCATTATGTCACTAAAATCCTATTTTGATCAAATTAATATAATCAGAGGTGTCAAAAGTAGTCACACTTCTGTCAAACTTTTTTTTTTACTTTCCACCACTCTATATAATAGCACTTACCTAAAGAAGTCCAGTTGAGTGGCCATGCCATGATGATGGTAATCTGCATTAGTGACCAAACATCAGTGGCACAACTAAACAGACCTCCATGGCAGAACGCTAATTAACTTCCTTTCTTCTAGGTGCCTGCTGCCCGACCAATGTCAAACTGTATCGCTGGGCCAACAACTCCCTAAGGGTGTACTGGCACTCCTCCTGGACTCCTCAGATCCAGGAGCACACGGTGGAACTGTATGGGACGGCTGCCAACTACACATGCCTCGCGGCTGCCAACAGTAAATTCTGCGACATCCAGGAGGAAAGCTGTGGGGACGTCTACACGGTTGTGGCGGCGCCAGTTGGACCCAATGGCATCAAAGTCAACTTCTGTCAGCAGCGGACATACTCAGGTCAGTTGGATCATATGTGACAGATACATAAAGAAACAGGACTAATTGGAGCGTTTTTTTGCTGAACATTAAACTAAGGTTTTCCAACATCCGTTTCCAAAATCCGTTTCCTATAGTACTTATCCTCATTAGGGTCACAGGTGAGCTGGAGTCCATCCCACCTGATTTTCAAGCAGGGTACACCGTGGACTGGTCACAAGTCATTCGTACAGCACATCCATCCATCCATTTTCTCTACCATTTTACCCTCACTAGGGTCGTAGGCGTGCTGGAGCCTATCTCTGCTATCTTTGGGCGAGAGGCGGGGTACACCCTGAACTGGTTACCAACCAATCGCAGGGCACATGGAAACAAACAACCATTTGCACACATTCACACCTAAGGGCAATGTAGAGTCTTCAATTAACCTAGCATGCATGTTTTTGGGATGTGGGAGGAAACCGGAGTGCCCGGAGAAAGGATTTGAACCCCAGTCCTCAGAACTGTGAGGCAGATCGCACAGCACATATAGATGAAAAATAAATATACGATACAACCCCAATTCCAATGAAGTTGGGACGTTGTGTTAAACATGAATAAAAACAGAATAGAATGATTTGCAAATCATGTTCAACCTATATTTAATTGAATACACTACAAAGACAAGATATTTAATGTTCAAACGCTATTGTTTTTAGCAAATAGTCATTAACTTAGAATTTTATGGCTGCAACACATTCCAAAAAAGCTGGAACAGGTGGCAAAAAAGACTGAGAAAGTTGAGCAATGCTGTACCTGTTTGGTACATCCCACAGGTGAACAGGCTAATTGGGAACAGGTGGGTGCCATGATTGGGTATAAAAGGAGCTTCCCTGAATTGCTCAGTCATTCACAAGCAAAGATGGGGCGAGGTTCACCTCTTTGTGAACAAGTGCGTGAGAAAATAGTCAAACAGTTTAAGGACGATGTTCCTCAACATACAATTGCAAGGAATTTAGGGATCTATGGTCCATAATATCATCAAAAGGTTCAGAGAATCTGGAGAAATCACTGCATGTAAGCGGCAAGGCCGAAAACCAACATTGAATGCCCGTGACCTTCGATTCCCTCAGGCGACACTGCATCAAAAACCGACATCAATGTGTAAAGGACATCACCACGTGGGCTCAGGAACACTTCAGAAAACCAATGTCAGTAAATACAGTTCGGCGCTATATCCGTAAGTGCAACTTGAAACTCTACTATGCAAAGCAAAAGCCATTTATCAACAACACCCAGAAACGCTGCCGGCTTCTCTGGGCCCGAGCTCATCTAAGATAGACTGATGCAAAGTGGAAAAGTGTTCTGTGGTCCGACGAGTCCACATTTCAAATTGTTTTTGGAAATTGTGGACGTCGTGTCCTCTGGGTCAAAGAGGAAAAGAACCATCCGGACTGTTATAGACGCAAAGGTCAAAAGCCAGCATCTGTGATGGTATGGGACTGTGTTAGTGCCAATGGCATGGGTAACTTACACATCTGTGAAGGCACAATTAATGCTGAAAGGTACATACAGGTTTTGGAGAAACATATGCTGCCAACCAAGCAACGTCTTTTTCATGGACGCCCCTGCTTATTTCAGCAAGACAATGCCAGACCATATTCTGCACAGCGTGGCTTCATAGTAAGAGTACGGGTACTCGACTGGCCTGCCTGCAGTCCAGACCTGTCTCCCATTGAAAATGTGTGGCGCATTATGAAGCGTAAAATACGACAACGAAGACCCCGCACTGTTGAACAGCTGTAGCTGTACATTAAGCAAGAATGGGAAAGAATTCCACCTACAAAGCTTCAACAATTCGTGTCCTCAGTTTCCAAACATTTATTGAATGTTGTTAAAAGAATAGGTGATGTAACACACTGGTAAACATGACCCTGTCCCAGCTTTTTTGGAACATATTGCAGCCATACAATTCCAAGTTAATGATTATTTGCTAAAAACAATCAAGTTGATCAGTTTGAAAATTAAATATCTTGTCTTTGTAGTGTATTCAATTAAATATAGGTCGAACATGATTTGCAAATCATTGTATTCTGTTTTTATTTATGTTTAACACAACGTCCCAACTTCATTGGAATTGGGGTTGTAGAATATATGTATAAAACTAGAAAAGTAGAAATTAGCTACTGTATGCAGAGTAGTTCAGTACTGATATTATGTCAAAGTTACACTATTACATCTTGTTTCTTTTTACTCATTCATGCCTTCCTTCATTCATTCATTCATTCATTTTTTTAATTCTTCTTAGTTCCTTGCCCAGGATTGAACGGTGGCATTGGTAAGTATTCTCACATACTATAACTCCACATTTTACTTTATGGACTTTCGAATAACATACCTTCTCTCTTCAGTGATCTCTCGTGGAAGAAGAAGCATAAAATAAAGGTAGGTAAGTTTCATGTGAATCATCTTGGATGACTTATTTCAGCCTGAGACAAAGCGGTGATTGTTGCACGCGTGAAAGCAATTGATAAAAGCGGGACGAAGCCATTGTTTTGCTTCGCAACTTGACGCGAAATCTTATAACTGCATCAGAGTCTTCCATAAAATAAAATGACTGCGCCCATAGAAGTGTGGAAACAATAGGATTGACTGTAGGAGGAGAAAAAAATCTGAAGAGCATAATAATATTAACAAAATCGATGATTTCATCCCCATTTACCCCTGGGACTCCAACTCCAACACAGAAACTTGGCAGGAAATGATATTATATATTATATATATTAAACGTGGCTCAAGTAAAAGAAGATGCAAAGGTGCTGTAGGAACATGATACATCGTGTGTTTGGGCTGTAAGATGATAAGCTGCTTGTTGTAAATCCAGGGTCACACACAATATGATGGTTATTGAAGACAAAGAAGTCATGAGCAAACATTAACAAGAATCATCTTTCCAATCCCCAGAGAGCCTCCGAACAACACCACAGCATGGAGGAAGACTATAATTACATCCAAAGTGTGTACATGGATGTCATTTTATACTTCTGTTTAGGAATGATCTAGTGCATCACTGATGTTTGCTAAAGATATGTAATTGTGTAATATGTCTATTTTATGCAGCATGATTAAAAAAGCTAAAATAATACAAGAACATATTTTTCATACATTATACTAGAATAACATCCAGTTGAGTGCAAGTTGAACAGTCCTAATTTTGGATCAGCACCAAATTTTCCTGCTTCACTGTCACACAGAGAAAGAAAGGGAAAGAAAATGTTGAAAAATCTCTGTTAGCATTAATGCTAGTGCTAAAACGAAATGAGACGTGTCCAGGCATATTATAGACCAGCAGTCCTCAACCACCAGGCAAAGACTGAACAAAAAAATATTTTATTTATTAGCTTGGAGTACACCGTACTCTGGTGTTTGACATGTACCACCGTATACGTCAAACCAAGAAAAAAAACCTCATTAAAATACAGATTTATTGCGACGGGTGATTCTCACACACCAATCTCACTCTGTGTATATGTGGAGAAAGACTCGCAAACGAGGCAATGAAGCCTCTAAACCGCATGGTTGTTTGTTTATATGTGCCCTGCAATTGGCTGGCGACCAGTTCAAGGTGTACCCCGCCTCTCGCCCAAAGGTAGCTGGGATGGGCTCCAGCACATCCGAGACCCTAGTGAGGATAAGCGGAATGGAAGATGAAAGAATGAATGAAAGTTTATGTAACCTGAAGATGGAGGTGATATCAATGCAGAAATGGAAACTGCACAGTAATCCCATCCATCCGTTTTCTATAGTCCTTGTCCTCATTAGGGTTGCGGGTAAACTGGAGCCAGCTAACATTGGGCGAGAGGCAGGGGACACTCTGGCCTGGTTGCCGTTGTATCGCAGGACACACAGAGACAACCAATCATTCACATTCACACCTATGTGCAATTTAGAGTCTTCCATGAACCTAATATGGACGTTTTTGAAATGTGGAAGGAAGCCGGTGTACTTCGAGAAAATCCATGCAAGCAAGAGGAGAATATGAAATCTCCACACAGTACAAGATTTGAACCTTAAACAGGCGTAGTGACCACTACGACACTGTGCTGCCTCAGCAATATTCCGTAAAAATCCCAAACCAGAGAGATATGTCCTTAGGTAGTTTGTAAATCCCAACTCCCCTCCCCCAAGCAGGTGGGTGTAAACATTAAACAGGGTCAACTAATGAAGTGGGTCGGGGGGCCCGGAGTCATCAGGCCTATGGATGATCCGTGTGATTGGTCGCTCACAGTTGAAGAATAAAGCATTATTTTGCCTACCACACTCTGTGTCTCGATCATCTTTTTTGGGGTGTATGTGAAGTTTCTTGGCGGTGTTGTGATACTGTAAAATAGGTCTTAATCTCACACTAAAGGGGATCTTTTAAATTTCATAACAGACTCTACACTTGTACACATGGTACTGTACATTTTGGTGATGGAGAACCACATTTTTACCCAAATACATTGGTTAAAATGGTCGTTATCGCGAAGTTGCCAACACTGACTCAGCTTTTGTAAACCACCTCCTCTCTGTTTGCAGCCATTGTTTAAGTGTAAGCAATGTTACGTCAGAAAGAATGTGCTTTGAACAACAGAAGCCACATAAAAATGGATTTAAAAAAATTAATCCTGACAAATAAAATAGACTTAATCAATAAAATCAATTAATCGTCCAGCCCTAGTTCATGCGAAAATGTAATTAAACTTTTCAAGTAAGTTATATTATTTAACGTTTAAATGAACAATAGGATAAATTGTGGATAATTGTCTAATATCAAGGAAAGTGCTCTGAGTTCACAATTCCAGTGGTCCCTTTAGTTAAAGCAACAACAGAGATGAAAAAAATGTCCTTCATAGTCATTGGATGTAGCTGTACATACAGAAATTTGAAAATTTTGGTAGTTTGAAAAAGATGACAGACCATTGTGCTGAAATCAACGTTTTACAGTACATTGCCTCAGCAAAGTCAACTCGGCTTATGCAGGTGATTTCATAGGCACATGAGGATGGTGTCAACAAAAAGAATCCCTGGAGTGAACCTACAAAAACAATTTGTCTAAAGTGCAAAATGTGGTCCTATTTATTAGTGCCATGTGACATACTAGAGACATACTGTATAACACCTTCAGCATTGAGGCCATAATAACGGGATAACAGTGCAAAGAACGAACAAGAAATCCCTGGAGCTATGACTGATGATGTGTATTTCCCATTGAAAAACTTCAACACAACACATTTGTTTAATTTGGTTTCTTACAACTTTCTTAAGGATATAAACAACAGTTGAGTAGAAGAAGAGTTGAAAGTGAGAAAGGATTACCCCCCCCCCCCCCCAAAAAAAAAGTACTGGTCCACTTTCAATGAAACTAAAAGCTGCATTTGTGATACCCAAATATTACCGAAATGATTTGTAAAGGACATGTACCGTTAGGTAATTATATCCATTGCATAAAGTAGTTTGACAATGTCACTTAGTATTAGGCTAAGTGGTCCTAGAGAGAAACTAGTTGTCTCTCAGACTTGAGAGAAAGGAACTTCAAGATCCAAAGCAAAGAAAATTAAGTTTCTGAATCTCAAGAACATTTTCCATGGTAGGCCAAAGGTAAATGTTTTCTAGTTTCTCCTATGTAATTGTATTTATGTTCATAAGTCATTCTTTAACATTTCAATCTTTGAATATTAGCTGCACAAAGAAGAAACAAAGCCATAAATCTTAGATTAGCACCCTTGGCAAGCAAAACAAGGTAATGGTTGGATGCTTCACTGTATTTTATCCTTATCACTTGAAACTGATATTATTAATGTTTTTCTTTATATCAGCACAATTACTGTATATCACTGTTTTGAGTTTTTTTTATTTTTTTAATATTCAAATTGCTTTGCCGCCCCAACACTTAATGGTACTATTACATAGTTAATTATTAATTGTCTAAAGCAATGAGTTACTTTTGTAATTACTTTTTTTTTTTTTTTTTACGGAGTAGCTATTATACAATAGCGAAACATGATTAAGCATTTCCAAGAAAAATGATATCAATCCAGGAAGGACGTACAAGGGCACCTAGCATATCATACAAAAGAGATCGTATTATCTTACAAGTGAAAAATCTGAAATGTAATTTTATAGAAATTCAGACATGAAGAGAAAAATCCCTTCATATACTCTACGTGAATCTTGTTTCTCAATGCTTGTGTTTTTATTTTAAACTTCACTTTTTTTATATAAATACTGTATCGCTTAAGTAAATGGAAGACGTGTGAATGGAAGATTGGGTGGAGAAGTGAAAGCGCCCTCACCTAACCATCCCATTTGTTTCCTTCTCATGATGACAGAGCGCCCACAGGTATCCAGCCCCCTGTCCTCATTTGGGACGACCTGATTGGTTCCCACCAAGTTGATGTGCACTACTTGGGCCGGAAAAAATTCAGATCATCATTCAGAAGAGCTGAATGTGGGACATATGAATGGAAATAACGCCTTAATTGGAATGGCAATACATTTGGATAAGATGTGGATTTTTTTTTCAGCCATCCTTCTGTCTGTCATACAGGTAATTTGACATTAGTGCATCTATTTTTTTGGTGTTTTTACTTTCATAGTGTACAATTATGTTAACTTGTGTTTCTTCATCCCTTTTTTTTAAGATGCAACAAGTTTTGGCAACAGGTGAGTATGTTAAAAATTGTACGAACTTTGACTAACTTTTTGGTTAGCAATCATTACAAATAATAAATAAATAATAATATAATAATAAATGTTCTCTATTATTATTATTATTAATATTATTATTATTACAACAGTAATTAAATCAATTAATTATGATGATTCTGATGACAAAGGAGTGTCAGATCAACAAATCCAGCAGTCTGTTCTCTAAAGTCTAAAGATTGTAAATCTCATGCAAAGTAACGTTTGCATAAATGTTTAAAAAATAATACAAATAATACAACTTTAATTATATATATATATATATATATATATATATATATATATATTAAACATAATAATAAAATGGTAAATTAGCCTGACTTCGGTGCAGGCAGTGTGGGTTCAGTTCCCACTCAGTGACAGTGTGCATATGAGTCTGAATGGTTGTCTGTGTCTATATGTGCCCTGCGACTGACTGGCGACCAGTTCAGGGTGTAGTCTGCCTTTTGCCCGAAGTCAGCTGGCATAGGCTCTAGCGCTCTGCGACCCTGAATAGGATAAGCTGTGTAGAAAATGAACGGATGTACGATATGTTAATTGTGTCACATGATGCTTTTATTCTGCATTACAGTAAATTCTAATCTCTCTTTAAATGAGCTCAATTGCACTATTTTTCAGGATGTCAGATTGTGTCAGTGACATCTTCTTCAGCATCATCCCTGAATGTCAAATGGAGGGATGACATTGGAGGTTCGGTGTATTTACTGGACTTACGAGTGGTCAACTTCAGCAGTATTGCCCCTGTGGTGGTAATGCCGTATCCACCCAGCACTCAGAGGCTTATTCAAGGCTTACGACCTGGCCACACGTACCTTGTCACGCTCAAGGTCTTTCAGTTTTATACTGTTGTGTGCAAAGACACACGCCAAACCATGACAGGTAGCTATTGTTTAACTAGACAGTTATAGTCTTAACGGTGTTCTTACATTAAAGGTCTTCTTGCTTTCTTACAGTGCCTGCAACATCTCAGATCACATATTCCAGAGCTATTTCAAGTACCTCTATAATATTTGAGTGGTCAAGTGTGTTTGGGGCTGACAGCTACACCTTGTATGTGGAGCAGCTGTTCAGTTTACCCGCGAACAAATACAACCAGACTTTCACATCTCGAAGCGGGCAAGTCGGTGACTTGACTCCGTCTACAACATACAACTGTTACGTTTACGCCTCCAACACAGCAGGGAGGGGGGCCAGAAGTAACATCAGGACAATCACCACCTGTAAGTCCACCCAGGTCACTGGTTTCAATGAAAAAGTATGTCACGCTTTTATTTTGATACACACCAGTAACATTTGTATTTTGTCTCTAGTGGTGCAGCCGCCAACCGGTGTGACTCTTGTCCCGACGGGAAAGAGTACGGCTCAAGTGACGTGGGACCCTGTAAATAAAGTTCTGCTTTATCAAGTGACCGTGATCGACGACGACAATCCCATCAACGCGCCCGTCATCATGAACACTTCGTCCACAACGATGGATATCAGTAATCTGGAGCCTTGCTCCACCTACACGGTGGGGGTGTCATCAGTCAACATGTTCTTAGTACCAGGGGAGGCTTCCAATGTCACACACATAACATCCAGTGAGTATCTAATGGTGGTTGATTGAGATGAACATTTTGACTAAAATTATTTGATTATCTATAGGGTGAAATGAGCAATCAATCAATGGAGTATTGATCATTGGGCAGATTAACGAACTTCCCATTGCCAACAGTGAAGTTGTTCTTTAGAATTCACTGATTTATTGACTCAAGAGCACCTCTGCTGGTTGCAGCCAAGTAATGCACTCCATTTTGCCATTAACAAATAATAATTCTGCACAACTGACTGAATCCTCAATCATATTTAATTGTGCTCTTTCAACTTAAGCTTCGACATCCAACAAAATATACAGTTGGCTATGTAATATTTAGATTAGCTGGAAAAAGGTACAACGTAAAAACCTCTGGCTTGCCACTCTAGGTTGCCCTGAAAAGGGTAAATGTGAACCATTTACTTGAGTAGCAGAGTCGCTCCCTAATGGTTATGGGCAGAATCCTGTATCCACCGTCCTTAAGGGTTGCACATAGGATGAAGAATTTTGATCATACATAATCAGATTTGGTTAGTGGTTAGCACATCTACTTCACAGTCCAGAGGTTCTGGGTTTGAATCCGGCATTCCAGTATGGAGTTTGCATGCATTCGTTGTGCTTGCGTGGATTTTTTTTTACACATACTCAGGCTTCCTCCCACAATCTAAAAACATGCATGTTAGGTTCACAGAAGAATCTAAATTTTAATCTAATTCTAATCGTTGTGCATGTGAGTGTGAATGTATATTTGTTTATGTGCCATGCAGTTAAAGGGAACACAGTCCAGAGTGTACCTTGCACCAGAGTCAGCTGGGATTGGCTCCAGCTCAATCATAACCCTAATTAGGAGGTATACAAATGGATGGATCATGAATGGATGATCAGAATAAGAGCGATCAGGATTAAAAACATCCTTTATTCAAGCCGTAACAGGGACATTTCCATTCCACTTTTGATATTTTTTCTACTCGGTGCATATATTTAGGGGCTTTGGTGGAGCACCCTGGTGGAAGAGTACCACCAGCAGTTTTCTCTCCAGCAATCTCCAGATTTCTTACTCTGTTTGGGTCAAGTTGTTTTTTATATCCATGGCAGATCTCATTTTGTGTCTAGACCTCCAGTGCCCAAGCCACGTTCTTATGGATGAACCTCTACTGCCCAAGTAGCACTGCACTTTACCGGGATAACGAAACAATGCCAAAGAGGGACTAAATCATTTCACTCTTCTTATTTAGCCATAAATCCAGTGACATCCATCACGGCAGTCTACAGCTGCTCCAGTGGCATGGTGAAAGTAACATGGGATTTGGTGTTCGGCGCCAACGCGTACCGGGCCACGGCTGTGGACAGCACCGGTGCTTCGCTCAACTGTACGTCAGCCTACACTAGCTGCCAGATCACCATGCTCAAGTGCGGCGAGAAGTACAGAGTCCACGTGATAGCAACCTCGGACGACTGCGAGAGCATCGCCAACACCTCCACCATGTTCGAGACGGGTGAGTGCCGCCTGTATGGTCTCCGCCAAAAACTTCTCATCTTACTTTGCTACTTTCACACGCGCAAAGCCGCAACTCGATGTCATCTGCCAATAGGTCGGCCCAGTGGGATGCGGTTCAGCTTGCTGCTATTGTATCGTTCACTATTTTCTCACAGTCACACCCTCTCATTAGTCACTAAGAGTGGAAACCCAAAACCGTCAATTTACAGTTCTTTACAGTCTATTGAAGTGAGATGGATATCTCAAAGGTCAGTTATCGTAAAGAAATGATGTAATGTTTGCTAAGTGCTGTGTGGCTGAAATGTAACCAAAGAGGAAAGAGACAAAGGTGTTAATTCTCAGTTTTCCTTAACGACATACACTGATGAACATCTAACTCCCTAACCTTCCGTCTCTAGTGCCCTGCGCGCCTGCTCACCCTCTGACCAGCCACGACTGCTCCAGCAATGTGATCCTTTTTAGTTGGGAGGAAACCAACAACACCTTATACTACGTCGCCATGGCCGAAGACAGCAATGGCCAAGTGACTGAGTGCCGGACGCAAGACAGCACCTGCTTCTTCACCAATACAGGCTGTGGTCAATTCTATACATACGCCGTGTATGCTGTCAGTTCGGAGTGCAACAGTGAAGTCAGCCAGCCTGAGTTTGTACGAACCTGTGAGTATGATTTCACCTTCATCTATCTATCTATCTATCTATCTATCTATCTATCTATCTATCTATCTATCTATCTATCTATCTATCTATCTATCTATCTATCTATCTATCTATCTATCTATCTATCTATCTATCTATCTATCTATCTATCTATCTATCTATCTATCTATCTATCTATCTATCTATACATACATAGATACAGGTATAGTCATTTCAGCTATTAATATAGTGTTCTGTAGCTATACGGCAGTTCACCCACTGCAGTTCCACTACATCACAGATCTGGAACATAGCCCCTGTAATAAACAGGGGATTGCGGTAAAAGGAAATGAGTGTATCAAAAGACTGCATATACTGCAACTCTATTTCACTTTCTCCCAGCTCCTTGTCTTCCGACAAACATAAGGACAGCAGCAGAGTGTCATTCCGAAACCCTGATTACTTCCTGGGACTCAGCCGCAGGAGCTCTGTCCTACACTTTAGAAGCACAGGGCAACACGGGAGAAACCTACAACTGCACCTCCTCGTCCAATAGCTGCGCAGTGACCGGCGTGTCTTGTGGCGAACACCTCAGCGTGTGGATCGTCGCCTCCAACGACAACTGCTCCAGCGAAAGGGTCCTGGGAGAGGTGGCTCAGACTAGTACGTGCTGGGAGGAATACACTTTGGGCTAAAAAAGATTCTCAGTTAGATTGGACATTTTAGTGGCTGACCCATGAGATGAAATTGTGTCTCATGCTCCTTGAGCTTCCCCTTTCGTAATAAGAGCCCCATTTGCCTTTAGTAATTAAAATAATCAATGCATGTAAAAAGAAAGAATGTTAATTTGTTATATTCGGATTCAGTCAGCTTAAACCACATGTGAGCAACTGCAGTCAGTCCCAATTAAAGTATTCCCTCCTAGACTTGCGGAGTAATCATTTGGCATGATTTTTCACTTACTTAACCTGATAACTCTGGAACAGGGTCAATTCCATTTTTCAATTGCCCCAGAGTCCAATCTTTGGGCTGAACTGTGAAACTAGTGTATATATTTTTTTAATTTACAGTATGTAGTTAGTTTATTTTTCCCCAAACATAGCTATGTGTTTAATGGTACATTATTATTTGATTTCACCAAATATTTTTGGTGACCTTCCATTTTGGAAGATGATGGCTCACCACTATTCTGTAGATTGGACAGTTTTGAGTCATAATTGACGTAAGGCTGAAGCCAAGTTTCTTTACTGCATGCTTACCAACAATCTGACCTTTCTGAAACAGAGTAACATATTTTCCATGAACATGGATACTCCAACATGATTGTTTACAAAATAGTAACAAATCCAGAAATGTACAATGGACAATGCAAAGGTTGAATTGGGCCAACTGGACCCTTCTTGTTTGTTGAAGATGATTCACCTTTAATCCAAAAGTCTTCTTCAGTCCTTCAGTCCATTGCTTTTAAGAACTTTTTTATAAAGCTGAAAAAGCCTTTTGGATTACAAGTGAGACATCTTCAACAAACAAGAAGGGTCCAGTCGCCCCAATTCAACCGTTGCGGCTTACCATGACCCGAATGACTGAGAATCTACACAGACAAACGGGAAACAAATATAGTCTCTATTTCCTGAGTTAAATCCAGTTCAATACTTATTTCTATGCTCCTCCATCTTTCCAGTTCCTTGTACCCCCACCATTGTGTCAGTATTGGCTAACTGCAGCCAAGACTCAGCAACACTCACCTGGACAACGAGCATCGGCGCCATATTTTACATTGCAGTCGTTCAGGATTTAGATGGAAACTCGCACGACTGTAGTTCAGTCGGTACTGAATGCTTGGTGGAAGACCTGACATGTGGACAGAATTACACGGCTCATATTATCGGAACCAATCTCAAATGTAACAGCAGTGCAAGCAATGAGATTACTTTCACTACAGGTAAGAGTAAGTGACTGCGAACAGTCCACAACATGTAAAAAAACAAATCAAAAATCCCATGTGTATTATTTCAATCTCCTCTGCTCCTTCTCCTCAGCACCTTGTCCTCCTGATAATATTGAAGCATTCAGAGACTGTGATGCCAACCACGCTCTGATAGTCTGGCAGAACCACCAGCCCACGGGCACCTACACTGCAACCATAGAGGATCAGAGTGGAGCTCAACTCACCTGCAACAGCAACACTGTCAACAACTGCAAAATCCCTGATCTGCCCTGTGGGAAGACATACAACGTTACTGTCACTAACAATGACGGGAGCTGCCTTTCCACCTCAACATCAATCAGCATGGACTCGGGTACTGCAGCTTCAGGTTTTTGAGCATCAGTTATAAAAGTGCTCAAAGTAATACATGATGTCGTCTTCTTCTAGTACCATGTGGTCCAGAGGATGTTGAAGCCGGCATAAATTGCCCTACAGGCGAAGTGACATTGACCTGGAGGATCTCTGTCCCAACGGAGAACTATATAGCCACCATTTCTAGAGGGTTGGGTCAGCCCCTATTCTGTAACTCCACAGACACCCGGTGCACCAGCGGAGGGTTGGCTTGCGGCAGCACTTACTCTGTGACCGTTGTGGCCGTCATCGGGTCGTGTCACAGTATGCCCAGTACAGAGGTCATCGTGCAAACATGTAAGGATATGCATCGTGCTGAGAAACACCATTCACAGCACCGCAAAAAAAATGTCTCGTTAGTTCAACACAAGTGATCAAATCATATACAATAAATGCGCAGTTTTTAAAATTATTCGATGCCCGATGAGATCAAAGATCGAAACGCACAAAGGTGAATATGTATGCTGCTCCTCGCTTCTAGGAGAGGTTTAAGTTATGAGATTGCAATGATGTATAATTATACAGTAATCTCCCACATACTGTATTTGGGGATCACTATACATTAATTGGCCACTTCACTTTTTTTTTCTGTTGAACCTATCCGAAGCAGTTTGCTGAAAAATTCACCAGTCAGTATTCACGGTGTTTGTGCTCTTTCTGGAAAGATCAAAGTTGCCACTAGATAGACACAAAGCCTTGTCTGAATAGGAACGTAGTACAGTAATTGCTCCAAGAAAGTATGTTGAAGTGATACAGCTCGACTGAGAGACAAGCGTTATATGTCAGGGAGGAGCCTGGGTTGTTAAAGCACGTCTTCCACATGGGCATGGACACTGAGGGACACATTTTTAAAAATAAAATAATCTGTCAGCCATTTATTTTTAAGGCTAATGTTGTAAAATGGGCGGCACGGTGGGCGACTGGTTAGAGTGTCAGCCTCACAGTTCTGAGGGCCCGGGTTCAATCCCCGGCCCCGCCTGTGTGGAGTTTGCATGTTCTCCCCGTGCCTGCGTGGGTTTTCTCCGGGCACTCCGGTTTCCTCCCACATCCCAAAAACATGCATTAATTGGAGACTCTAAATTGCCCGTAGGTGTGATTGTGAGTGCGAATGGTTGTTTGTTTGTATGTGCCCTGCGATTGGCTGGCAACCAGTTCAGGGTGTACCCCGCCTCCTGCCCGATGATTGCTGGGATAGGCCCAGCACGCCTGCGACCCTAGTGAGGAGAAGCAGCTCAGAAAATGGATGGATGGATGGATGGATGGATGTTGTAAAATGATTTTGAAATTATATCAAAGTGTTTTGGGATCATAGTTTGTGCTATATGTACAGTTTAAACTAATAATATTGGTAATTGTAAAAAGAAATTTAGGGGGACGTCAGTTACTTGGCACAGTTCAGCTCCTATTGCCCCACAAATAGCGGGGGATTACTCTACTTATTATATTTAATGTATCACGTGCATATATAACACATATTAGATATACGTAATACTTTAAAGGTCCCCATTTTTTGGGGTGTTTAGAACTCCAGAGAGTGACTCTTTAACATGGACTTAGTACAAAAGTGTCCATTTTATTTAAAAAAACAACAACAACAACAAAAACACCTTGGTTTTGTCATACTAGTCTCCAGAAAAGGCCCCTCTGACAGCTACTTCTGTCTGACCCAGTTTTGTATCCGTTTTGTCCATATTTGGCTAAGATCACCCCCTTTCCTCTGATTGGTTGGCGACTTGTGAGAGCACAGGTGTTTGCTATGTTGACAGCGCCGGCTCGGTAGCGGGGACGTAAGCGGAGATCTTTGCTAGTTACGTAGATAAGCTTGAGAAATTTGAATGACCTGATTTCAGGCCTCTCGGCAAAAAAACGTCTGGAATTCAGGAATGCGTGGACGATTTTAATTTATATTTCGCATGTTTACTGAGGCCCCATAGAGACAATATTACATCCCAAATACCAGAAAAAGTTGGTTTGGCAAAATATGGGATCTTTAAGGTTGCCGTTTAAACTTCCTTGATGTCATCTCACTTTCTCCTTGCCTTTCCTATTAGTGCCATGCCCTCCTACATCTGTCGTTGCTGTGGAAATGTGCGCACCGGATTCCATTCCTGTTTCTTGGGTGGCCAGTGCCAGTGCCAAATCCTACACTGCCGTTGCTGTGAGCAGTACAAGCTATACCTCAGTATGTACCACCAATGAAACATTGTGCCACTTCCATGACTTCATGTGCGGGGAGGTTTACAGCATCAGTGTGGCAGGAGTGGACGACAACTGCACTGGTCTCCAGGGAGACGCCGTGATACTGCACACAGGTGAGACGCGCTGACTGCTACCCTCACTTCAGCATCTTTGAGAACAGTGCCACTCACCAATTCACTGATTTACCTCCTGCAGAGCCATGCATCCCCACCAATGTGTCCAGGCGGCTGGACTGTGCAGCCGGCACCTCTCATGTGTCCTGGAACTCGGATCCAAATGCTGTGAGCTACACTGTGATAGCCACCAATTTGGAACAGAGGCTCACCTGTGTCAGCCCCACCCCCAACTGTACACTGACAAACCTGCTCTGCGACCACCCCTATGACATTTTTGTGACGGCTACTGATGGCATCTGTGTCAGCAACGACAGTCTCTCCATCTGGCAAGCACCAGGTAATGAGTGGTTGTTAATAAGGTAAAGAAGATAAAAATATACCGTAACTCGAGGAAAAAAAAAAAACAAGTTTAGAAGTTGTTACTCAGGTTCCATTAAGCTTTACAGTTCAGTATGTGGCACTTCTATTGCCAAAAAGTACGGTCATTGATAGTGTAGTTGATCGCAAATACAGTGGTGCCTTCAGATACGAGTGACCCGGCTTACAACTTTTTCGAGAAAGAAGCCGTTGTTTGGACAATTTTTGTTTTAACTTGTGAACAAAAATCCAGGATATGAGCACTGTGTGGGCAATGAACTCAACTCAAGTCACAACAAGCAGCAGTGTGGCAGATAGTGAAGAGGCTAGTAAAGAGTAAAGAGGCTTTAAGCTGTTTAATGCCACTCCCAGTTCAAATTAAGTGTCAAACTAAATGTAAAACCAAGAGAATTACACGTTTTTAAAACCACACTTTTCCTTCTGCTTAATGTGTGCTTCTACTGAAGTGCAGAGTGTGAGTACTTTTGCCAGCTCTGTGAGGTAACTTACAAATTCTCCTGTTTGTTTGTACAGGCTGAAATGGAAAATGGAATAGTCCATTGCAGGAGAAGGGAGGGGGAGCACTCGAAATGATCATGTTAGATTAAGCATTGTGATGTGTTTTGTTACGTTTGATGTTTTCGTGGTGTTGGCAAAAAGTGGAGGCAAGAGGTAGTGGACTCAGAAGGAGGGAAGAAGGGAGGCAAGGCTGGAGTGCAGGAATCTCAAAAGTAAGTATTTATTTTCAAAAAACAAGAAGCCAAAAAGGCACATGGAATTATCAAAAATACTAACTGAAAGTCCAAAAAGCAAGGGTCAAAGTAACCAAGAAATACTAGGGATAAACTCCCCACAACCAAAACACCTAACATGCCACTGGAACCATGACTTATAGCAACAATGATCCAAACACAGAAAACAGCTAACTAAATACAAGCAAACTGACGGGTCACACCTGGACAAGACATGAGTGATTGGAGGGAGCTGATTGGTAGACACAAGGAAGAGACACAATGTTTTAACCTTGTCAATTAAGACAAACCATAATAATCGCTTAAAATCCAAGAAAATTCATCAGCTTTTATGAGATGTGTTGGGAGCCCCTGGATATCTCGGGGCCTGATTCAATCCCCTGTATTTGCCTCTTTTTATTATCTTAGTACCGTGTGCTCCAGAGGATGTTGACACCAACTTGTCCTGCAGCAGCAATGACTTAATTGTCAGCTGGAGAAACTCTTCTTGGCCACTCAACTACAGCGTCAGCGCCACTCCTCTTTCTGGAGATATGACATCAGCCACCTGCCACACTGACATCACTTACTGTAGTCTGAGAGGCCTTCACTGTGGGCAGACTTACAATGTGTCTGTGAAAGGTTGCTATGGAGATTGCCTCGGGCCACACAGCATCCCACAGACCATCATGACAGGTATTAGAATTTGTGATTTAGTGGTGGAATGGTTAGGATAAATTAAGACTAGAATTAATTCAAGAGTTTGATAATAATAATAATAATAAACAATAATAATAAATAATAAAAACAAATGATATATTTTTATTTGCAGCTCCATGTGCACCTCAGAGCTTGGAAGCAATGACAGACTGTAGCACAACCTCCGTTTGGGCCTCTTGGAAGGCTTCTTTGGGGGCTACTTCCTATACGGCGACTATGACTGGACCAAATGGCTTCGTTGAAACCTGCTCGACATCGAACCTCACGTGTTCTTTTAGTCATCCACAGTGTGCCACACAATACAGCATTAACGTCACCGCTCACGACGACTACTGCGACACCGCCTCCGCTCAGATGACAATGACCACTGGCAGTTTTTTTCAAATTGTGATATTTATTGTGATTCATTTCCCAGGATTCAATACTTATCCTCCTGGTACCTCTTCCTCCAGGACCGTGTGATCCAGTTAATGTGACCGCTAAGTTCCAGTGTGGCTCTAATGCAGCATCAGTATCCTGGACCGCCAGCGGTGGGGCCACGGCGTACAATGTTTTGGCTTACGGCGCAAAGCATCAAACATCCTGCCGGACCATGTCAACTTCCTGTCAATTGAATGAGCTGCAGTGTGGAGTGAGATACAATCTGACTGTGCTAGCTGAGGACAATACCTGTAACAGCACAGGACGATCACAAGTAGCGCTGATGACAGGTAGTGGAAAATTTTAACATCAGAATCAGAATCATCTTTATTTGCCAAGTATGTCCAAAAACACACAAGGAATTTGTCTCCGGTAGTTGGAACCGCTCTAGTACGACAACAGACAGTCAATTGACAGAGAGCACTTCGGCGAGATAAAGACATTGACAAAAAAACAGTCACTGAGCAGTAAAGGGTTGCTAGTTATCTGGTAATGCCGGTACATTTAAAAAAAAATTTTTTTTTTACAATTGTGCAAAAAGATGCAGAGTCCTCTAGCACTTAGAGCAGTTCAAATGACGAATATTTCCTGCATGAGTTTGTTAGGGCTATGTTCCGTTTGCCCGGAATGTAATGCGCCTTTGGATTTTGTGTACTGTGCACACACACATGCTTGCACAGTACGCTTGCAAGGGCAGATTGTAGGCATCGAATGTGAGATTCCAGGGACTAAATATGCTTCGCCCTAATATTGTATGTGACGGCATATTACATACTGTCAGGTTTAGTTGCGTGCACCCCATTTTACTACTATGTTTCTCATCCGCAATGTGACTGATGTGGCAAATGTTTTGACAATTTAAACATCTCAAATAATAAAAAAATTAAACCTCACATTCATTCTCTCCCAGCTCCATGCTCCCCATACATTGAGAACAGCACCCAGATATGTGGCGCTAATTCCTCCTCTGTGTCCTGGATGCCAGTGGCCGATGCCACAGGTTACATGGTTAATGCAACTGCTGCAAGCGGCCACTCAGTTTCCTGCAGTACGGCGACTGCGACGTGTGCGCTAACAGATTTACAGTGTGGGGAGACGTACACAGCCACTGTTGTGGCTCAGGGAAGCCAGTGTGACAGTCCACCTGGACCAAGTGCAAATATCACCACAGGTCGGTGCATTGTTGAGGTCCATTTGCCTGCTTCATGCAGTTAATATTCACCTTGTTGTTATTTGTTTGTTTACAGATCCCTGCCCTCCAGTGCTAATTTCCAAGCAGTATATGTGTGGCAACAACACGGTCGTGCTCAGTTTCAGTGACACAGTTGGACGAGTCAGCTTCCAAGCTGAAATAGCCGGATATGGCTATATGGACACCTGCAGGACTACAAACACCAGTTGTGTTGTCCATAATCTTCCTTGTGGCTTGGATCTCAATGTTACTGTGCAGGCTGAGGGGGCACAGTGCAACAGCACCCCTAGTACTTGTCAATCGCTCCAAACAGGTAAGTCTACCAACTGGTTCTAATAGAATGACCACCATTATATTCAAATGTAAAATACTGATAACATTTCAATTGACCCATTATTTTGCTAATAAGTCGAGTGCACCGTCTGCTTCACACAGGTGGCAGTATTCTTACCTTATTTAATACCTTGCTTAAATTATATTTAGACATGATGCACAAAAATTCAAATATAAGGTGGCAAATTACATTTTACCCCCCCCCCCAAAAAAAAGACTAGCTATTTTGTTTATATTTCTGCAGATGTGACATAAACAATCCTGTTTTGAACCAGCTTGACAAAAGGAAAAAAAATGAATTAATCAATCAATCAAACTATAATTAAAGCAGAGAGAATAAAAAAGGTGATGGGTTAAACAAAAATTCAATCAAGGAAACAGATTATATAAGTAAAAAAGAACAAAAAAATATTTTTTTAAATGACAAATAGTATTTGACACTTCAGTAGTTATTTAGTTTTTTTTTTCTTTTGTCTAATCTTAGTCATGAGGGATGTATCCGGGATATGTAGGTCAACATGCTAAGCAGTTAAACATTTAAAGAAATATAGAGAAGAAAGTCAACCAAGAAAACTAGAAAGAAGTCTAAATCTCAGCTTGGTTATTATTAGTTAGGTATTAGTCACAAAGTGAAAATTTTAATATCGTGACAAATTTTCATTACGGTTTTAATTTAAAAAAACATTATTTTAAATAATGAATGTGATATTTTGTAACAGTCAACTATCGGTTTTGTATTTTTTTTTCTTGTAACATTTTAATGTTGGCCCCATTTATTTATTTATTTATTTATGTATTTATTACTTCAGACACCTGTGCCTAAGATACTGTAAATAAATGTGATTATTGTGGATTTAACAGGTAGCTACCTAGCTCAGCACCATACGTATTTTCATCAGACGCAAGGAACTATTGGTGCATTTCTCTAAATTTCCCAAAACTCCATTACTCAAATCTAAATAAAAACAAATTTCTCCAGTATTTTCATTGTTTTTGTCACTTTTTCTCCTTTCTTTCCAGTCCCATGTGCCCCAGAGAACATTAGCGCCACACTGGTATGTTTCAATCACTCGGCCCTGGTGTCATGGGTGGGAAGCCACAATGCTGTCGAATACACAGTGACGTCTATCGGCCAAAATGGACACAGACATCAATTTCATTCCAACACTACTAGATGTCAACTATCACACATCCACTGCGGTGAAACATATGACATCACTGTCACACCGCATTCTGAGTCGTGTGCTGGAAGACCGAGTCAAGTCTACAGCTTCAGAGCAGGTGCACAACGATCATCAAAATCACATTAGGCTTCATTCAACAAAAGACTAAATTCATCTGTTTTATTGCCCATTCTCCAGGCCTTTGCCCCCCAAGTAACATCACCATGTCTTCACCATGTGAGGACAACAACACAGTGTCTTGGTCCATTGTACCCGGGGCCGAGATGTACATAGCCACAGCAACAACTGCTGATGGACACAAACACAATTGCAGCTCCAACGTTTCTACCTCATGCCGGTTCACTGACCTTCACTGTGGGCAAAACTATTCTGTCACTGTGGTGACCGTGGACCGGGTTTGCTGGAGCGAACCCAGCTCAGCTGTAGAAGTTGCAACCGGTGTGTTGAGTAGCTGGCCGGATATTTTTAAACACATACATGCGCAATTACTAACTTCTCTTCTGTATCATACCAGCTCTGTGTCCACCCATTAACTTGGCGGGTGAGGTCGCCTGTGACACCAATGCAGTGACCATCTCATGGGACCGGAGTCCAGTGCCAGGGGTTACCTACATTCTAAAATACAAGCAGCTCCCTGGCACACTTCCTCCGTCATCGTGGCCGACCTCAAACACCTCACACATACTGACCAACCTTCAGTGTGGACAGAGATATGCCTTCTACATTGCGTTTCTGGATGGGGCTTGCCACAGCAGCTATAGCCCTGCTATGGAATTAAGCACAGGTACAGCATGTTTACCTGCAGCAGTATACATTAAACCCCTGCTAAATGAATAATAATTTTAAAAAATGACAGCCCCTCAATTAAAAGTTAAACTGTAAATTCGTCCTTGGGTGTCCTGAAAGGCGTGGTTTAAATTGTATTTATTTTTATTAATATTATTAAATATACCACAATCATATACCACAAACTATGAAACCATCCATCCATCCATCCATTTTCTGAGCCGCTTCTCCTCACTAGGGTCGCGAGCGTGCTGGAGCCTATCCCAGCTGTCATTGGGCAGGAGGCGGGGTACACCCTGAACTGGTTGCCAGCCAATCGCAGGGCACATAGGAACAAACAACCATTCGCACTCACAGTCATGCCTACGGGCAATTTAGAGTCTCCAATTCATGCATGTTTTTGGGATGTGGGAGGAAACCGGAGTGCCCGGAGAAAACCCACGCAGGCACGGGGAGAACATGCAAACTCCACACAGGCGGGGCCGGGGATTGAACCCGGGTCCTCAGAACTGTGAGGCTGACGCTCTAACCAGTCGGCCACCGTGCCGCAACTATGAAACCAAAACACTTTAATACCATTTCAAACACATGTTACAACGTGACCCTCAAAGACCCTGTAAAGTGAACTGCTTGCTTGGCTGCTTTAGATTGCCTCGTTGTCGGCTGGGAGTGTGCGCACGTCAGACAACGACAGACAGAAGAGTGATGAGGGGGGATTTTTTTTTTTTAAGTCAGACTTTACAGCCAGCATGTGGGCAAGGGCACGTGGCCGCTTTAGAGCGCCTTGTTGTCATCTTTTTGCACAATTGTAAAAAATAAATAAATAATTTGTACCGGCATTACCAGATAACTAGCAACCCTTTATTGCTCAGTGACTGTTTTTGTCAATGTCTTTATGTCTCAAAAGCGTTCTCTGTCAATTGACTGTCTGTTGTCGTACTAGAGCGGCTCCAACTACCGGAGACAAATTCCTTGTGTGTTTTTTGGACATACTTGGCAAATAAATATGATTCTGATTCTGATTTCAACATCAAGATTACCTGAAGAATCATTGTTGGTCACCTGAAAACCATCTAAAGAAGAAGAAACCTTTAAAAGAACAATGGTCCACTGCATGTGCACTCATACACTCACTGACATGTTCTGAAGCACAGACTTAAACAGGAAGTGACACTAAACCCTTAAAAGAAGAAATCTGAAAAAAAGTAACTTCCAGACAAGTTACCACAACAAGGTCAAATCGATCAACAGCAATATTATTGTTACTGAATTCATTTTTTTCCATGATCAGCTCCCTGCCAGCCCACAAACTTTGCTGCTCACGTGGACTGCGGGATGAACAAAGGCAACTTCTCCTGGTTCGAAAGCAACGGAGCAGCTTTTTACACAGTGCAGGTGACAGGAGAGCACGGCCACGTGGCATCCTGCTCATCCAATGGCACTTCTTGCGCTGTCAGACTCCACTGCGGCCGCTCATACTCGGCCTCGCTGGTGGCGTCCACCGAGAGCTGCAACAGCACCAAACATGCTGATATAACTTTTGACTCAGGTAAGGCAAGACTCCATGACAGCCATGAAATCACTTTCATTGAGATCTGAGCGCCACTGCTAGCCTTTTAGGCTTGCATTCCATTAAGACTTGAATTGTTTAATCTTGTATTAACTGTATAATGTTTGTGACGCTGTATTTTAGAGACTGATTGACAGGACAGATCAGGACAGGATAGTACAGGGCCTGACTGAATGACTGACTTGACTGACTGGCTGTTGTCCCTCCGTGCACACTGTCCTGCTCCCACCATTCAGAAACTGAATGTTGTGTTAAATGGATACTCCATTAGTCAACTTAGATAGACTTACTCAGCACTGGATAACTGATATATAAAATGGAAAAATAACTATTTTATTCAACCTGTCTCCCATAGCTCCGTGTCTCCCAGAAGATGTCCTAGCTGTAATGGACTGCTACAACAATGTGATGAGTGTGAGTTGGTCAGAGACCCCCGGCTCAGACAACTACACGGCCTGGGCTATCAGCGTAGAAGGACACAGAGCTTCCTGCAACTCCACATTCAACAAGTGCTCCGTCCATGATCTGCAGTGTGGCCACGTCTATGAAGTGCTCGTCACCTCGTCCTCTGTTCAATGTGAAATCATCGCTGGTTCTGACTACAAGATCCAAGCCGGTGAGTCGAACTTGTTTAAACCAGAAGAAAAAGTCTTGTTTGTGGCAGAACAGATCAAATAAGGTTCTGTCTTTTCTTTCTTCGTTAAACCACATGCAGCTCCATGTAAACCGGAGAATGTCACAGGGGATCTTAACTGCAGCTCCAACATCATGACAGTGACATGGGATCAAGTCAGTTCACTTGCCCAGAACTTCACTGTAGAAGCCAGATCCGCTTCAGGTGTTACCTCCACTTGTGAAACCAATGAGGGCAACTGTTCCTTCCTGGACCTGAGCTGTGGTGAACTCTACACTTTCACGGTGATGGGTCACACCAATGTCTGCATGAGCGAGATGAGCTACCCCACAGAGATGCTAACTGGTACACCTCCTCAAAATTCCTCATGATCCAAATTTTTTGGTGACATAAAGAACTGATCTTCTCTTGCTCTCCAGCTCCATGTCCCCCTGGTGAGTTGTCCACAGAGATGAACTGCACTACCCGAAAAGCTCTGGTCAGCTGGAAGACAGCTGCTGCTACCACAACCTATAGCGCCATTGCAACCTCCACCAATGGACACAACTCCTCCTGCAGTGAAATTGGAACCTCATGTGAACTTAACAAGCTGGTCTGCGGACAGAACTACTCAGTCATGGTGGAATCAATGCATACTGGGTGTGCCGGTCCGACCACTACCCCTGTCTGGCTCACGACAGGTGAGCTTGAGCATGCACTTGTAGGAATGCAACCAATCCTCGCCATGAGGCTTGCAGATAGTGGACTATACATATTTTGACACAACATTTGGTACACTAACACAATCTAATACAGTCATATATGACAATCGTAACTAGATGACTACAATGGTAAGCACTCACAGAGTTGTCATTGGGCATGAGTTCAGATTCTGAAGGTATGATAACCGTTAGCAAAAATATTGTGGTTTAATGTTACCCCGGTATTACCTCGGTATAATTACACCTCCAAAAATGTGTTATTTAGAAATGTTTGGGTAAATAACAACATTTTTCCACTGAGGGCGCTCTGTAGGTACATTGGTGAACATAAACAGAAAAAAAAATTCTAAATACAATGAAAATGTCGTACAACATTAAGTTCTTATTTCTCAGAAAATGAGTAGCTACTTCTCTGCTCTTGGCCGCTTTGTGAAGTAACGGTCGAGCGGAAAAAAACTGATGTCAGCCATGCTAGTTAGCTTGTTACCTGGTCATTTGCCTCGATAGCAAGTCTATAGTACATTATTTATTTTACCAATTATGTCTCATAGCTGGTTGAAAACATTCATTTCAAGATTTTTTTATAATGATATATTAACGTTACCTTACTGTTACCGGCACTCTCCTAAGTATGATATCCTTCCTCTACCAATCTGACTGTTCTCACCAACAACAGAAGGGAGGGGAGGTTGTGTCACTTTGTCTGCACAGAAATGTCAAAACAGAACAAAAAACAACTCACACCACTGATCAAACGTTTTAGTGGTTTTGAAACCTTGACTTTTTAAAACTGCAGTATACTTTGGAACTAGTAACTGGCCCATGTCTAATACAGTACTCCCATTCGGTACCAGCGGTTTAGATGTTAATGGCTGTGTGGTGAGTTTTTCTGAGGAGACAGTAAATCTGTGTAAAAGTAAAGCTGTACGTCAACTACTTCATACTGTAGCAACGTGACATCATAAAAGCAATCAAAGCATAACCTCTTGCGCTTGTAAGAGAATGTAAATGATTTTTGACAGTGGGAGTCAAAACAATATTTGTATTTTTGTCAAGAGATAATTTTTCATTACATTCTGCAGGTATAACCTATGGTTGTTTGTAGTTGAAGCATTTTGCTTTAAAGGTCTCATATTTTGGCTATTTAGACCTCCATAGAGTGACTCTCTAACATGGACTGAGTATAAAAGTATAAAGTGTCGATTTCATTTTAAAAAAACACCTTAGTTTTGTCATATGAGTTTTGTCCAGAAAAGGCCCCTCTGACAGCTACATCTGTTTGACCCAGTTTTGTATTTGCTTTGTCCATATTTGGCTAAGATCGCCCCTTTCCCTGATTGATTGCCTCCGTGTAGAAGACGCACTTGTGAGAGCACACGTGTTTGTTATGTTGACAGCACTGGCTCGGGAGCGGAGAAGTAGGCGGAGATCTTCGCTAGTGAGGTAGATAAGCTCGAGAAATTCGAATGAGCTGATTTCAGGCCTCTCGGCAGAAAAACGTCTGGAACTCAGAAAGAACACCATAAAGCCAATATTACATCCCAAACCCGAGTAAAGTTGGTTTGGTATAATATGGTACCTTTAACAAAACTACCTCGCTCTTTCCAGATCCCTGTGTTCCCATGAATGTCTCAGTCTACTATAGTGTAATTGATGCCCAAGTGCTGTGGAGTGCGGCAGACGGAGCAAGTTCTTACTCAGTGTGGGCTGTAAATGATCAGGGCTGTGCAGCCACATGTAACAGCACAGGAACCAGCTGCCATCTGAGTGGCCTGCAGTGCAGTCAGATCTACAACGTTACTGTGACAGCACACAGCCAGGCTTGCGACAGTTTCACCTCTGACACCCAGCAGCTTAAGACAGGTGGGTCACAGCATCAAGAATGGGTGCGTATGATAACCTGGTCACGGTTATGAAATCCTGTGTCTATTAACTGTTTTTCAGAACCTTGCCCGCCTACCAATGTTCTGGCCAACGCAGAGTGTGATCAATTTACAGTGACTATTTCCTGGAACCAGAGTGTGTTCGCAGTGGGTTACGTCGCCTACGTTTACGACCGTTATTACTCTTATATGTTGACGTGTGAGACTGAGGAAACAGACACCAGCTGTGTTGTCTCGGGACTCATGTGTGGCACCCAAAATGACGTTTGGGTCACAGCCTTGGGAGAGGAGTACATGAGCTCTGACAGCAGAATAGTCACGTTCACAACAGGTATAGACATGCTCAAATGACAAATTGATCCTTGAATCCTTGAATTTGCAAATAGTGACCCACAAATGCGCAGGGGATTGTTGCATACAAACATCCACAACCACAACTAGAAAGATACTCAATAAAGTGCAGCTCTTCGCCTTTTAATTACTATCGGAGAACTGTGCTTTATCGGTTGACTGTTCCATTGAAAATAAACAGGAATGACATGCAATTAAATTCCTACGTCCACATTTATATTCAGATGTAAAATAAAAACATGAATTCTTGCTTGCACCTGATGCCTATCCACAAGGTTTAAGAGAAATCAGTGGTACAGTCATTGTGTATTACTGTTAACACACTAACCAACTAGCTAACAGGGCTAAACAAATACCTCAATAACACAACTCAACAATCATGGTAACAGTTAAATCTAATGATATCCAACGGTGATAGAACTCGACTATAAACACTATTAAGACATCATGTTTTTCTTAAATCTGCAGGGCCTTGCCCACCGAGCAGCATTGGAGCCGTTATGGACTGCGAGATCAAGTCGGCTATTGTATCCTGGCTACCCGGCAATGGAACTGAGTCTTACACGGCTGAACTGGCAGCCTCGTCGGGGCACGCGACAACATGCACCACCAACCAGACCTACTGTCTAGTCACGTCTCTGCAGTGTGGGCAGGAGTACAACGTCACTGTGGCAAGTGTGGCAGACACCTGCAATAGCACTTACCTCATGTCGGGATACCTCACCACAGGTAGTGTGTGACAACATTACAGTATATGATGGACACATACTGTATGTCAAACCGTTTTCATTGATTGCAATGCCCCACTTTGCAGAGCCGTGTGTACCGATGAATCTCTCCATCCACTTCAATATGAGCGAAGCTCGCGTTAGGTGGGGTGTATCAAGAGGTGCCGGATCTTACTGTGTCCAGGCTGTGGCTGACCAGGGCCTGACTGCCACCTGTAACAGCACCGACACCCAGTGCACCTTAACTGGTTTACAGTGCAATCAGACCTATAACGTTACAGTGGCTGCGAAAAATAACGTCTGTAACAACACAGTGACATCTGATACGTACCGACTCATGACAGGTTAGTCACCCAAAGTGGAGGGATGTGTGTAATATGTACAGTAAACCCCTCAATTTCCATCATTTCCTATGGGGCAGAAAACACATTTTTCAACAAATAGCTGAGGATAGGTTCACAAATAGCTGAATTTGTGGATTGGCTTTACGTCAATGTATGTTTTCCTATGATTACAGAACCATGCCCACCTACCAAGGTTCAGGTTGCTGTGGAATGCACACAGCTTTCAGTGTTTGTTTCCTGGGAGCAGAGTGATCTCGCTGTGGGTTACATTGCCCATATTTACAACCATTATGGATACGACACTTTGATGTGCAAGGCAGAGGACACAGACACCAACTGTGTCATCTCGGGACTCATGTGCGGCACCCAATACGACGTGTGGGCCATAGCTTTGGGAGAGGAGTACAACAGCTCTGACAGCACAATGGTCTCGTTCACATCAGGTACAGATGTGACGCTATCCACATAGAATGTAAAAATGTATACTCTACAGAGCCCCACATTGACGTAGATAGAAAAAATAATAACAATAATAATTTGCATAGAAAATGCTAGTTTGTGGCCATGAAATAGCTACAATGTGTGAGCAAAATCTAAATTTGTAAAATTATTGTCATTCCTGGACAGTTACAGAATATTCAATCTAATTTATATTGCAGTTTTCTTAAAACTTAAAAATATGCTCGGCTGGGTAAGCCAAGCAAGTGCAACTTTTGTAGAAACGGTAAGGTAGGGGACATCAGTATTGCAGTTTCTAGCCAGATGTCCAAGTTGTTCATTGGAATCGTAGTACTCCACAAATTTGTATTTCGTGGCCACATTTAGCATTTTGTATGCACGTTTTAGCTATACTGCGGCCACAATTTAAAAAAAAATTCTCCCATCTCATATCTGGGGCTTCACAATCAGATGTAATGTAGATTCCAACTGAAATATACTATGGTGGTAACAGTGCCATCAGCAGAGCAAGATGGTTGTGGTTTTGAATCAGTGTCAAATCAGTCTTTTTTGTGTCTATGTGTGATTTACTGTTGAGCACTCCCCAAAGTAAATATACTGAATATACTCCAGTTACCTTGGACAGGATAAGAAAAAATTAATGGATGTACTACTAACCATTCACAAAACAATTTCATTCTCTTTTCCCAGCTCCATGCCTGCCCACCAACATAGAGGTCGAAGTTGACTGTAACTCTGATGGAGTTGCAGTGGCATCCTGGGACCCTCCATATGGCACAGCAAACATTTCCCTGACAGCCAGCGGAGGTCTTCAGGTGCATTGCCAAGCAGAGAACAACATTTGCAACGTGTCAGGTTTAAGCTGTGGTGAAACCTACAACGTGAGCCTCACTGCCAGCAATAACCATTGCGACGTCGCGTCACACATGCCCTCCAACTTCACCACACGTGGGTTTGCCCGAAATTCTAATTTCATGTGTCCAAAACTGATAACGATAACACATATATTTCACAGGACCGTGTCAACCTGAGCGTGTGGGTGTTCAGCTGCAGTGCGGCTCTGAAACTGCTGTCCTGTCCTGGGAGGAGAGGCCGGAGGTGGAACTTTACATGGGAACCGCTGTCCCTAGCTCAGGAGGAGAGGAGCATTTGTGTAACTCCACAGGTTCATCCTGCGTGTTCCCAGGCCTCTACTGTGGAGAGACGTACGACTTTACTGTCAAGGCACTGAGTCACGGCTGCTGTAGCCAAGTTAGCGACTCTGTGTACATTCAAACAGGTACAAAAAATGGGGCTGCACTACAATTACTACGGTGATGCCGATGCACTTTCAGTCCATTTTTGTGGGTGAACTTTTGGTATATTTTTGAAGCACGTTACAATAGATTTTATAATTTTATGTTCAGTGCACAAGTGAAGGATATTATTCATCGTATGTTATTTACCCCAATATAATGAGAGCCAATCAAAGCGTTTACCTTTGTATCGATATTCACGCTTAGTTTTGATTGGCATTGCAACAATGTGTTTGTAGTTTTAGTCATGTAGAACTACACTGCATCCTTAATGAGAGGTGGTTCTGATATTTGGGTTACCTTATTTACTTATAGAAAAATCTGAATTTAACAATGGTTTTCTTTTTCTTTAAACGGTTCTCCATAAATGATACAGGTGGCTTTTCTTATGCGATTATCTTTCAACACGGCTTCTCTCTTCCCTTATCTAAGAGCCTTGCCAGCCTGTGATAGTGTTGGCTCAGTCTCCCTGCCAGAGTGAGGAGCTGCAGCTCTCCTGGCATCCCGCAAGCGGTGTCATGTTTTACATCATCACGGCCACAGGACCCCTGGGCTATGTGGAGAACTACAATACGACGCAGACGAGCCTGACTGCTGCTGTACTGTGTGGACAGAACTACAGCGTCGTTGTGCAAGGAGAAGGCAGCGAGTGCAACAGTGATCCAAGCAGCCCGGCTTTTGTCAAAACATGTAAGATCTTACACCAGAATCCACATACAGTGGTAGCTTGACTTACAAGTGTCCCAACTTAACGAGTTTTTCAAATTACTTTCAGTTGTTGATTGAAGAAGACAAACAGTCAACCACACAAATACAAAATGAAAATACTCGCAAGGAGCTGCTGTAGGCCACAACTCACGCTCAAACGCTCATACAGAAATAACCAAGCACACCACACATCCAAAACACACGGCTACGACAGCACATACAAGAATTGCACTTCATAGAAACTGTTTCTTTATTTACATTCTCTTTATGATTTTTATACAACACAGCGGCTTTTTTCTTCATTAAATACGTCACAAAAAAACTGTGTGCAAATGTGTCCAAACGATCGCACTGGACAAGCTAATGTGATTTAATACAAAAGTTCCATCGAAACGACCAAAAATGCCTCTTCTGACGGCAGTAAAAGTGTTCATTGTTATATTTTGTAAGACCAAAATCTTAAAAACTGCCCTTTTATTTCATCTCTTTCCATTGTTATGTTGCACTTCATGTGGTTGTGTTCACATATCCGTCTTCCATCCACAGCTCCATGCATCCCTCATCACGTGATAACCGATGAGCAGTGTGAGGCGAACACAGTCTCTGTTACTTGGTGGGCCAGTGACGGCGCCGAAAAGTACGCCGCAGAAGCTGTTGGTCTTGATGGGCACAGCCACTGGTGTTACAGCAACCACACTAACTGCACCTGGGACGACCTGCACTGTGGGGAGGAGTACACTGTACTGGTGAGGGCGGAGGATGAATATTGCACAAGTCTGCCCGGCAACAGCTCCGTCATCTACATGGGTATTTACATTGAGAATGAACAGCATTTGATACATTCCTTGTTTCCCTTCGGGTTTAAAGGGTTGCCACAACGAGTCATCCTCTTCCATTTAGACCTGTCCTCTGCATCTTCTGCTCGAACTCCAGCTATCTGAATGTCTTTTCTCCGTCACCACATCCATAAATTTCCCACTCTCTTTACTCTCTACTCTCACTGCAGATCACACTGTCATGTCCAAATGTCATACACAGAGACTCCTGTCTGACCTCCTCTACGGTATTTATAAAAATAACTGCAATGATTTTTGTTTTTACCAGATCCATGTTCGCCCCAGAATGTCCGTGCCTCTGTGGATTGTGAGCTGAATGTTGTTTCGTTAAGCTGGGACGCCAGCAACGGAACAACGTTGTACATGGTCTCATTTGAGACGGGAGGCCAAATTGTTACGCTTAGCACCAATGACACCGAAGCCCACTTGTCGGACCTTAACTGCGGCGGAAACTACAGCCTCACAGTGACGCCTCACAGCCGTTACTGTATGGGCATGGCCAGTGTTCCAGCTTCAATCCAGACATGTAGGTCAAATGCAACTGATATCTGTCGTACTCACCAGAAGCTGTGAGGTTAGCTCAGATTATGTCTTGTCTCTAAAGGGCCGTGCCCACCTGAGGGGGTCTACGCTATGCATGACTGCCTTTCTGGTACTGCCATGGTCATGTGGCAACCCGGCAATGGGACTGACCACTATGCGGCAACCATGGACTCTGACAGCGGGATCTCCCAAATCTGCATGTCATACTCTGGCGAATGCAACGTGTCTGGACTGACCTGCGGACAAAACTTCTCAGTGTCCATCATAGTGTCCAACCAGCAGTGTAACGTCACTGCTGTAGCTCATCACAGTGTGCAGTCAGGTGAGGACAAGAAAAAAAAAAAAAGTCAATCAGTCAATCAACTCAAAATGGGGGCCATGGTATGAATACCTTTGCAGATGCTCGAGGTTTTTAATAGCCATTCAGCGGAGCAAAAACATAAACCTATGGCAAAAACTCTCCTTAACTTCCGCTAACAATCCAGGCTAAACTTAACTCCTCCCAGAAATCCAAAGATTTTAGTCTCTTAGTCGAAATGCATCACATTAACGTACATCTTTGAAGCCAATTAGTACTTTTCAATTAGCCAGGGCTTCAGCGTCATCTTGCGGTGTTTCAGGAATAGTACAAAAAAGATGAATTGGTGACTTTGTGAATAGTAAACTGCAAATAGGCGGGGTGATTATATAATACTTTCACATTCTCTTATTTCTTATTCTTTTTTTTCCTGTCACCCCCCATTCAGTGCCGTGTATTCCCACTAACGTCGCCGTGGTGATGGACTGCGCCAATAACTCTGCTGCTGTGTCCTGGTCTGCCAGCGATGGTGCGACACAATACTTGGTGACAGCCTCCTGTTACCATGGCAACATCAGCCACCAGACCTCTGACCTCAACTGTACTCTGGATGAGCTCATGTGTGGTAGCCGATACTCCGTTCAAGTGGTGGCAATGGATGACAGCTGCTCCAGTGTTACCAGTCAAGTTTTGGTATTTGACTCAGGTGAGGGGCTTATGCAAAGACCATCATGCTATGCACAGATAGCATCGTTAGCAGGTTGTCGCATTCCAATTTTTAACGTCTCAACCAAATTTAAATGTGAGAGCTCACCCATGATGAGGAAAAAAACGGCAAGGGTGTGCCTCGGCCATTTTACGAACACATTGATGGAAAAAGCCATATCTCCTTGAACACACCTAGCGATAATCATGCAGGTTACTCGTTCAGTGAGACCCACGAACCAGGCCTTAACTGACTTTCGTAGTATCCATCCATCCATTTTCTTTACCGCTTATCCTCAATAGCGTCGCAGGCTGCTGGAGCCTATCCCAGCTATCTTCGGGCGGGAGGCGGGGTACACCCTGAACTGGTCGCCAGCCAATCGCAGGGCACATAGAAAAAAACAACCATTCTCACTCACATTCACAACTACGGGCAATTTAGAGTCCTCAATTAACCTACCACGCATGTTTATGGGATGTGGGAGGAAACCGGAGTCCCCGGAGAAAACCCACCCAGGCACGTGGACAACATGCAAACTCCACAGAGGCGGGGCTGGGTTTTGAACCCCGGTCCCCTGAACTGTGAGGCAGATGTGCTAACCAGTCTCCACCATGCCGGCACTTTCGTAATAAGCATGTGGAAAGTTTCAAATGCTGCCCAATTATCGGTAGCCTGTGTGTACCGGGTACCCAACTTAACTCTTTGAAAAATGGAAACATTAATCATACACAGTCAAAAGATTTATTTACACTAAAGTATGTACATAAATACAACAATTATTTGAGCAAAGTTATAACAAAGTATAGAGTCTAGGTCTGTTCATTTCCAAAAGGATATGTTACATTTCAGTGATATACAGGTAAGACAGTGTGACATATCACATTAGCATGACACCACAGAAATTAATACATTTTGAGGGAACCCACGTTTCTGAGTTCTGTTTCACAATGATGTACTTTTTGTTTTACTCACACATGTAACAGTAAAAAGCAAAACACGTAAATGATCGAAATACGCGCATGCGCATTGTATATGTGCTTGCCAAGGTGAGTGAAACTAGCTGCTAAATCCGTATTCAACTGGAGCAAAAATATTTTTGAATAAAAAAATATAATGTCAGTGTTATCAATACATACTCAAAAGATCATTCAGCACATGAAGGTTTGTTACACACCTAAAAAGGGGAAAATAATAATCACTTCATGATTGGCAGTCTGAGCCAAAGCAGCTTTTCTGACCTCTGCAGGCAAGTAACATTAAGCATTTTACCTGACATAAAGCATTTTAAACCTTTCCCAATCTTAGTTGAAGTCACATGAATTGTAATTTATACATTAAGGTGATTTTACAGTAACACCTAATTTACTGTACATTCTCTCTTTTGTTTCTAATGAATTGTATGTTGTTTTATTGTGCTATTTTTATGAACTGATTTGACCTTTTTCACGTCTTACCAACTGTATATTAAGTGTCTTGCTTTTTCTTGCTTGCACTCAATCTATTTTAATTCCACAGAGAGATTAAGCCATGTCTATTTTCCCAGCCCCATGCCCACCCCAGAATGTGACCACCCAGCTCAGCTGCATGTCCAACAACTTGACGGTTTATTGGGACTCCGTCGGGTACGCTGACTACTTTTTGGTGCGGGTAAGCGAGGACAACGGAGGAGGCGGGGGTGAGACCTTTAACACCACCAGCAAGGAGAGTTCTACCAGTTACCTGAACTGTGGGAGTAGCTACTCCGTCCAAGTCACAGCAGTCAAAGGAGATTGCCTGACCCAGTCCGTTCAGAACCACAGCATCCTGTCAGGTATGAAAACCTCAAAACCATTAAATCAATCCTTCCCGTGCTCTGCCAAAGATGGCAAAAGTCCTCATAAATACATCCACAAAGGTTGAAAAAATAGTGTAGAGCCTATTATGACAAAGTAAGAAGTAGAAACTACAGCTGTCGCTTTTCAAAATCAGTCAGTAAAATTAAAATGTCAGAAAAATGAATGCTCGAGTAAAGCACAAATACCTGAAAATCTACTGAAGTACAGTATTTGTACTTCTTTACTTCCCTACACTTCCCTTTAAGATCAAACCACTTGTGGTCTCTCCAGCTCCCTGCCAGCCTCAGGGCATCCAAGGCAGCCTTGACTGCGTGACCAATTCGGCCTGGATCTCATGGAACCCTGCCCTGGGTGCCGACTGCTACACCGTGTCAGCGGTCGGGCAAGACTACAGCATGGCCAACTGCACCACCTGGACCAACACCACCTGTGAGGTGGAGGACCTGGCCTGTGGCGTTCTTTACAACTTTAGTGTGACTGCCAAGAACAGCCAGTGTGACAGTTATCCCAGCACCGGCGTTGACTTACAAACAGGTAATTGCCAACTCCTGAAAAATGCTCGGATTTCACAGTGGTACCTTCAAAGTCATGACAGACCTTAGCTCCTACACTTCAACCATTTTTCCCCCTGGAAAATGTCTTAAAAGCCACACAAAAAGCTTGCAAGACTTTAGCTTCAGGTTTTCATGAGGGTTGTTATGACAGTGAAAACCATATGTACTGTATGTATATTTACAAGTTTTAATCACTTAATAACATTACATCTACTCTACACGTGCCCCTGCATTTGATGGTTATTATAAATCATTTTGAAACAAATTTAATTTGAAGTCAGAAGTCTTGGTAAATAATGGCAAGCAAACATTTTATCCTACTAAGTTAAGAAGGGATTTGATGAAAACAAATGTATGTAAAACCGGTTAAAGTGAAGAAAAATTCTGTCTTACAATCAAATTTGGGCTACGTTGCCGGACCACCGTCATAAAAGGAGCACCCCCTGCCTAGTCATTCACCTCTCTTTTACTTCTATGGAAGAATGTTTTTATGATCTTTTTTTTTAGCCACAACACTACATGTACACTTCTGTTGCATTTTCTTTTTAAATAAATCATTATTTTTTAGGTTGTTTTGTAAGATGGGGTTAAAATGATGTTGAAGTGTTTTGGGATCCTAATTTGTGGTATATTTATGGTTTAAACTAATAATATAGGCAGTTATAAATACTGTATTTCTCATGGGGGGGTGGGGGTCATTAATTTGTGGTTCTTATGTTTAGGGCTTGGTCTCTATTGCCTGTTAATAACAGCTCCCCTTCACTTACTATATTGACTTTGCAGGTGACAAATATTTAGGCCATGTGAACGGTATCCATGAAGTCAATGTGTCCCTTCCCCAGCCCCCTGCTCTCTCTCTGGCATCACGGCCATCCCTGAATGCCACGACGCTTCCATCCTCGTCCTCTGGGAGCTGGCGGAGGGCGGCGAGGGAAACACCGTGTACACCGCCACGGCCGAGGCCAGTGACCACACGTATTTGTCCTGCAATGGCACGGGCACCAACTGCACCCTGCGCGGGGCCCGGTGCGACCTCCACTACACCGTCATCGTTGCCGCTTCATCGGACCAGTGCAGCAGTTTGAGAAGTCCACCTCATAAAATAAGCATGGGTAGATGGGTCGTTTGGTTTTGTTGATGATTTTTGACATGATTGGTTAAATGTTGTGCTTGATGTGTTACATATTAGACAAGAGAAACTTCTTACAGTACCAATCTTCTTCTCAGAGCCGTGTTCCCCTAGAGAGGTAAATGTCAGCGCCTCATGTGAGGACCACAGCGCCTTGGTGTCATGGACCTCTTCCCCGGTGGCCACGACCTACCATGTTGTCGCAAAGGCGGCGGACGGACACACGCACACCTGTGTTGGCTCCTACACTAACTGTAGCTTGTCTGGGCTGCACTGTGATGAGGAGTACGCAGTGCAAGTGACAGCCAGCCATAAAAATTGCACCAGCGAGGCCAGTCACAATGTTACCTTCAGCACAGGTATGTATCCTGTAATTTTTTTGGTGGCACTTTTGTATGGAAAAGAAGGCGTGTTATCAACCACTTAGGTCGAAAACTACAGTACTATTCTGCCTTGACATTGTTGTGTTTATGAACAAAACCACAATGGCAACTAAGAACACGTTACATTTACTCCATTACGTTTACTCAAGTAACATTTTGGATACATTTTACTTGTCAGAGTAGTTTTAATGAAGCATACTTTTTACTTTTGCTCAGTATTTATGTTAAGAAGAAACGGTACTTTTACTCAGGTACAATGATCTACATGCCACTCACTACTTTCATTTATCAATAATGCGTGCGCGATCTATTTTCAGACTTTCGTTTTTTACTTCTGCATCGGGCGCCGTTGCGCCAATCCACCATGATTCCCACAGTGATGTTTGACCCAAGTGCACCAATCAAAGAACACAAGAAAGTCACATGTCCGCACACAAAGTCTTAGACCAGTTAAAACAGAACATCTCTTTTGCAGTCGTGACCTGGCCAAGAACGCAGCAAGTTAAACATCAAGTCCAAGTCAATCACATTCACATTTATTTCAGTTGTCAAAAATCTTTTATACCACAAAAAAGCTGGCATTTGAACAGGGGTGTGTATACTTTTTATATCCACTGCAGCTGTGTTCCTGTTTTTGTAATCTGCCTGGTGAGCCTACAGTATTGTGCCGTTTAACAAGTAGAAACAATATAGTATAAGACCATTTCTTGGAGCTGAATTTGCCATAATTTGTTATTTTACAAAGATTTTATTTTATAAAGATTGTATTCATTATTTTTTAGATGAAGTGATATTGTTCAGCAATATCTGAATTTGCACATCCATATTTAATTTTATTATTTTTATTTTATTTGACATTCATGCTCCGATTGAAAAAATAAATCAAAAGTTACGCACTAGTTACTCAGTACTTTCTTACTCTTACTCAAGTAATTATTTGGAGGCCTTCTTTTTACTTTTACTTAAGTCATATTATTCTAAAAGTAACAATATTTGGCTTCCCTACCCACCTTTGCAACTAACAGTTTGTGGTTCATTCTCGATGTTGTGCAGGTCCCTGTCAGCCTGAAGGTCTGTCGGTGACCTTCCACTGCAGTAATCAGTCTGCAGTGCTCGCATGGACCCCCGGTAATCACGCTGTGGACTACTACGGCTGTGCTCAGGCATGGAGCGGAGATATGCTCTACTGTCACAGCACCTATCACGCCTGTACCATTCCCAATCTGGACTGTGGGACGCTTTACAACTTCACCGTCCAGGCCTCAGACGGCACGTGCAACAGCTCCTTCAGTGAGCCGGTGCAGAGAGGAGCAGGTAGCTACTCTATTCCATGTACACAGTATGTTCCGGGTCAGGAATACAGGTACATCACACTAAATTAGAATAGGGTCAGTTAGGTAGTTATAGATGATATAGACATGCACTACACACACTCAGAGTGAAATATTTCATGTATTTTTTTAAAGATATATACATGTATGTATAATTCTGATTATTATAGCTTATGAAATGAAAACCCAAACTTCACCATCTCTAGAAACTACAATATTATGTGACAAACAATCAAGAAACAATGAAAATGTTTTTGTCAAAATTAGGCAGGAATTTGCCCTCTGAAAAGTATTTCATGAAAGTATGAGTACTGAAATAAATTGGCTTTTCGACCATGTTCTAATTTATTGAGATGTACCTGTATCCTCATAGTTATTGTCTATATCAGATCATGAACTACAGATGTGTTACAAAAGCCCGTCTGACAGTAAAAAAAAAAAAACATGGACGACTAATATTTAATCAATGTTTTACAGAAAAGGGAATGCCAATTTTGGCATGTGGTGGAAACACAAACAGTTCTCAGGACTGCTCTCTCTTGAGCATTATTACCACTGTCCCATTACAAGTACACACATTTATGCCATGCACAGTCTCACAGCTTCACGATTCCTGCTATTGCCACCATTTCCCTTGATTTAAATCACTGGTCATTCTAAAATCCTCAAATTTAGTAGACATGGGTCATATTTGATCTGGAACAGCCTCTGTGTATACACACTTTGTAGCACTTGTACAAAAGAATGACATTTTAAAATACATTCATTTTGTGTATATTAAGTAGCTTTATGAAAAGTTATCACTTTTCAGGGTGAAAGAATGACATTTAAGATGTTTTTTTTATTTCTGTCAAGTTAATGTAAAAATTAGTGAAATTTGACCGGAATGGCATGGAAGGGTAAATATGTTTAGCCAGTCAAGTGAAAATGGTTGCTAAAGGAAGTTCACGCCATCTTTTTTTCAGCTCCATGTCCTCCAGACGGTGTTGAGGTGCAGCCTATGATGATCTACATGGCGATCCAGACATTGCGATTCACCTGGACAGACATAAGCTGCGCGGAGACGCAGTACTTGCTGAGGTTAACGGGGAACCTGCTGGGAGACAACCAGGCCCAGTTTGAGGTGTCCTCCTATTGGACAAACAGGACCTCATTTGAAATCCCGCTTCCCTGCGGTTCTTACTATGTTGCCACAGTGCAGAGCAGGAACACGGCTGGACTCAGCAACCAGTCTGTGCCTCTTAATGATACAACAGGTAGAAGAACACTTTGACATCTATGTGCCCTTACACTTAGTGGACACTTGATTAGGTACACTGCAATCAGTGGAATCCAATACACAGCAGTTTAAATAAACGTACAACAACAATAACGTACAACGACTTATTGATTTAACCATCAGGCCAGTTTTACTGCCGCTTCCTTTTTTTCCCCCCTTTTGTTTTTTTTTTTTTGTATGCTTGTACTCGATAGTTGTTAACTAACATCAGTTCTTGCCATTAGTATAAAATATCAATTCATTATTTCTTTAACCCTTCAAATTCCAGAAGTTTTATGTTTTAAAGGATGAAGGCATCTTTTACAGAATAAAAGGCACAACAGGACCAGAATAAAGTTGTATTTTTGAAAGTCACTGGCTAATCTGTGACTTTCTCCCCTTTTTAACTGTAAAAACAACTTCATTCATGTAAAATTATGACTTTTTCACATAGGATTGCAACTTTTTTTCTTGGTTATTTTTATGATCTTTTTTCTTCTGAAAAAGTATATTTATTTTCATAACATTCCAACTTTTTCTCCCAAAAAAAATTACTAATTTTATTATCTTAGTACTGTAATTGCCATTTTTAACTTAGCATTAGGGTTAACTGTGACAATATCAATCAAAAATACCAATGTCATTCAGGTAATAAAATTCGGCAAAAGTTGAATGAAGGCAACTGCACTCCTCTTGAATTTTCATGTGTTCATCCTTCTTTTCCGAAAACGTTCAAAAGTGACTTTGGCAACTTTGATATTACATAGGCTAATGTTTTGTTATCATAACAGTATGAAAAAATGGGCAATTCTTCAATCCCAATGGAATTTAGCGGTACACATGGTAGTCATACTGTATTTAATTCATGTTAGGATTATGAGAGGGTCCTTGGAAAAATATCTCCCCTTCAAAAACTTTGAGAACCCCTGCGCAGGTGTACCTAATGTAGTGTCTGATGAAATATATAATGGTAGACAAAATTGAAAGACTCACATCTGATTCCTATGCCCTCAGCTCCTTGTCAGCCGTCCATGGTGCAATACAGTAGCAACAGCTCAGCCGCCAGAGTTTCCTGGAGTTCTTCAGCGTTTGCCACCACTTACACCGTGTACAAGCAGAATATCTCACTCGGCTCCCGACTGTGCACCACCACAGGCCTGTCCTGCTTTCTGCTCATCAACATTTTGTCTTCAGACCTGCTGATTACCGCCAGCAACGCGGCCGGAGAAAGCCAAGGATCGACCGTCACGGCTGGTAGGAGATGGAAAAACAGTGTCCAGTATTTCAACAATTCAGTTTTCAGATTCTCACCCAACCTTCTCTTTAGTGGGGCCACATGAAGTCAGAAAAAGGGACCTCAGTGAGCGTGGTAAGTTGCATGCTTAAACAGTGGTTGGGAATCACTGCACTTCATGCATACACACACTTACGGGTCACTCTATTTGATAATGATTAAATTAGGTATTCATTTAATTAATAATAATAAATGTTTATTATTGTTGTTGGAGTTTGCAGTGGTGTAGAACTACATTACATCATATCAAGAGGTGTTCCTAATTATTTGGTTGCCTAATTTAATTTTTATAAATGTGGCCAGCGAGTATAAATCAAGATAATAAGGCAAGCTTATGGATGGTATGTTTTATGTAAAATATGGTATTCTTAAACTGTGTAATGAACATGTCCAATCTTGTAGTTTTAAAATAGAACAAAACAGACCAATACAATTTAATAATAATAATGAATGATAATGGATGAATGTATAAAATAGTTTTGCAAAGAAATGTAATTTACAATGGGGGTTAAACGTCGGCCATGCAATTGACTGGTGATCAGTCCAGGTTGTACCACATCACTAGCTGGGATAGGGTTCCAGTCCCCCATGACCCATATACATAAGGACAAGTGCTGTAGAAAATTGCTGGATAAAAATTATTTTGCATGCACCTTTTGCACATTTTGCACTTCATATTTTAGAGCTGATTGGAGAATTTACACATGGAATGTTTGAAGTAAAACAGCTTCAGGTATGCCAGATTTATGTTGGTCACAGGCCACAACGTAGATTTGGTTTCCCAAAACGATGACTCTCCATGTAACTTGTGTGACCAGGGATAGCTTGAAATGATGTAAAAGCAATGTAAATGGGCCGCTTCTTCCCCAAAAACATTTTTTTGGAAAAAAAGAATCATATAAAAATTATCCCTGCAATTGAATGTTATATATATTGTAAACATAGAATTGAATTTGAGGAACTTTCAGCTGATTTTTAAAATGAGCCACTGAGGACAAGAGTGAAAAATATTGTTTGCAAAAATATTTTTATGGCTGCAATAAAATCTGAGGGATTCATGTCTTGGTCATTTATATGGAAATGATTACTTCTTATGGATACTTGTTTGTCCAGAAATTGTGTTTGTCTCTGACTTTGTCTTTTTGCCAAATACAATGACTTTGGATCATATTGTTTGTACTTACCTACAACCAAGGTACTGTCTTCATCCTCAGTTTCTTAAATTGGATCCGGTCAGTATCGTCTTGCGTGGAAAAAAAGAAACAGACTCAGATTAGACCAAAAAATAATAATAAGTTTAGTGCAGTAGCGGTCTAAGTCCAAACATCCATCAAATCATTAAAGACTGTAAATAACCTTCGCTTATACTAACATGTGGATTCCTACCATGCTAAATCACTGTGACCATCTTGTAAATGGGAGTTGGCACATTACTGATGAATCAGGAAAAGTGCTGAGTGCAATAAAAGGCTGTCCCCTACATGTCAAAATTGGAACCAAACCTGGATTTGGACCAGTATCCATCTGAAAGATGCCTTTTCTCTATTCCTTTCTGTAGTTAACAATGACGGGGGTATGGAGTTAGCCCACTGTAGTTCTCAGTGGCTCAAATACAAATGTCTTTTCCTTGACCACACTCAGGAGGTCTTTCGGCTCCCGTGTTGAACATCACACGGGCCACATCGACGGTCGTCGTGGCCGAGTGGGCCCACGATGACGCCGCGACCGAATACAAGCTGCTGATCATGCAGCAGCAGGGCGGCTCGGAGTCCCCCCAGGAGGAACTGACGGTGCTCGGGCAACGCGTCATCCTCACCGATCTCAGCCCAGACTCTGCTTACTGCCTCACAGTGTCTGCCAGGAACGGCACTGATGTCGGACCAGAATCGGAACCTGTGTGTTTGGAAACAGGACAAACCAGATAGCCAATTATTATTCATAACACCATATTTCCACACACAAGCCTGATCATAATCTGACAAACCAAATCACACGACAATCCATACATTTATCTTTTTTTTTTTTTTTTTTTTACTTTGTACACTATATGGGCAAAAGTATTGTAACACAATCACTCAAAAAATACTCTAAAAATTCCTATATCGTGATTAGAGTTGTAGGTAATGATGATTCCGAATGCAGCAACAGCCTTTGGAATCATTCATCATTCCCTACTCTCGAAACATTTTTAAATATCATTCATCTGTATTATAGCAGACCACATACAACCCCAATTCCAATGAAGTTGGGACGTTGTGTTAAACATAAATAAAAACAGAACACAATGATTTACAAATCATGTTCAACCTATATTTAACCTACACACTACAAAGACAAGATATTTAATGTTCAAACTGCTAAACTTGATTATTTTTAGCAAATAATCATTAACTTAGAATTTTATGGCTGCAACACGCTCCAAAAAAGCTGGAACTGGGTCATGTTTACCACTGTGTTTACATCACCTTTTCTTTTAACGACATTCAATAAACATTTGGGAACTGAGTACACTAATTGTTGAAGCTTTGTAGGTGGAATTCTTTCCCATTCTTGCTTGATGTACAGCTTCAGCTGTTCAACACTCGGGGTCTCCGTTGTTGTATTTTGCGCTTCATAATGCGCCACACATTTTCAATGGGAGGCAGGTCTGGAGTGCAGGCAGGCCAGTCTAGTACCCGCATTCTTTTACTATGAAGCCATGCTGTGCAGAATATGCCACGCCATTGTAACACGTGCAGAATGTGGTTTGGCATTATCTTGCTGAAATAAGCAGGGGCGTCCATGTAAAAGACCTTGCTTGGATGGCAGCATATGTTTCTCCAAAACCTGTATGTACCTTTCAGCATTAATTGTGCCTTCACAGATGTGTAAGTTACCCATGCCATTGGCACTAACACAGCACCATACCATTACAGATGCTGGCTTTTGAACTTTGCATCCATAACAGTCCGGATGGTTCTTTTCCTCTTTGGCCCGGAGGACACGACGTCCGCAATTTCCAAAAACAATTTCAAATGTAGACTCGTCGGACCACAGAACACTTTTCCACCTTGCATCAGTCCATCTTAGATGAGCTCGGGCCCAGATAAGCTGGCGGCGTTCCGGGGTCTTGTTGATAAATGGCTTTTGCTTTGCATAGTAGATTTTCAAGTTGCACTTCTGGATGTAGCGTCGAACTGTATTTACTGACATTGGTTTTCTGAAGTGTTCCTGAGCCCATGTGCTGATATCCTTTACACATTGATGTCGGTTTTTGATGCAGTGTCGCCTGAGGGAATCGAAGGTCACGGGCATTCAATGTTGGTTTTCGCCCTTGCCGCTTACATGCAGTGATTTCTCCAGATTCTCTAAACCTTTTGATGATATTATGGACCGTAGATGATGAAATCCCTAAATTCCTTGCAATTGTACATTGAGGAACATTGTCCTTAAACTGTTTGACTATTTTCTCACGCACTTGTTCACAGAGGTGAACCTCGCCCCATCTTTGCTTGTGAATGACTGAGCAATTCAGGGAAGCTCCTTTTATACCCAATCATGGCACCCACCTGTTCCCAATTAGCCTGTTCACCTGTGGGATGTACCAAACAGGTGTTTGATGAGCATTCCTCAACTTTCTCAGTCTTTTTTGCCACCTGTCCCAGCTTTTTTGGAATGTGTTGCAGTCATAAAATTAAGTTAATGATTATTTGCTAAAAACAATAACGTTTATCAGTTTGAACATTAAATATCTTGTCTTTGTAGTGTATTCAATTAAATATAGGTTGAACATGATTTGCAAATCATTGTATTCTGTTTTTATTTATGTTTAACACAACATCCCAACTTCATTGGAATTGGGGTTGTAGTTCACACGCACACACACACAAAATCCTATCTAGTGATTAGAGAGTAAGGAGTGAGTGAATGAATAATGAAGTAAAATCATCATTTTTGTTTTCACTCATGTAGGCAGCAGTTACACTGGAATTTTGCTGATCCGTGCATGTTGCACACACACTAACCCCGCCCACCACGCCGAACGTTTTGCCAAATATTTTGTGATGTTTAACAGAAACCAATACTAGCACTAGTTTGCCTTCCATGATGGTGCTTTCGTCACTTGAAAATGACAGTTCATCAAGTCATGGGCAGGTAAACTCAGTGTGGGGGCAGGATTTTGTAAATTTGCCACTGTTCTATCAAAGTTCAGTGGAATTTCACAACACAGTCACAATTTTAGAAACAGGCAATTTGGCTGTGTAATTTCACATTTTGATTGGTGACCCAAAAATTTACATACAAGAAATTGTAAATTTTCAATGTCACCTTCAATAACTTTGGTCCATATTGTGTATATATATAAAACTCACATCCTGTTAGGGTACAGGTTGCAACAATCTGTCTGTTTTATAGAAATGTGCACTGTTACGTCTTATTGGATAAAGTTTCACACTGTGGGGAATCTGGCTATTCACCTTTATATTAGTCCAAAAAGGTAATACATCAGGAATTGTTAATATCTACAGTTTCATCTAAATGTATATTGACAAAATAGAGTATTTTCAGAATGTTCTAATAAAACCAAGAAAGCTTTTTCTATTGCTATTCATTACCACATCCTTTCTTTACATTTCTTCCAGGCAACAACAAGATTCTTATTATTCATAAAAGTGTTTTATTAGAAAACAAAATGCAACAACCCAGACACATGACAAGCAGGGGTCTCAATGTGGGGTCAGTTGATTGAACCCTTTACGAACTCTATTTGAAGGGATAAAACATTCTCCGGTGGTCTACAGACAATCAGGGACAAAATCGCTTTCCTCCTCCTTGAAGTAAACTGAGGCATTATTGACTTTTAATTTTTTTTAAATCAAGCTATGCGGCTAAACATGGTAGCATTTTGCTAAGCCTGACTGTTCCCACATGAATGAAGGCAAATCCTGCCACTGATGTGTAGACAAGTCTCTGAAACATTAGATATATACAAAAATCATATTTTCCAGGGGCCAAAACAACGAACCGTACAAAATTAAAATGCCCCTTTTCCAATGTCAAGTGAAGACTAACGATGCCCTACTAGGATGTGAAAAAGGCAAAAAAAGAAGTAAAGACGATTCCAGGTGACATTTGGTCTGTGAGAGAAGTGGATAAGGAAGAAAGAGAAAAAAAAAAAAAAAAAAAAAAAAAAAAACAGAGGCGTTTACTCCATTTACTCAACGCTGGGACTCCTTCGTCGGTCGCCGTGTTTGCTGTGGTCGTTGCTGGCCTCTCTCTGGTGATGGCTCCTCTCTCTGCTGCCACTGCGTTTGTGCGAGCGCTGTTCTCCGTCTCGTTCCTTCTCCCTGCTGTGGCTGCCCTCCCGCTTCCTGCTCTTCTCATCACCGCCACTCTTGTGTCGCCTCTCCCGGCTCCGACTCCGGCTCGACTTCTTGGCCTTGCGCTCGTCTCTGTGCCTCTCCCTGTCATCTTTGTGTCTCCTGTCGTCGCTTTCCCCTTTGTTCTTCTTCTCCTCCCGGGACCTGTCCCTCTCCGTGGGCCGCTCTCTGTAGTGGTCCCGCTCCTTCCGCTTGTTCCTGTCATCACCTCCGTCTCGCTCCTTGTCTTTGCGCTCGCTCCTTTTGTCCCGGCTGCCGCTGCGGCTTCTTCGGCGCTCGCGCCGATCTTGGTGGTTTCGTTCGGCGCTGCGGGATCGTCTCCTTTCCCTGTCCGCCCGGTCCCTATCGCGTTCCCTGGCGTCCCTCTCCTTCCTTTGACGTTCCCGCTCCCTCTCCAGCTCGCGGTCGTAGCTGGGGCCGTGGCGGTCTCGGTCGCGGTGGTGACTCTGGCTTCTCGACCGCTTCGGAGAGCGTCTGGGGCTCGGCGTCCGCCTGGGGCTCCTGGGAAGACTGCCACCATTATTAACAATAAAATAATTCACTGATTTTTGTACTTAAGTATGTATCAGAGTAGGGCTGCAGCTATCAAATAATTTCGATTTTATTATGCAACGATTCATTAATAAGATAAACACTAATTAAACAATGTCCATCTGAGGTGCAGATGTCTACTTGGGGTTGCCATCCTCATGTAGCACACGATGATTTCTGTGACTGAGTCTTCAGATTTTTGGTCGTCAATGCTAAGGTGATGATAATCGAGTCGACGATTAATTGATGATATATTTTGTTGTTGTTGTGTGCGCTTTTGCCTTCAAACAAGCTCACTCACTTTCCCCGCCATCCTCGGTGACGCTCATCCAATCACATTCAGATACTTTTATGGCCTCGCAGACAGTTGGAACGTGTAAAACTCTTCATGTACCACACAACTGCAGTTGCTACAGTACATAATAGTAGTAAATACGTTTTCCCCACATTACAATAGGTAATGCTTTGCGATAATTTATTGTAGCAAACCTGCAGTTGTGTTTAATAATATTTGACTATTTGTGAGACTATGAAGGTGTCTGTGATTGGTGATTGCATGAGTGATTCTGGAGTGGGGCTCGTAGGAGGAGGAGCAAGAGGATTGTGAGCATGTGTATGCGGGACAAAAGCTGACAGTTGAGAGAAATGCTAGTGAATGTTTTCTTTGGTAACAATAAGTTTATTTTAACAATAAAGAAGTTACTGATCGACCTCCACTTGTCTTCGTTTCATCGTCTAAGCAGACACTACAGTGTAATGCGTGTCTTTTCACAGTTACAGAAGGGCATTTTGGATATGGGCATATATATGTGCTTTTGTTATATTTGAGGATATACTTGCATATTTTTGGAAGTGACCTAATTTTTAGTGAAATATTTCCACGTTTGAGGCACCGCTGCTAATTTGCTGCGTTGACCCTACACCTGTCGATTTCAGCGAGGCGTCCGTTTTGTTAATATCAAAACACGTGATTGTCGAATAATCGGCTTAAGTTATAATCTTCACTGCGTAGTGGTATCGATGTGTCGACTAGTCAGGTCAAGTCTTAGCAGCGACCCGCGTTGAATGACGGAAGTTGCAAAAAAATAAAGACAAAATAAAATCTTAAGTAATGGTCTCAAATTAATTGATAAAATAGACTGATCACTCAGCCTGAATTTGAAGTGCAGAAAATAGTTACTACTGCAAAGTTGGAAACTGGTTCCTACGTTACCTGGAGCGACGGCGTTCCCCTTGTCGCCCCTGTTCTTCATAGGCCTCCTCTTCCTCCTGCGGCTCCTTCTGAGGCACCTTACGAGGCCTGCTCTTCATCTGCTGGTCGATGCTCTTCTGCACGGGCACGGGGATGCGGGGGAACAGAGTGGAGAACCACTCCAACTTGGTGAGGAAGGAGCGCAGCATCTCGCCGACGGTCATCACACAGCCTCCGCCCGCCTTCACGTCCAGCTCCTGGAATCAAATGGCGGCGGGGAGCCGACAGTACGTTCTTTAACACATCAGCAGGCACATCGTTTCATTGTTGCATCAACTCAAAAGGCAATATGTGATGGCCATGTACTGAGCCTTCACCTCTGTTCATCTAGCTTAATCTCTCTAGTCAAATGTGTCTGCCTTTACTTTTACCACTTAGGAGAAAAAGGTGAAAGTATCACACATAGTTTGGCTCATCTAAGCTCTCAGACATCTGTACTCACACGGTGAGCTTTGGTGATGGTAAAAAGTTAACAGATTAGTGACACCCCATCTTCCTCGCCACCAAGTGGTTTCGTCTACTTTTGAATTGCGGGTAGGTGAGGTGAGTAATCGGACTACATTGAGCTCTGTCCTCACTGTGCTAAAATGAGGAAGAAAGTAACATGAGCTGCCTCTTCCTTCACCCCTCTTCAGCATAATGGGAGTGTTGTAGAGTTTGTGACGAGACAACAGGCTACAGTGGAAGCACAGATGTGAGCGGGGGGAGGCAAGCGCGCCCTCCCGCTTGAAATGATCGTTGACTTTGTAAGGTAGAGAACAGCCGCTTTGCACTCACACACGCAAACCAACAGTGCTGAGATACACTATCCAATTCACCTGCAGCACAATGGGCATCTAAAGAAAAAAACAGGGGAATTAACCAGTTGTGTAGGATTAGGAATATTAGAGATATATGAATATTTCAATAAAATAGAATGCAGAACAGCAAAGGAGGCCTGGTTGCACACCTGGAATCAAACACATTCACCAACCACAACATTAGGCACAGCTGAACAATTTCATGACATCCAATAGAAGAGTCGTATCAAAAATACGGTCTCTAAAAAGACAATGCTTACTTCTGACACGTGATTTTCTTTCACGGCTTATAATTGTATTTTTAGTTTCAAGTGGTGTAAAACAGCAACACATACAGACAATATGGCTGCTATCTAATCTATCAGCTACCGAATAGCCAATCAACTAATTGGATAAAAATGTACTTTGCATTATGAAATAACAGAATATGCATGTGAGGTGCAGCTATTATTGTTGCCCGCTTGGGGTCGCCAACCTCACGTTCCACACTATAATATCTGTGACTTTAAAAATATCACGCAGCCCTAGAGTACTGATATATTGTCTGTCCACGTGTTGCTGCACCAGTTGTTTGAACCGTTGCTTAAAGGGTTATAGCACCGCAACATAAAAGCTATTTACCGTTAGCTTTAAGATAGCACACTCCAAAGGCTGTGTGGTTGTTTTAAATTATTATTAGTATTAATCAGTTTATTACACAAGGTGTCATTTGCTTATTTGTTTTAGTTTGACAGTAAATTTCAGCTGGGAGTGGCAATAAAGAGCTTGAGGTCTCTTTCTTTTTTTGAAGCATTGTTCACTATTTTCCACTATTGTGAAATTAGTTGAATTCACTGCTGCCACGTCAAAACAGAATGGATAGTACATAAATAAATTAAAGAGCCAAACAAATGTTGCCATCTCAAAAACCTTGTAAGTCGGGTCACCGCTGTATTGTAATTCATTGAGACGCACCTGTAAAGGGCCCAAGCAAATATATGAGGAAATTGTTGATACAGTGATTATATTGGATCTCATCAGATTGTGCAGCTACACCCAGTCTATCTATATGATTGGTTTCAATGTGTGCATCAATACAATTGCCAATTATAGAAAGGTCTTTTGTGCAACTAGTCCTGGTCAAATCTTGTCAAAAGCATATGGACATGCCTTAAAAAATACACATGACTAGTAAAAGATGTACTCTGCATCATTTAAGGTACTTACCCTGACAACAACCAGCAGCGTGGCAGTGAGCAAGTAACCTAGCTACACAGGTTTAGAGGACAAAACTGCGGGTAATTAAGCCAAATGAAGGCAAAGGTGAAAAATCAGCTATGCACATCACAGCGGGAGAATGGGGTGCTGGTCAGTTTCAATGCATGGATTGCATGTATTTAAATGGAGAGAAATAGAAACATGGAAGTATTACCAGGCATGACATACCTCCTCATCATCCATGAAGCCGTCATACCAGTCTATTAAATCGGCCGGGGGCTGTGTGTATCTAAAGATTCAAGAGAAAAATGTCAACAGCAGGATGTCAAGTATTTGTGTTAAGTGTACCACAAATGACTACGAGAATCATACCTTATGTACATGAAGCCAAGTGCTCGGATGTAGGGCGAGTCCGTGTGCGTGATGAGGCCCATCAGTTGTTTGCGTGTCAGCTTGAGTGTAAACAGTTTATATAGTAGACAGAAGGCTGTTGACACAATGCCTCCGGTACCAACTCCACGAACCTAGATGGGATCAAGTCAAGAACATCTATAGACTGGCACACTCTCACATACACTACCGTTCAAAAGTTTGCATTCACTTAGAAATGTTACCTTGGAAAATGTTTTTTTTCCCAATGAAGATCAAATTTACATTAATCAGAAATACAGTGGTGCCTTGACTTAAGAGTTAAGTTTGTTCTGTGACTGCACTCTCACCTTAAAAACACCTTTCCCCATTGAAATGAATGAAAGGCCATTAATCTGCACCCCCAACATAATTTTTTAATATTTTTTTTAATAAGACAGATAATACTCTACAGTATTGCACTTTGCAAAAAACATACAGTAATAACAATCAAATTGATTTTATAGAACAAAAAAAGTTTGTGCATCATGATTTTTTGCTTTAATGCAATGAACATTGTGCTGCTCCTTCTGGTGCGTGCGCCTTGCCGACCAGGGGCAGTATAATACATAAAAATAAGTTGTCCGTAAAAAGTTGTTTTCACAGAGCATAAAAAATATACACTTGTGAGCATTGTTATAATGTCTGTCTACATGTGTCGTCGCTACACCATTTCTGTCAAAATACTTGCTGATTAAAGGTTTATAACTACCGCTACATTGAAAGTAGTGTCACTAGTCTATCTATGGCATTTTACATTGTGTGTTAGTGTTAAGGTGCTGGATTTCCTTAAGACAAAAGGTTTGCTTTTTGTTTTCATCCACAATGTGTAATTCTCTTTGTTTTATGTTTAGTTTTACAATAAACTTCAACAAGGAGAGGCACCAAACAGCTCAAAGCAAGCACTTGACTTATTATTGGAAGAAATGTTCACTATCTGTCAAACATCTGCTTGATGTGAAGTTTTCTTCCTTCATCTAATGCTCATAACTCAAATTTTTGCTTGTAACTAAAAAAAAAAGGCCAAGTGGTGGCTCTTATCTCAAAAAAGTCAGGTCACTCGTAAGTCGAGGTACCACTGTACAGTCTTCATGACATTGTTAAAGTAGTCCTCGATGAAGGCATTTCTTATTGGCCCCCAATACTAATACTACTACTACTATACACATACTAATCTGAATGGTAGTGTATGTAATACAATAACTGAAGTGGGTATCACGGGAAGTCTATTCAACTTAGTAATACCATCCTATAATGTCAGTAAGGCTAGGAGGGACTACAGAAGGGTTAAGGATGGGGAAAAGAAAAAGCACGTACTTCTCACTTACCCCTCCGCACATTCCAGTCTGACCTGCAGTCTTTCTGCTTCCTTTCTCCCATGGCTCAACGTGAGTCACCTGCATGGGACACAATGATCAAGTTCGTGCCAATAAGGCCCAAAATTTCGTGCATTCATTCTGATACTCGTATAGGCTATTTCAAAGACAATTTTACTTTTTAAAAGTAAACAATTAATACAAAGTCATGCCAAGAAAGCCTAAAATTCAAGTATGTAAAGAAATGCTGGTGAAGTGGTGGCCATTTTTATTCTGCAACTGGACTGGCTGAGCCGTCTAAAAAACAAAACAAAACAAAAAAAGTTTAAAAAAATCACTTTTCATTGACTGATATTCCTTGGGATTCACTGTCAAAAATATAGTTGTAAAATCACATTTTTAATTATTTAAAATGGGTTGACACCTGTAACATTTTTTATTTTACATTTTACCAAAAAAATAAATTTCAAGGCACAAAAACCATTTGACACATTGATGTGATGCTATTTAATTTAGCAGACTTATTGTTTGATATTTGAATGATAGTTGTGTAACCTTTCGACAAAAAAATAAAAAATAAAATTATTTTTTGTTTTTAAACTGACCAACTTGTTCATGTATCATACAGTGAATGACTCATTCGGTCACTGTCACCTGCAAATATACTCAAGCGTATCACAGGCGTATGTTTGGGGTTATCTTGGAATGGCCCCAAATGCAGCTATGGCTCATAATGCTCTATTAACTAACATCTTTGGATGTGGCAATTCTATTTAAGAATTTTTCTTGCTAACCCAAATAATACTTCGAATTATTATCATGGTCAACCTAGTTAGGGAAGGTCACGAAAGGCTACTTAATTACCATTTTTTTTTTAAAGAAAAGTGTGAATTGATATAAAATTGTAATTCCCTTATTGCTACAGATATCTCAATTTTGAGATCATTTTAAATGGTTTTCTAAGCCCTTCCCAGCAGAACAATTTTCTTTTAAATTGCAGCAACTTTAAATTGTGCTCGTACAAAATTATCTTAAAATATGATACCACTGTAGGCTATATTGGAGTCAATTCGATCATTTATATTTAAATAAAGAATAGTACACAATGGCGGAAACAAGGCACCAAATTTCGTTTAAATACTGATACCAGTGTAGGCTATTTTTCAGTCAAAGCCATCCTTTTAAAGTTATAAATATAATTAGAACATGTATTGCCTTGCTATTTCGAGTTACTTACAGCATTTAAGACTACAAATCTGATTGTATTTAAAATGTGGGTGCTCTACGACAGCATACTGAGGCTAATTTATTAGAAGTCAGCTTCAAGCGTTAGCATTATACCCAAGTAGTGTAATTTTGGCACGTTGTGTTTTTAAGAATGGTGAACACGTATGTGAAGTATTTTAAATATATATAACACAATAAATATACAGCTGACTCGCAAATACTTCTTCTGAGCTACTCGAAGCGTCGTAGCAGTTAGCCACACGCTATTCTAGCCTGGCGAGCTGCGCTTAGGCCCAACGTTACCTTGAAATAGATTTCGTCCACCACTTCGTGGTACGTCTTAAGCTCATACAGTTGAACTTTGAAATAGGGAGAGGACAAAACATTGGTCAGAATCATTGGGTTGAGGTTCATAGTCTTCTCGTTGCCCCACAGGGGCAGTACGTTGCCATGTTTTCCGGACGCAGGCTTGCTCACGGCCTGGTTTCCGAGGTTAGCCATGGTGGCTAAATCCCGCGACGCCGAGCTTTTCAAGTACGGTTGGCCTCCTTCCAGCTACAAATCCATCGGTGTTGCTTCCGTCGAATCCTGATTGTTCCCAGTTTGATGTGCTATCGGTGCAAAATGGGTGGCGAATCGACGATAACAACTTCCCGCCGTCGTCGTTGTTGTCACGAAAGTGCTGCCGATGATACCGCGAAGAGGAACCGGAACTGGATGCTCGTCGACTAGTTTTTTTTTTTTTTTTAAACAAATGGCAGTACACTCGTGGTGCAGTGTGAGCCGCGGTACATACGTCAACATGGAATGCTGCTGGAGTTCCTATTTTGGCTTGTATGTCTGTTGGATGCTTTGAAATTGGATTTTAATACAACTGTGTTCGCTGTAAGTATTATGCCTGTGTGATTTCAACATTCATTTCTATTACTGCCTTTGATTTTCTGTTAGACTGACAACGTAGTAGACCGGTTTCCCGTTGTCCAGCTAGAAAGCGAACTGGTATTTTATTTTTACGTTTTATATTATTTGGTTTAATAAAAAAAAAAATCAAAAGCTTCCACAGCTACTTTATTTACAATACATTTACCGCAGCAATTATTTTTGCTTTTGCTCGATTTACGCATGTAACGTCATAATGCGTGCGCATTTTTATTTTTTTAAAATAAAACATTTACAATATTTGAAAGAAATGTGTGTTTAAAGCGTCTTTGGGTGAAAATATGTTTTATTAAAAAGTAACACCACTGCGCCAAACCATAACAGAAATCTGTAAAATGGTTTATTTATTGACCATAATTTGAGGAATGAATTTGTCCTTTATTTAGTTTAGCCTTATGAGTTCTTTTGCACAGACACGTGTGGACTTTAAATTTCGTTGCAGATGGTAACATCTGTGAGAAGCAATCATTGTTTTTTTTTTTGTTTTTTTTTAAATCAACTTCTCAGTGTCCCATAAAATTAGATTCTGAAAGCACAGTAAAATATTCCTAACAAATCTGTTGGGGTGCACTCATTTAAGTTGCACACGATAGGTCCACTAAGATTACAGTATTTTAAATAAAAACAAATTGTGCGCTTTAGTGTTACAAAATTTATGACTGGATTGTTACGAGACAGCATAGTTCACCTGTAACAACTTTTGCATCAGTAGTCTATAGAACACAGTCCCGTGTCTCAGCCCCATTCCCTTATCACATCCAAAAGTAGGCTTTGCAGTAGTTAGTGACAGCACAGTCATAACGATAAAGAAGAAAAAAAAAGGGTGAAATGTCTTGTTTTGTCAAAAAAATATATATTCTGTGAAATGCTAGCTCATCTACACACTCACAACACTAGTAATAAGTGCATCAAATAATGGAATTAACAAACACATACACGCAAATATTGTAAGGAACGTTAGTCATTTTTGTTTTCATTATATTAATGACCTTTTCTTAAAATGTACTTAGATTCCAGGATGACTGATGCCTGCTCAGTTGCCGAAACCCTGTACACTGTGGCCTTCTACTACTGTTGGGCCCTAGAGGGCTTTCCTGGTGTCCAGATGCTGTAGGCAATTCCTGTCCTGTTTTGTACTGTATTTTACACAACACTCCCCTCTTTGTGAAATGAGGAGAGGGCGGTTTCTGTCGCCACTTCCAAGGTCTTCCGAACGCATCAGTGTAATTTGGCACCCTTCACGACATCACATGCTTCTCAAAGCTTAGAGCTTCATCACCACCTGCTCAAATGCTCCCGATGCGACCCTGAAAGAAAACACCACTTATTTTACATTACAAGAACAGTTATGCTGCGCTTGTATTAATGACCCGAAGAATACATTATCTTGCAAGACTTAGTAGAATTCCATATTTGCATTGTACAATATAATTAGACTTCATTAATGAAGTGCTGCACACACATTCCACAGTTACATCACACCCACCGAGTGTACTGACTTCCCAAAGCTGTGCTGCCGCCAGGACCGACAAACAAGCTCAGTCCTTCCTCTGTGACAAGACACACACACACACACACATATACACATTACAATCTGGAAACTCTCAGTTCAGAGTTTGATGTTAATTGTAACCATTACCCCATGGATTCACTTTATAAAAATTGACCTTGCATTATTAAGCAAGAATACCAACACATTCTACAATAACAAAGTACATGTGAGGTGCAGGTTTTACTTTGGTCCACCTGGGGTCACCATTCTCACATTCTTCATTGTACTATCTGTGACTTTGAGTGTGTGTGGCAGGGCCTGGCCTGGTGAGTGAAGTGTGCGCCAGCGAACGAGAGTGTAGCTGGCTGTTGTTGGCTCAGATTAGTGGCTGGCTGTTAACTAGCTAACCGTTTGCAAGTCTGCGTGTTGAGTGACTGGATGTCAGTTATGGGCCATAGAAGCTTGTGTAAGAATGTGCTTATTACACATTTTTGTTAAAAAAAAAAAAAAGTGGTTGAAAATGCACCGGAAGGTGTGTCTTACAATATGTTCTAACGAGTGGTGGTAGGCTATATTAAATTAGCTAACAATATTAATGTTACCTTGTGTCAGCGATCGTAGACATGTTGTTGTGTAAGCCAGTTCTACTTTTAGTAGACACAATGCACTTGATCTTCTTTTGTAGGTGTGACACAATCCCAAACTTTCTCTGTCTTTTACAGACATTTTCGTCCCATCATAACGCCAACTTATTTCTACAGTGGTGCATGCGTCCGCAATAACATTAGTCTGTGAGGAAAAATTATCTCTGAAGATTTGACGCCGAGATTTTGCATCTACATGTTTTTTTGTAATAGAACTATTCGAGTTATTCAATTAATTGTTTCTGCCCTAGTGGCGACCAGTCCAGGGTGCATCCCACCTCTGGCCCAAAGTCAGATTGGATAGGCGGAAGGTCGCCTTCGACCCTAATGAAGACAAGTACTATAGAAAATGGATGGATGGGTCTTAATATGAAAAATGTAAGGATAGCCTGTAAGTGAACAAGAGTTATGTACAGTTTTCATCTATTTCTAATTAATGATTTAAATTACGCAGCCACGCCATGCTGTCCATTTTCTACCTCGCCATTACAAGCAGAGATTCATCATTTCATGTAAGTGCAGCAGTGCACTGAGACGCCGCATCCCTTTAATGTAATTTGATCCCATCAGCAGGATGCTAGCTGACTTCCCAGTTCGAAGTACACACCCTCCATACTGGAGTCCAAGATACTGTGACTGAAATCCTGGCCCTGCAGGAGCTTGTCAATGATGTCATCTGCATTGACCCTGGTGGCGTTTACCCTCGTTAGCTGATTCTCCATTGAGTTCTGCTTGACTGGATGCCTAATTCACAGACAAGAAGAAGGTGGGCTATTGTGTAAATGGGGAAACAACATACAATACTTATTCGACTATAAAACAGTGACAGAAATTCCAGATGGTTCATCTGTGTGAGCATTGCTGCTTGTTGATTCAGGTGAATATGTGTGTTACCTTGAAGCATTGGCAGTTGTGGAGTTCTGTTCCGTAGTATGATGGCAGCTCGCGGGCTTTGGAGGAGAGGACCGGCTCTCCTTATCTGCTCTCTCTGCCTGCTGCTCACTGGGCTCTGGGATGCTGTCGATGCCTATTGAGGCAGAACCTCCTGACGCGTTCCTCCGATGGCTCAGGTCTGGTGAACTCGAATGATTTGAGCTGTACCCTGTAAAGTGAGATTAAATTGATTAGATGGGAGGGATTATTATATTGTCCCTGGGGAGGATTTTTGCATGCATGTACCTGAGACTTTGGACTGTTGACTGGTGTAGCTGGATGTTCTGGTGTGACCACCGGTAAGCCTTTCCTCAGGGACTGGAGTTCCTGAATTTAGCAAAATCAGCATTTTAGGTATACGTGAACAATATAATCCAACAAGTGTGCTGTATCACAAACTCTTTACCAATCTAATTTTATTCTGAATTATTTATTATGATGGTTGTAGTTTGCAGTGGTAAAGGACTGCACCGCGACACAAGAAGAAGTGTTCCTAAACAATTTCAAAATACATAAACATATTGTTAAAGTAATAAGTACATCTGACATACTGTACTGTAAATTTAGTCCTTGTGTTGGATCTTGTCAGATGAGTGATGTTTTTTTTAACTGCATTCATTCAGCTCCTCTATACTAGTCTTTAATATTTCATGATTATTAGTTGCAACTATAGTATCCTGTTGCAATGCACCATCCTGTCGTAAATGTCAGTTGTAGTTTTGCACTTGAAGAAGTCCCTTTTTAAAAAAAAAAAAAAGTTTTCTTTTTCCTCTGCCATGGCTATAGCGGCCTTTGCGGCCACGAGTGGTAATGACAGGATGCTGAAGCTATCTGTATGCTGCTATGATCGACGTCAACAGTCTTTTAAGTTTACTCTACTGTAGTTAATAATAGATAATTTATGGCTTATTAGAGGCTGTTTGTGTGTATCACTACCTGTTGCTGAATGGCATGTGTGCATATCTCCCCCCTTTCGCTCTTCGAGGAGACACTCAGACTCAGCTTGTGGTATACCCAATGTCATGGCTGTAGATGAGGGGCTGCAGGGAGAGAGAAGTATTCTTTTTAAGAGAAGATTGGTGGCTGAGGGATGATAATGATCAAATAAATTAGGCTTTCCATACATTGAAAAGCTACAAATATGATTCTTCCTAACCAGTGAATACAGCAAAAGCTCCAAATTTTAACAAATGTTGTTCTGTGACAGTGGTTGACTTCCAAGTTCTAATTTCAAAACAATATAAAATAGGTCCAAGAGCCGGCATTATAAAACCTTTATTAACTCTACGGGCAATGTTTGAAGTAACATTTTAAGTATTAGGAATAGACAAACATTTATTATTACACGCTGAGGTTAGACAGTAGGTATATTCAAAATCAATACATCACAACTCTCCCTTCAGCTGAATGCACAAATACACCTTACAAGTGCATGATTCATGAGTCGATCCGAATTGTCATAACTTCAGCAGCACGCGCCTCGGCAGACATTAATAAACGGGCCACACCTTTTACTTTTTACTGTGTTGCTATGTATGTTAAACACATGAATGACAAGGGTGGGGAAGCACAGTCAATAATGCATCATATTTCCATTCATTGCGCTGTAGTATAAATCTTCCACATGCTGTGAGTAACACTAAGTGGGATGAGTGACTGGGCTGCAACTTGGTTTGCACTTTAGGCAGACAGTTCCTTGGAAGCATCTTATATACAGTATTATTACCAGAGGTGGTCAGAGTAGCCAAAAAAAAACATGTAATCAAGTAAGAGTACTATTACTTTAGTATAATGTGAAGTAAAGAATAAATAAATATAATATATAAATATATATATATATATATATATATATATATAATATATATAAATAATAATATAAATAATTACTTTCATAAGAACAGTCCAGTTGCTATCGACTTAATGCCCTGAGATAGAAATGACCTGGATGAATGAGAATATTCACAGGTGTACTTGAGTAAGATTAAGTAGTCAGGGAAAGAACTACTTAGGTACTGAGTAACTGGTGAGTAATTTCTGATTATTATTTTATTTTTATTTTTTTTTAATCAAACCATGAACGTCAAATAGACAAAAATATCAAATAGGAACGTGGAACTTCAGATATTGACACACACTATCACTTTAACCAAATTGTCTCTTCGAAACAATAATTCCATCCATCCATTTTCTGTACCTCTTATCCTCATAAGGGTCATATGTTGCAATTAAACTACTCGTATTAGTACTGTACAATTTATCCAAAAGGTTACTCAAATAAAAGTAACAGAGTAAATGTAGGGCATTACTACCCACCTCTTATTATAACACAAAGTTGAAAGTGAAAACTGTGAGCAGGGAAGTTTTCACATGTCACAAGCTTTGCCAGGAGTGAGCTGTTATATCACATCCTTTGCTATCAACTGTCTGGCATTCAAACAGGGCTTGACTGCCCTGGTGTCGATCTTATCACTTATCAGCTGTTGCAAAAGAGCATGAATGACCCGGCGGGACGTTATCAGCTCTCCGATAAAAGCTGAGGATCAAAATTGTACTTTCATCTCAGCGGGTAATTTTAACATCAGAAAAGAGCAATTGCGTCAATGTACTGACAGGCAGGATGTAGTTATGGTTTTTAGAACATACAGTGGGACGCCCTAAAGGCTGGAGAATTTGAAAGCAGACAAAATGTTTTGAGACTCCATCCTGGCTGCTAAGTGCAAAATGACAAAAGTCATGAGAAGAATTACATGTTCATCACAAAGTCTGCTATGTTTAAGGTTAATGTGAAGACACTCTGCTCCACAAAACACACAGTGATCCGAATGAAGTTATAATACTTTTTACAATTGTATGCCTTAGGACATATGTGAAATAGTGTAATGAATCAAGTCCAGCCACCCTCTCCACTTAAAAGCCATGCCTCAAAGGGTGGGGTTGAGCTGTGCGATATAACAAAATATATCGTAGATACAATATAAAATGCTTATCGTATGATACAATCCTCTACTGTTTGCTGCTACGGAGTGAATCCTCTAATTCCTTTCCCTCCACTTAGTAATACTTTTGATGGATAAATGGTAGGCATACTTGAATGTTACTTGAAGCACTGTGGGTATTGTATTTATTTTAAGTCTTTGCACCTTACTGCATTCTTTGAAAAGTGGTTGTACTACTAAATATTTTGAATGGTATTTATTTGGCCAATGGATATTTGTTTTATTTTTATCTTTTATTAATTTAATTGTATGGTCTATATAAAATATGTATTTTACAAATAAATGGAGAAAAGACCACAGAAAATTGCCATTAATTTAATGTAAGGAAAAATATTATATTGTTATCGGGATATAAAATTACCTATATTGGTATATAAAATTGAGTAGTTTTATTTTTGTCTCATTACACAGTGATCGACTATGACAATTTATGTTAAACCATTGCCTTTACAGTTAAAGGTCTTATGGTGGTGACACTTTAACTCGAACGGGTACACGGAGCAGATTATTGTTGCTTGCTATGGGAAAGATTGTTTAAAAATAAATCAGATGTTGACCAGCACTCCATGAACGTGACAAAAATGAGCAATTCATGAATTATAACCGAATAGATTTTTAAATTAAAGTCAAAGAGGATGTCCTTACGTTTTAAAACAGGGGTCTCCAGACATGAGTTGTGTTGTGATGACAACCTGCAAAACAAGGTGACTGTCAGTTGTGGGATGACAAACAACTGATCCTGTCAGAAGAAAATAGGCTAATGGCACACTTTTTCTTTGCTGTTTTTTTTTTTTTTTTTTAGAATTCTGCAGCCCATTGTGAACTGGATTTAGTTTGAGTAGTTTATAGGCTGAACTGTCTGCACAGTTTTCCATTTTTTGTATGTCCAATACATAACTAATACTATTTTATATATAAACTATGTGTACTTGTCCAGTAGAAATCAATAACAAGCACTTAGACAGCAGAATGTATTCATCCAATTTGGACTGTAAAACAAACAAACACTACCATCAAGGGATGAACAACTAAAGATTTTTTTGTAGTCGACAATAATGTCGATAAAATCAAGTATTTTTTCAGCACAGTACAGCGGTCCCCAAACTTTTTTGCGCCATGGACCGGTTTCATGTAAAGACATTTCTACAGCGACACAAGTGTCATGATGTTGGTTTGTGTGTGTTGTGAATACTGAATGAATAAAGTCCTCTTTATTCATTCCTCACATGGTTGTTGCCCACGCATTATTGAACATAACAGTATGGCGACGAAGATGCCGCTTCAATTAGCGTCACTGCCCTCGTTCCTCGCTGCCAGTCCCGTTGGTATGAATATTTTCCATCAGAATAGCTGAACCTAGCGAGGCTGTTAATCTCATCCACCGCCATCTTATTTTCCTACTCTCGGATCCGTGCAGACGTATGGAGTGTGTCGCCTTGTTAGAGGGACATGTCGCAGACAAGCAAGTCACGAGTCCTCTGCAAATTGGCTGATTGGAAGACGAGATGCCAAAAATAGGTGGTTAGCGGTTAGTCGACTTAGAGTAGTAAAGTTGACTCGGCGACTATATTTGTTCGACCCCTAACTACTATTGTGTCATGCAGGCAACTTGGCATGGTACCTTGAGAATTGAATTGTCCTGTCTAGTTTTGTTGGTATCATATCCCTCCAGGAGGCATCTTCTTATAGTGCTGCCTGACCCAGCAAACTCAGACAGGTTTAAATCGGCAAAGCCCAGCTGCACATGGATGCCCAAAAAATGAAAATATTGAGAAACAGACACAGAACAGACACAGTAAGAATAGTTACTTGTTAACAGTGTGGATTCTGAGTTACAGATATTTCAATAAGTAAGCCCGAACTAAACAAAACCAGTCATGGTTAATGGTGTACCAAAGTCCTGATGTCAACTGCTATTGTATAAAAGTATGGATTATTGATTCTGAAGATCATGGAATAGATACCTTTGCAAATGCTTTCCCACCCTTTAATTCCTAGAATGACAAAAGCACCAAAATTAGTTTGCATACTCAGCTGCTGATTACAAATTAACATCGCTTCTTAACTTTTATGTAATCATTTTCCTTTTTTTCAACACACAAGTCTCCCTACAGGAATTTTTGTTGCACCCCACAGAGCACAAGCTTTGGGGCCTAAAAGGTGTTGCGTACCTTGCGCACTGACACCCGACACACACACGGATCCAGTACACCTGTCCTAGCATTGGCGCTCATCTTACACACGAAGGAGAATCGCTTCCTCCAGCGCACACAGTTGGCTTGGACGGGCTCCCTGGAAGGGAAGCAGATTTAATAACTGTACTCTGACTAACCACGGGAAGGGAAAAACAGCAGTCATATTCATGGTGAAAAATAGTATTCAAATGAAAATCATAGTTCTCACTTTAAGTATACATGTAGTTAGAGCCAAGAAAAGCTTTGACAGTGTTTACACTCAGTATGGTTTGTTTGAGCAAACTGTTACCATAGTGATGTATTGACGACTAACGGCTGGCACGAGTTCCATCTCAGCTCATTTTTCCGCAGTGACTCATATTGGTTGTACGCAACGGATGAACAGTTTGCTTTTTTTTTTTTTTTTGCAATGGAAGGAACTATTATTATTTTGGTTATTGCTGTGCAGTCCTTAAAATATCTGTACGTTTAACCTGACTTCAGAACTGTGAGGCAGACATGGTCACCACTAGGACCCCCCCCCCCCCCCCCCCACTGCTGTATGTATATACAGTACAGTACCATAAAATAATAATAAAGCAATACTACACAATGAATGTTAAACATCTGTAAACTACCTAACATTCTATTGTAAAGTCAGTGACAAAATTGCTGTCATGTGACACCAAATCTTATGGTTTGGACATATTAGTTAAATAAATGACCATATTATAAACTTATTAATTAGTTTATAAACTGTTGACCTAAGCAGCTGTGAGGCAACAAGTAACTTCACTGGGGAAGTTCGATAAGCAACCTGAAGTACTCCCATGTACAATAAGTAAAGTAAGTTTAGATACTCCCTGGCTTGTACAAAAAGTAAAGTTAAAGCACTCCCATGTACCCTTGTACAATAAGTAGTCAGTTAAAGTACTGCATTGTACCCTTGGACAATAAGTAAAGTACTTCCTTTAAGTAAAGCAAGTTAAAGTATGTATCCCTTTCACTATTTATGCTTATGTATTGCATGTGGAATACGTAAATAATAATTTTTAAAAACCTACAGTATCGTTACTTCCACATATTGTAGTGTTACAGTGACGTTACTTGGCGAGTGCTGAACTGTTTAGATGCTAATTAATAAATTCACACATTAGTTACTTATTCAATTAATTGGTAAAAACCATCGTATTTGGGGTCATTACAGGAATTCCGTTCCAAACTTCTTTCCCATTTAATGCTCGGAACGTCAGCTAGTTCACACAGTTTGCTAACGACTAAACATCGACCCTTTTATTAAATATACGTTTCCGTTAAAAAAAAAAAAAAATTAAAATAAAAATCCAAATATTTTTGGGTGACGTGAACTATGAGTGGCCGGCTGCTAAAAATAGTCCCCCAAACTTACCGAGAAGACTCTTGGACGAAGTTACCGTGTACGAGGCGAACTTTGCAAAACAAAACGCCATTGACAAAAGGAACTGACGACAGCTCCTCCAAGTCGAAGTCCACTTTAAACTCGAATCTCTTCTTTTTCATGAGGAGGAAGGACATGCTGCGTGGAGCGGAAGGCAACGGCGAAGGTGAGCGTTGACAGGCAGCCGGACAGGATTTTCTCCACTGACTGACTGTTGCTGCTGTCACCCTCAGCTGTTCAAAACGTGTTCAAACTTCTCACGGCAACTTCCTTCCTTCCCACCCGAGTGCTGACTGACACACTCGTGACGTGTCATGATTTCATTGGCTGCAACATTGACAGGCTTCATTCAATTTTCGCCATTTTCGACTGCTATTTATTTCTATTTCCGAACAGACCTCGAAGTTCCATTCTGTCACTGAGAAAAGTAAAATAAATAAATAAACAAATAAATGAACTCGCAGTCACAAAACGACGTAATATGACGAAACTACTGCAAGAGTTCAACGACAGCCGCACCTACAGTTAGTGAGACTTTTTCCTTTTATGTAAATTGCTTATTATTGTACATTAAAGAGCAGTAAAAGAAAAGTCTACCTTTGCAAAGGTGTAAATGCTCAATAATGATTTTTGTAGTTTGCATGGGTGTAGAACTGTATTACAACGTCCTGTGGAGTATTATAGTAGTGGTTCTCAAAATGTTTACACTCAAGTGCCTAAAAAAAATTATCTCTCCAAGTACCACCTTCATGTAAGCGACTGTAACATATACGCAATCTAAACATTAACACACCACTTCAATATATATATTTTTTAAAAACTGCACTTCAGTGAATCAATTAAAATTTACTGCACATAAAATGTACGTACATCAATAAATGTTGAAAAACATACAGTTCTCAAAGATTAAATGTAAATGTACTGTGCTTCAAAGTTAAATATAACTGAACTGTATACTTAGGAAATGTACTCCACTATATGGACAGGCTTCACTCTGATACTGTATGATTGATTGTAATGCCTGTTTTAAATGTAAATTTTATTTGGATTTTTTATTTAGTGATTGTTTGGCATAGCACTAGGCAGAGCCGGCATATCACTGGTGGTACTTGTGGATTTATTTAAAGGTCAATTTTTTGTTTTTGAAAAATAGGGTAATCTGAAAAGTTACTAAATCTAGGAATAAAAGTGCTTAATTGGGATCAATGGCGTTTCAGTGACTGTTCAAAAGTTGCGGAAAAAAATTCCAGTCAAATTCGAAATGACTGAAGCTAAATTAGTTGCTACTGCTTTTTGGAAAAGTAGTCGCTCGATCAAGCAACAGAAGCGTATGGGGTGAAATGGCGCTCCCGAGCGGCCATGCGCTGCACTACACCCGAGGAAAGCCTCCAGTGTGTATTTGGAACGACACGTCTGTGCAGATGGATGGAGAGATTAGGCCGAACATTTCCTGCTTCGTTCGCCCCCTTTAGCACGCACACTGGAAGCTCGAAGGAAGTTCAGCTTCGGGCCACAATGCTAGAATCTTCGCGTCCGCCGGTTGTGAGTGTCGGAATGTTTTGTATGCTCGCGTCGTTGCTGTTTTTCCGCAGAAAATGTTGCGAATAGCGTCGCAGGCGTCGTAGCTCCGCCCTTGTACCACCACCGCCGCCGCAGTTCCACCTCGGAAAGCCTTGGAGCGTTTGCGTTGGGACTGTACGTAAAATCAACAAAGTGTTTAACAGCATACATCTGGAGTTTTTTTATTTTAAAGTTATAACGTCGTGGATTGCTTCTAACATGGATTAAAAAAAAAAAAAAAAAAAAAACGGTCACGCACAAACGTCCGCACCATGATTCGGACGGTACCCAGCGGTTTACTCGCCAAAGCTCGGTGCTGGGATGCCGACAGTGAGAGGTCCTACCAGGACCTGTTCGAGAGGCTCGATGCAAATAAAGACGGCAAGGTGGACGTGGCCGAACTGCGGGCGGGCTTGAAGGCGATGGGAGTGTTCCGACAAGGTGCTGCTCAGGTACAGGCGGTGTGCACGCTTGTCTGGAGAACGCTTTCCTTCTGACCGTTCCCGTGGGGTGGGGGTGTGGAAGAAGTGCTGGGAATAACGAGCCAACATGAGTTTGTTTGTGTCTCTTCTTGGCAGAAAATTGTGATGAGCGGTGACCAGAATAAGGACGGCAGTCTGGACTTCCACGAGTTTACCAAATATTTGAAGGAGCACGAGAAAAAACTGCGCCTGACGTTTAAGAGTCTGGACAGAAACAACGACGGTAGGAATTGCATCAGAATTAAAAAACAAAACAAAACAAAAAAAAACTGCAAGAGTTCACTCACAGTGGCACACATACAGCCCTGGAAAAAAAAAAGAAAAAAGGAGACTTCTGCAAAATTGTTCTCAAATGGTTCAGTGGTTCTCAAACCTTTTACACCAAGTACCACCTGAAAAAAATCCAAACACCACCTTAATGGCCAACATTGAACTACAGTGACATAGCAGGCCTATGTGTTCATTAAAAAAAAAAAACCGAGACAGATTATATTCCTACAACTGTAACATGATGCAGTTTGAACATTAGCACTGCACTTCCATATAGGAAAATTTAAAAATGGACTTAGGGAGTGATTCCTTCACATACCCCTAGACGGGGCCCGCGTACCCAGGGGCGTAGCAGGAGATGATGGACCCCAGTCCACAAAATACCTGACGGACCCCTCTAAAAAATATTCTTGGCGGGGGGCCCAAATGATCGGTGTCCATCGACAGTGTCAAGTTTTTACCCCGTTCGACACCCCTGCGTGTAACACTAGTGGTACTGGAATCACATTTTGAGAATCACTGGAAAGATGGATAGAGAGAGAGAAATGCTTTTAAGCCCCTGAAAATTGAGGTACTCTGCATAAAATGCTAATAATTCCTCAATTGCTAATACCATATTTTTGTCTCTTAAGGCTCACATAACATGTCTGTTGTTCGGTTTTAAATCCTTTGTGTATGAAGGCAAAAACCGCTACAACCCTAAGTGCAATCACTATTGTTTTCATGTCAGGGCGCATTGATGCCACTGAGATCCAGCAGTCCCTTGCAGAACTGGGCTTGGAGATCAGCAAAGTGGATGCCCTGAAAATCCTGCAGAGGTTTGTTCACCAACTTGTGTCTGCATGCTTCCCACTACAATGAAAATACAGTCAAGCGTTCGCTTTTGTACACTCGCAAGTCACTGAACTACACTACCCCGCTACATAGAATTATCTAAGTAGCAATACAAGACCTTAACCAAACAGTCTGTGTTTACAAAGATAAACATGTTTTCGCGGTGGGGTAATGAGTCATTCGTTCTATCGGTGTGTCGATTTATATTCCCGCGATCCAACTGGATCGATCTCTGCTCGTTAGGTCAGCATTCCAGACGTAAATAGATTGATTAAAATTTTTTTAAAAGGTAATACATTGATTGTACCGTTACTAGGCAATAACGTATTGGATTTACGCACGGCAGACTTTATATGGATGTGTGTGTGTGTTGTTATTATTATTTTTTAATCAACGGCATAATGGAATTTCCCTTGATTTCAATGGGGAAAGATTTGAAATACGATTGTTTTGGGTTATGAGCATGGTCAGGGAAAGATTTAAACTTGTATCTCAACTACGGCACCACTGTACACTGTAAAAACCCATTATTAAAAAAAACAGATCGCTTAAAAAGTCCGCAATATAGCCGGGGCTTCATTGTAATGTGCAACATACCACAGCTGAATAGTATCTGTGTGTTTCCTCCAGCATGGACATCGACGGTACCATGATGGTGGACTGGAACGAGTGGAGGGATCACTTCCTGTTTCACCCCGCTCACAACCTGCAGGAGATCATACGCTACTGGAAACACTCCTCGGTAAGAGTCATTTGCACGCAGATGTTAAATCAAATGTTTGCTTGGGAATGTAACGCTGTCAATCAACTTGCAGTGCAATCAAGTCACGTGTTGTCCAGTAGTCACCTTGTGATGGATTTTAATGGATTTTTCTATTTGCGGTAAACATTTTGGCTGGTGCTTTGAAAGACTTTGGCTGTCGAAAATAATTAGGTCAGGCCTGTTGTAGCACTCCCACTAGCTCTTAATCCAAATGAAGTGGTGAGTGCCTGGTCTGTAACTATATACGGTATGCTGCTTGAGATACATCATACGAACAAAAGTATTGAAACGCCTGTTTGGAGGTGGTCCACTCTTCTGGGAAGACTTAACAATGAGACTTTTGGAACGTGTGCTGTAATTTATGTCCTCATAAATGCATACAGAAGAACAACTGTGAATTCAACTGACCTGAGAGGGATGTTTATACAGCGGGACCTGGGTTTTCATATGTCATAGTTTTCGTATGATTCGGTTTGTGAAGACATTTTTTGTCCAGATTTTCGTACATCCGCTGAGTGAGCATCATTCCGCACATTCATCCAAACATTTCATAAGTTGTGTAAAAAGGGTTAAACATATAGCAAGGTGTATAACGCAATGCAAGCTTGTATTAAAAACTCAAGGCGATAACAACACTGTGGCTCTGCTCGGCAACACTAAGGCAGTAAGTACCACATTCTGTCAAAAGTCAGGCCATCAAAATAAAAGCACATAGTATAATAATACCACGAGTTCACCACACTTCCTTTGGCCCAATGGTGACTTATTTAAAACATTTCTCTGCTTGTTTATTGAGTGTGACTGTTAATAAGTCTGTGTGGGGCCAAAGAAAGTGTGGTGAAACTTGAGGTTTGACAGGATGTTACACTAATGCTGCCCCAACTTGCCCGAGTGTTGCCAAGAAGACTGGTAGGGTTGTTATTCCCTTGAATTGTTAATAAAAGCTCATATTGTGGAATTCGTCTTGCTGTCTATTGAACCCTAATACGACAGAAGGTTCCGAGTGCCAGCCATATGATAAAGATGGTGAGAAACACGATCACATTCAACAAGGAACTTGTAGCAAAGTAAGGAAATGGAAAATCCCTCTCCCCACATCGCTACCCAACTTCCATATGCCACCAAGAGTCTTCAGTAAAGGTAAAAGTGATGTTAAATGTTCATTTATCCACTTCATTAGTTATTTATTTCACACTGTTTTTGTTGCTATTTTTGGGTCTCTGGATTGGATGAATTGGACTTACATTTTTTCCTATGGAAAATATTGCTTTGGTTTTCACATGATTTGGTTTCAGTCACACTTTCTTGAAAAGATAAATCACGAAAACCAAGGTTTCACTCTACACTATGCTAAAATAATGATGATATCATCTCACTTTACTTACTTGATGTGAAATTTGGGCCTGTTTAGTTGAAATCAAAGTTATTATTCTGTTGTATAAATGGCAACTGGTAGATGCGTAGGTCAATTCTACCTTCTGCCATCTAGTGGAAGTGCATTATTTGTTCTGCCTGTCTCTGTACGTCGCCAGCATAATTGGTTTGTGGTCAATAAAAAATCATTTTAGAGCAATTATGTGCAATTGGCTAATTTCCCACAGCGTACCTTATGATCTCTCAAAGCATACAGTATTAGTGTTTGGGAACCAATGGTTTAGCAAAAAGAAAAGCATACATGCGTGTGTTTGGTTAGATAACCAGACAGTGCCGCATTCTTGTTCCTCATTATCGGACCACATTGACTTGAAATGACCTCAGTCTGCACCACGTGTGTCACCAACGGGCGCGCTGCTTTTGCTTTTGTGAAAACACTGCATATGTTTATCTGAAACTCCGAAGAGCTCAAGCGCAGGTCATTGTATATCTTTCTTCACAGTGAGGAATTTAAGAGTGAGTTTTAAATAAAATACCACTGATTCATTTACAGTTTTTTGTGGCGATTGTTTGAATAGATTCTTGAGTATAATGTTTAATCGTCCTTGTCGTGTGCAGTTTGGCAACTGTGACTTCGCGGCTAAAAAAAAAAAAAAAAAAAAGAAGTTGGCGTAACCTTTAAATGTCTTAAGCCGGAATGAAGTAATGCGGGTGATGTGGTCTACAGGTGCTGGATATTGGTGACAGCCTTGCCATCCCTGATGAGTTCACCGAGGAGGAGAAGAGCTCAGGCGGTTGGTGGAAGCAACTGGTCGCAGGCGCTGCGGCGGGTTCCGTCTCTCGTACCGGTACGGCTCCTCTGGATAGATTGAAGGTTTTCATGCAGGTAAATCTACTTTAAAACAAAGGTTTGTCTTCAATTTGGATAGGAAATGTAAATCCATCCATTTTCTGAGCCGCTTCTCCTCACTCTGGTCGCGGGCGGAAATGTAAATATATATATATATATATATATATATATTTTTTTTTTAATTGCAGGTTCACTCCACTAAAACCAACAAAATAAGCCTGGCAAGGGGATTCAAGCAAATGATTGTTGAGGGAGGTATAACTTCACTGTGGAGGGGCAACGGCATCAATGTTCTAAAGATCGCTCCTGAGACAGCCATTAAATTCATGGCATATGAGCAGGTACCAATTATCTTAAAAGCCTTTTGTATGCAATATGTACAGTACATGTTTTTTTTGTTGCAGTTTAAGAAGATGCTTTCATCAGAAGGTGAAAAAATTGAGACGCACAAAAGGTTTCTGTCTGGCTCGCTGGCTGGAGCAACTGCACAGACCGCCATTTACCCCATGGAGGTACCGTTAATGTTTATCAAATGACAATGAATCCCAGTTTATTGCAGCAGATGCGTTCCAGAAGGGGCTGCAGTTGGTTAAAATCTGCAATATTGAGAGACCTTATTAAAACATTTTTTATGGTTGTACTGCTCCCATATTCAAACTTATTAAAACATACTTTTTGAATGGATTTTAAATGTATTTGAACACAAAAAACTAATTTCAAGCATAAAATGGATCAAAAATACTGTATCTATTGTAGTGTCTGTGTACATGCATTTGCCTTTAAGAGGCGGGGTCTGGTAGGGTGGCATGTGACGTCTTTGTGTGAGTGTCTGGGCATGAGCTGAGGCCAACAGCAGTTCATCACAGGCACATATTCTTTATCCTCTGTAAAAACAACTGCCGTTACGGACGTTTTCCTGTTTTAGTCTTTTCCTGTTTTAGCATCAAATTAACATGTAGAATGTCTGTATGTATAATACTGCCCCCTGGTGGCCAAGGTGCGTACCAAAATGAGCAGCACAATGTCCACTGAATTATCAATGATGAACAAACTGTTTGTTTTTTACATTCTATTCAATTATGTTATTAATGTATTGTATAATTCTGGAGAGTACTATTTTTCTTAGTAAATAATGTTATAAACATTTTTGTTCGTCCTCTTCAGGGCGCTGGAACTGATTAATTGCATTTCCATTCATTTCAATGAGGAACATTTTTTTGAGTGTTTTGAGTTTACAAGCATGATCACGGAATGATTTGAACTTGTAAATCAAGACACCACTTTATACCATAAGAGAAAATTGAAAAACAATTTGTTCAAAAAAAATGCAAAATAGTGTCAGTGGGAACAATATACCGTGATATAGCAGGGAAACATATTTATGGCAGTAAGCCAAACCTATTAATTTGATTACAGAGGTCAAAATACATTGTTTTCTTGTGCACTTTGTGTCTATTTCCCAAAGGTATTAAAGACTAGACTGACACTGCGAAAAACTGGCCAGTATTCAGGAATGTTTGATTGCGGCAAGACAATCCTGAAGAAAGAGGGTGTCAAGGCCTTCTACAAGGGCTACATTCCAAACTTAGTCGGCATTATTCCCTACGCCGGGATAGACCTCGCTGTTTATGAGGTATGCCGACTGGACTACGCACGCTAATAAACAAATTCCTCTTCAGAAGCTTACACGCATCTTTGCTGCAGAGTCTGAAGAACGCGTGGCTATCGTACCACACCAAAGATTCAGCTAATCCTGGAGTTCTTGTGCTGCTGGGATGCGGGACCATTTCTAGTACCTGCGGACAGCTGGCCAGCTATCCCCTTGCGCTCGTACGCACGCGCATGCAAGCAACAGGTAAACTGAGTAGCGTTTATCCCTTGAATAAACAATTCTTACTATACAGGGAAATGTAAATATGACGAAATGTTGCCTGTTGTAATTCAATGCAACTTGTTTTCTGACATACGCCAGTCACAAAAAGTTAGTGCTATTGTGAATTTTGCTGTTCAGCAAGTTGTTCAAAAAGTCCTGAAATATTGAACACTTTCAAATGTTTAGAGAAAGTCGAATTGAGTTCACTTGTAAGTGCATTTTAGATTCATCCTGAAATTTCACCTGGAAAACACAATATCCCAAACTTTTTGTGAGTAGTCACATGAGAGCAGGTGCAGAGTTACCCAAAAGGCACATTTTCATACAAATGTCTTGATTCAATCAATTTATTTCTCCTCAGCGTCCCTGAACGCTTCAGACCAGCCCACCATGAGTTCCCTTCTAAAGAATATTGTGGCCAAAGATGGCTTTTTTGGACTCTACCGAGGAATCCTGCCCAACTTTATGAAAGTCATTCCGGCTGTCAGCATCAGCTACGTCGTTTATGAATACATGAAGATTGGTTTGGGGATCAGCAAATAACACGGGAAGCCAACGAGTGTGGACACGCTGTATTAAGCTGGATGACCTGAGATGACTGGCATGATGTGGCATGACTTCCACCAGTTTACGCTGGACCCCTGTGGTCAGACAGATGTACTGTATTGCACTAAGGATGGTCCGTTAATGTCTTAAATATGAATTATTTATACTTTAAGCATGCTTCCTTGTCTTCCTGCTACTGAGAAAGACACTCAAAATGTGCAGGCTGTACTTGACAATACTTGACTCAAGAGACTGAACTGTACGTGAATGCAAACATTAAACTGTGAAAATACAAAACCAACAGGTCGTCTAATTTGCCATATGTTTACCAAGCTCAATGCTGGTTAAATTTATTGGAAATTGCTCATCCCACATTGGACCTCAAAATTGGAAAAATTAAATCAGGGTTGATTTGTGGTGAAAACAGGCTACAAAAAATGAGATGTGTGTTGATACAGATTTCTGTGACTGCCTCACAGAAAATCAACAGTGTTCTACATGTGACATCACTGTTGGTTTTTCCAATTCATTTACTGTACCAGCATAGTTCATGCACAACTTTACCAGTGTTGTGCTCATACAACCTCACACACTATAAACTTGCGATATTTTCAACAAATGAACCTGTGTTTTGTTGCTCATATCATGTAAAAGACAACATGTACATTAAAACTTTTTTTTGTTGTTGAATGTTGATTGAGAATGTCACAGAAGCATCGACACAGCCACATAAATGCTTTGTTTTATGCATGACTAATAAAACAAAGTTCAATTTAATTGCTAAATTAGAGAATACTTTATCGACAGCAATTTTATAAATCATGTTTAAAAAATAAAATGAATGAATGGAATTCAATTTATTTTAAGAAGGGTTAGTAAGGGTTTAACCTTTAACCCTAACTTCAGTAAGAGTAAACTGTGCTGTCCCCACCCACTGGATAAATAGTCGAGTGTAAACGTCAGCCTGCACCATTCTATATATTAGTCAACATAAATTATTCGAATACAGTGATATATATCAACACAAGAGAAATGATCACACGCTTGCTGGGTCCTTATTTGACACGTAAAATTTGTTCCAGAGAAATGTTTTTTTTAAATTGTGACACTTTTATGACATCATAAAAAAAAAAAATCCGTGTGCTGTTTGGGGCTAATAAAAACCTAGTTAAAACCGAACCGGATAACTGACCCTGTGGCTATTATGTTAGCGTTTTAAAATTTGGCTAGAACATTTGTAATAACTTAAACAACGCTTGATGCTTTGTGAACTACAGAACAAAAGTATTTTCCCCATGATTATATATACATTCTTTGCGCATTACCTTTTTGTGGCCCTTTAAAATTTACCGGAAATTTCGCCTTTTTGATTGTCTTTCCCGACGCGCCGTAGTTGGACACAGGCTAGCCGCTGTACCTGTGGAGAGCACAGACATGCACAGCACCCGTCTTGGGAGCGGAATCGTACGTTGCCCTCGCCGCCATATTGGAGGTGGCATATTGGAACAGTCGACAAAGATGCAAACTCAAAGCCACAGCCTAAAACTGAGCAGTGGCGTTTAATTTTATTTCGCCTTTTTGACATCATTTACTAATAGAATTTGTTCACTTTGTGATAAATACTATGAAGTATTTTATGTGCATGATGCAGTGAATTCCCGTGGTGAAATCAGAATCAGAATCATCTTTATTTGCCAAGTATGTCCAAAAAACACACAAGGAATTTGTCTCCGGTAATTGGAGCTGCTCTAGTACGACAACAGACAGTCAGTTGAATTGCAATGGAATTGTAGGTTAGGTGTTTAAGAAGTTGATTGCAGGATGGAAGAAGCTGTTGGAATGTCTGTTAGTTCTAGTTTGCATTGATCGGTAGCGCCTACCTGAGGGAAGGAGCCGGAAGAGCCGGTGACCGGGATCATCTCTACAGTCTTGAACGTGTTCAGCTCCAGGTTGTGTCGGCCGCACCACAGCTCCAGCCGCTCCGCTTCCTGTGAATATGCAGACTCGTCACCGTCCTTGATGAGGCCCGATGACAGTGGTGTCATCTGCAAACTTCAGGAGTTTGACAGCCGGGTGCGTTGAGGTGCAGTCATTCGTGTAGAGAGAGAAGAGCAGCGGAGAGAGGACACAACCTTGGGGCGCCCCGGTACTGATGCTGCGTGTAGATGAGGTGGTCTCTCCCAGCCTCACCTGCTGTGTCCTGCCTGTCAGGAAGCTGTAAATCCACTGGCAGATGGCAGGTGAGACGCTGAGCTGGAGAAGCTTGGAGGAAATGAGTTCAGGGACGATGGTGTTGAACGCTGAGCTGAAGTCCACGAACAGGATCCTCGCGTAGGTCCCTGCACTGTCGAAGTGTTCTAGGATGAAGTGCAGTCCCATGTTGACTGCATCATCCGCAGACCTGTTTGCTCAGTAGGCAAACTGCAGGGGGTCCAGCAGTGGGCCTGTGACGCTCTTGAGGTGCTCCAGACGTTCAAAGGACTTCATGACCACAGATGTCAAGGCGACAGGCCTGTAGTCATTTAGACCCGAGATTGCAGGTTTCTTGGGGACTGGAATGATGGTGGAGCGTTTGAAACAGGATGGTACTTCGCACAGTTTCAGAGATCTATTGAAGATCTGAATGAAGACTGGAGCGAGCTGGTCCGTGCAGACTTTGAGGCAGGATGGGGACACATGGTCGGCCAGTCATACACCGTGCCGCCCATTATCAAATTATTCTACAAATATTTTAATAAGGCGACACGGTGGCCGACTGGTTAGAGCGTCGGCCTCACAGTTCTGAGGACTGGGGTTCAATCCCCGGCCCCGCCTGTGTGGAGTTTGCAAGTTCTCCCCGTGCCTGCGTTGGTTTTCTCTGGGCACTCCGGTTTCCTCCCACATCCCAAAAAACATGCATTAATTGGAGACTCTAAATTGCCCATAAGTGTGAATGTGAGTGCGAATGGTTGTTTGTTTGTATGTGCCCTGCGATTGGCTGGCAACCAGTTCAGGGTGTACCCCGCCTCCTGCCCGATGATAGCTGGGATAGGCTCAAGCACGCCGCGACGCTAGTGAGGAGAAGCGGCTCAGAAAATGGGTGGATGGATGGATATTTTAATAATCCATAAATTGTTTGGTGACCATGTTTAACTTAGAACTGTCCAAATCCTCGGAATTTCAGCCTCTCAGCAATAAATATTCCTACATTTCTGTAATCCATGAAAATTATTAGATTATTTATGTGTTTAATCAAACTAAGACATTTGCAAACATCTGCTTTTACTTTGGAAAACTATGACCATCATTTTTGCCCATTTTTGGACAAGTAACTAAATCATAATCAATTAATCTTTGTGCATTTTTAGCACTGTCAATTTTAAATAATTCCCTGTTTTTGAATATAGGGATGGATAGTTTAAAATTAAAAAAAAAATCCTATTCATCAACTAATCAAAAAAATAAATACAAAAGTTGAGAAACTTATCCATTATCAAACTAATCATTATTCTTTTCTATGTTATTATTGTATTATTAGTAAATTGCGAAATAAATCAGTGAAGAAAGTTCCCAAAATAAATAAACCACTAAATAATCAATAATGTGTCATGAATTCTTTAATATGAATTGAATTATATACATATCTAATTATATCAGCTGGAATTTAATTTAATTTAATTTAATTTAATTGCTCCTGTCCCCGTGCATGTATTTAACTAAGGTATTCCTTTCCTTTCATTAGTTTACGGGCAGAGCTGCCACCTCCAATATGGCGGACGAGCAGCAAACGGTCAGCCAGATCAAGGATGTTGTCTAGATAATACATGTCTATGGATCTGAGGCGAAGGAGGAGGAGTGTCCTCGGTTGAAGACAGCACGTTGATAAACACAGTTAAACACCAGCTGCTTGAGGTGAGTTCGCCACCTCTTCTGGAAGTCGAGCTTTTCTCCTGTTGTCGCGCGCTCAACACGACACCACAAACGACCACAAAGCGGCCTGGTAGGGGTGACACAAGCCCGTATGTGGTTCAGGCTAGCCCCCACTCAAGTACGAGTAGCAGCTAAAAATAACACACGTCTTCGACGTGATGTGTGGAGGCTACAACGCGATGTTCAACAACATGTTCAACTCTGTTGTTTATATCAGTTGTCATTCATGACTTAGGCCAGTGTTTTAACACCTTAATTGAGCCTAGGCACTCATTTTACATGAAAAAGAAACAAACAAAAAACCGGTACGGCACACTGAAATAATGATGATCTCGTGTCAATTTGACTAACAAATTTATTTACTCATTGTGAACTCTTGGTTTGATTTGTTGAACACTAAAACGATTAATCTGTTTTATTAATGGCCACAGATGCATACAGGTGCATTTAAATGTCTGCCATCTAGTGGACGAGCATTGAATTGTTCTGCCTGTGTGTAGACAAAGCGACAAAGATATTCGGAGTAAATAAAAGGGGATGGAACGGGAGATTGACAGGCGGATCGGTGCGGCGTCTGCACCGTTGTGGTAAAGAAGGACCTCGGATAAGCGGTAGAAAATGGATGGATGGATGGATGGATAAAAGGGGATGTTTGATACCAGATACTTTTGATGTATAAAATTTCAATGAACACAATGAAAGATAATTGTGAACAAAAACCTTTCTTTCTTTCTTTCTTTCTTTCTGATGCACATGATGATTCGCCGTTGTCAAACCGCCACAGTGTCGCGCCAACTGCTGGCAAATAAGCATTTTTTGACCAACTATGTGACATTTGTTTTTCCTTTGAACAAGGGGATAGGTTAAAACAAAAAAAATCAGAATTTTTCTGCAAACTAGGGGAATAGGTTAAAACAATAATCTGCAAATAGGTAAATTCCCAAGTGCTGAACTGCGAATATACAGCGGTCCACTGTAATTTAAACCAATTTACCAGTTACCACCTCTGCTGGGCTATGGTCACCGGCTCCTTATATTAGGGACACCTCTCATATTTTGTCGTCTTTGTTGGTTAGATAGATTGAAGAAAATTAATGTCCTGCTTGAAGTAGCCACAAGATGATAGGGTTTTAAATATTAAATTCAATATTTGCGGTTCTCAGCATATTTTTGTGCTTTTTCTGTAACGCCCTAAGATTGTAGAAGTTGGCGCAAAAGCTATGGCTGCTAGGAAATAAGTCATTGGTGTCAAGAAATTATGTTAAAGTGACATATCTGGACTAAGATTTTTGTATGTCGGTGAGAAGCTAAGTTTAGCCTGGGTTGTTAGCCGAAATTACGAAGAGTCTAAGCCGCATGTGTGTTTTTGCCATTTATTTTTAAGGGCAATGTTGTAAAATGTCTTTGAAATTATATTGAAGTGTTTACTCTGTTCATTCGCTGTACTCCTAGTGGTGTAAATAGTGTGGCGTGATGGGTAACACAAGTGACAGGGTGTCCGCGGACCGCCATGGGGCCAAAGCCCACCGCTCAGACAGCGGCGGGGGTCACAAGGACCACGAGCCCAGCAGCAAGATGGCGGACAGCACGGACGACCCCAACATCTTCAGCACACGCGGGTTGGAGTCCAAGGTACCACAAGAACGCACTCACACAATACAAATAAATGTATTTATGGTTATTTGTGTTTACACTTCCAGGTGTCGGGAGAGAAAGAATTCCCCCCTGATTTGGACGACCTGGTAAAAACTGTTCCTCAAGCTCGACCAACAGTTATCCGGTGGGCTGGAGGAGGGAAGGAGGTCTACATAGCTGGCTCGTTTAATAACTGGAGCACCAAGATACCGCTCAATAAAAGGTACAGAGCTATTCTTTTTCTAACATATCGTTGCTGTCGGGCAGAAACCTTGCAGCAGGCAAAAGTTGACAAAAATCTTTTAATGCTTCACAAAAGCCAACCACTGTGGTCACATCGTCTTCCCAAATTCTTTTTCAGAGATCTAAAAACCATGAGTGAAGCAATAAATAAAACGGTGAGCTGACTAAGCAGTGTCACCGGCGGAAATTAATCGCTGCACCTTCGTGGCCGACTCGCTTTCTTCTGCACTGAAGCATGACAGCGGTCCATTTTTAACGAAAATGCCTTGCTCCACGCGGTGTCCCAATCCGATCTTTGAGATCGGAAATTGGTCTAATGTCATATTATTACGGCATATATTCTTCAAACTTTGTGAAAAACGAGTTATAATAACAATATTTGATCATTTCTTCTTCTACTTTCCTTGTTACTGCAAGTGTGTATCGCATTGCGTGCACCACGCTGCCCCTCAGAGGTCAAGATGTGCACAGCAGTTAAACCCATTGGTTAATAATAAATGGGTCGGTTTTTGTCATAGCTACTGTTGCTGATTATTGTTCTCTGTTTGGGCAATATCACTTGATCAAGCCTTTTCTAACATTCCATACTAAAAAGGAAGTAAATTATGAATGATTATTGCTGGAATCGGATCGGACCGATGTTGGTTTCAGCCAAAACTCAAAGCTGCAATATCGGTATTGGATCGGAAAGTGAAAAAGTTGGCTAAAAGAACACCCAGACCTCCAATCTTGTGGCGACGTAATGCCGCACGCCTCCCACATAGTGAGGAAAAGTGGAGTTTTACCACACTTCTTAGACATTGCAAGCGTCCAAGAGAGTTAAAAGATTTGTTCTGAAGCAAACTTCAACACATTTCATTGCTTAACAATGCGGAAAAATAACAGATGACGTGGTGGGAGCAGACCAGTAGTAACGATTTGTGAAAAAATATGAAATTGACCATATTTGGACAAAAGGGGTTTCCGCCCGACAGCAACTGTATGATTATATGGTGTTGAACTACTATATTACAGTTCATTGTCTGCACCCACACTACATTTAAATGTGATTGTTTTTAAAAAATTATACTTATCTATTGTGATGCCCTCAAATGTTGGAAAGGAGTGCCACAGTCGCCAGTGAAACACAATGGGGACACTCAAGCAGAAGCTGCTGTCGGCCACAGCTCACGTCCATAAACTAACACACATACTCGCCGATGTCACAAGCCAGCCCACCCGTCCCCACCCGTCTTAAAAGCACATGCGTGTACACACAAGCTACAATATGAGCAGTATTTTCAAGTACGTTTACAGTGTGTTTCATAAGTGTGTGTTCATAAGTAAGTGTGTGTTCACTGTACTTTATTCTGATTGTCTATGGTATTTAAAAAAAAAAAAGCAAATCATTAATATGCTTGTCTTCTTCTCTTCACAAAGCCACAATGACTTTGTAGCAATCCTGGACCTTCCTGAAGGCGAGCACCAGTACAAGTTTTTTGTGGATGGCCAATGGGTACACGATCCCTCAGAGGTATGTTCGATTTCATGACTTGCGACCCAGAAATTGTACGTTTACTCAGCATTTCTCTGTATGCTGAGCTAAAATGCTAAGAAAAATAGAACCTGAGAAGTAGAATGCACAGTGATGGATAATTAAAATAATACATATTGCAAGAATAAATATGATAGTAGCGATACTTCATTATCTACAACTCTTTTTATTTTATTTTTTTGTCACCAATTACTAATGCTCTGCAGTTGTTGTAATTGTACTTATCTATAGAAATGTATCAAATGTTTGCCCATGTCTCTTTTTTGCAGCCAGTGGTGACCAGCCAGCTAGGCACCATCAACAACCTGATCCAGGTGAAGAAATCCGACTTTGAGGTGTTTGACGCCCTGCAGGTCGACTCTCTAGAGTGCTCCGACTCATCGGGTGTGTTTTTCTCCCTTTAGTTATTTGATTTGATCCGCTAAAGCAGGGCGCACAATTCAATTTTTAACATTGTAAGGGATTTTTAAAATATGTGCGACCCCACACATGATGAGGGAAAAAAAAAAAAAGCCATCTTTGCTGACAGTCATGAGTTTCTCCACCAAAACCAGATTTCGGTCACAATACCAAGACCGACCTGTGAGAGGCAGCACTGTGCCACAGGGCACGGAAATGAGTATCATAGTCAAAGGTGGGAAGTTATGGAACAACCTCAACAGAGAAACAAAAGAGTGAAGGTAAAGCTCATTCAACGAACGCTATCAAATAATTATGACATAGTTAATCAAAATAGGACAACGGGTTAAAAATCCTCGAGAAGATTACGGTAAATTTGATTTCAATATAGATGCTAAAAAGGAAATTTAAATGTGAAATGTCAGTATTTCCTGTAAAAAGGGGCAGGGAATGAAAAGATTTATTCTTCTCGCTGCTCCTTTTTATTAAAATGTTCAGTTTTTACGTAAACAGGACTGCTTTTTCTTTTATGTAATGAAATCAACAAATAAAATAAGTTAAAAAAAAAAAAAAAAGTGCAAGTCACAGTACCACCTATAGTAGAAGAAGATGTAGAAGCAGCTAGGCCAACTGTTAGCTGGTAACTATATTACAGTTGCAAACGCTTGTCCTTGTCCTTTTTATTGCGGTGAATAACTCATTATAAAAACACGCAACACAAGCAGTAGTAAACATTGAACAGATTTCATATTTGTAAGTGTTGGCCAGACCTTTATGGATTAAATTTTACCCTGTTTAAACCCCATTTGGGCGCTAACTCCCTTGTCGCACGCTCACAGATCTGTCCAGCTCCCCTCCGGGCCCGTACGGGCAGAATCAATATGTGTTCAAACCCGAGGGGCATTTCAAAGCGCCACCCATACTCCCCCCTCACCTTCTTCAGGTCATACTCAACAAGGACACCAATATTTCAGTAAGCGCTGACCGTTTATCCTGTGTATGTTTGTTGTGTTTTTATGTGTGTTCCGTGATAACGTGTCCCTCCGTCTTGGCAGTGTGACCCCGCCCTGCTGCCTGAACCCAACCATGTTATGCTGAATCATCTCTATGCGCTCTCTATAAAGGTCAGTCTGCCCTTTGACAGCCAGTGTTGGTGATCATCACTAAAATTTGAATACACCCCCCCTGGGGGGGGGGGGGCCCACCTCAAGATAGAAAAAGTGACAGTTTTGCTTTTTGATTTTTCATCCTTCTGGGCTTTTTTTTTTTCTTCCTAGCATTAATTTGAACCAACTTCCACTGAAATAATATAAATAAGTTTTTCTTTCTTTACAAATAATGTGAAAAGCAGTATTTCCTCTTGGGGGGGGGGGGGGGGGATCTCCTTTTTGTTAAAACAAAGTTAACTTGACATTTGGCCACTGAACAACTGCATTTGGACATTCCGCATTATCATACAAATCTGTAAAAGAATGGACAAAAAGCCCTACTAAGTGAAGAAGAAGAACTCAAATTACTCCTATCAAATCTATTTTCACCATTGAAATGAATGGAAATGCCATTAATGTGTTCCAGCCCCCCCCCCCCCAAAAAAAAAACAACCCACATCTTTTGGTTGTTTTTAATAAAGAAAAATAGCATTATATTGCGTAAAAACATAATACAGAAGAATAAACTGGTTTTATGAAGTGTTATTACTGTACATGTGTAGGATGTGTGCCATTAAATGCGCCATTTTTCTTTAGTTTTTCGTTTGTTTCCCTTCACTTGAGCGGCGGCATATCCGAAGCTCGCTCTTTACTCCAATTTTGTCTTGCAACGCTAAGCAAAAAAAAAAAAAATGTGAGCATGCGACATCTCGTAACTGGAAAAAACTTGACGCGTTCCTCCGGTGTTGTCCACGCAGGACGGCGTCATGGTGCTGAGCGCCACTCACCGCTACAAGAAGAAATATGTGACCTCGCTGCTCTACAAGCCCATCTAAAGCCTCACATCTGCTGCTACTAGTGCTTCGGGATGAGAGCAGCGTGTCGCTTTTCCCGTATGACGTTTAGCGCCAAAATCTTGCACTTGAAACACGTTTACGGCTGAAAGGCCTTGGAGGTCACGAGGTCGCACCTCTTGTCTACATGGAGGGCTAGCCAACACAGAATGTAGCAAAGTGCAGCCGCTGTTAGATGACGACCACATTGTGGCTTTGACTCAATCACTGTGTGCACACGTGAGTCCGTTTGTGTGTGTGTGTGTGTGTGTGTGTGTCTTGAGTGTTTTAGTGCACTTTGTGACCACTTGCATGCTGGTGTGTTGAAAGACGTTTTCAATTCAAAGGGCATATTGAGAGTGCTGCTGGACATGGAAAGCCACTTGAGCATTTATTTAATATTCTTCATATCCAGTTTAAGGTCCACGTACTCATACAATTTTTGTCCGCACTAGTAGGACAATTTCGGCATTCTAGTAGGACAACTACATGTTGCTAGTAAAGCAAAACTCCAATACTTGCCAGTTTAGAGCTCCTAGTTCTACTAGTGACATAGTTAACATCTAACGTGTCAGTAATGGTACTAGTGCTGTGCAGATGTCAACTAGTGGACAGTTTCACCTTACTACTAACAAGTAGTTGTCCTAATACTACTACTACTGTACTACTAGTGACATTATAAAATCCTACTAGTGCTACCAGTGACATGAAATTCTACAAGTTGAAATCTAGTGCTTCACTAGTAGTGCTAGTAGCACATAGATGTCTAGTACCCAGTTTTTCCTCACTAGTAACATGTAGTCCTACTAGTTGCCAATTGTGAGCTACTAGTACTACTGGTGACATGAAATTCTAAAAAATAACATCTATAAATTAAAATCTAGTGCGTCACTAGTAGTACTAGTAGCACACAGATTAACTAGTGCCCACTTTTGCCTCACTAGTAATGTGTTCTTGGCGTACTAGTATGCCAAAGTTGTCCTACTAGTGTGCAAAAAATGTCATAGTGGGAAAAATGTTACTCGTAAGACACAGTTGGTGTACTAGTGAGGACAAAGAGCGTACTAGTACAATCACGGACCCTAAAATGGATATCAAATCTATCGTGTGCGCATTCAGTGGATGAAGAATTGAAAGTAACTAGTAAGTTGGTAGTGCTGGAACTTCAAGTGCAATTAAAAAGACTGATGTTGTTTTGTTGTTTCTCACAGTGACACCAGTTCAACATTTCTGATTTGTGAAGTGTTCTTCTGTCCTGTTTGATGATGAAATGCTGAAATCATGGTAACATGTTTGTGTTTCACGGTTGCTCTTTGTGTGCTGAGGTGACCTTTATCATGAGCTTTTATCAATGCAGTGATCTATACGTGTGTTTACCTGTTGTGTGTTCATTGTATGTATTCAACCAGGCTGTACTGTTACACGTGTATTAAATGACGACAATATACAAATCAGACAGCAAAACTTGATTTTGACAGCCATTTTCCGAATGGTTCAAAATGCTTAGAGGCTCAAGTTTATAAAGCCATTTGCACAAAGTTGTACTTGTTTAAGAATAAATAAAAGAATGTTTATTACCTCCTTTTCTTGTGTGACGCAAGCATGGTGTGTTGCAGTGGGAATAAAAACATGCATTGTAGATGCACTGGTGCGTTCAGATCCATTCCAGCCTCTCCCCCCAAAACAACAAATATTTTTGGAATGTGTTTTTTTTTTTTTTTAAATTTAACAATAAAAGAGGCACTCTGTAATATTGTACGTAGTATAAACGAACAGTAATGACATAATAGAATGTAAAAAATGGACATTGTGCTGCTCCTTCTGGTGTGTTTACATAGGAGACATGGAAATACTGTACATGGAGCCGGTCGAAACTCCTCAGTAAGCCGCAGTAATTAGTCCTTCTTTGCAGAGGACAAAGAACACCACTGTATTGAATTATTTTTTATTGTTTGTATCGTTTGTTTTCAATTGTATTTTATTGATAATCTAATGACGATTAATGAATTGACAATAGTTTACCTTGAAAATAATAGTAAAATAGTTTAAGTCGCCAGGGTTTATTCCTCCGGGCAGCTAATTTCTTAAAAGTTCATCCCTTTTAACATTAAATGGCCAATTAGTGAGGATTTTAAAAATTACAAAAGTACTTATTACAGTTGTATAGCATTACAATAAATATAATTTGCTGTATATATTTATAATACAAAATGTATATCTGGGTCTAAAAAAAACACACACACACACACAAATAATGTACCAGTGATAAGTTTTTTTTTTGAGGGGGGGTGTTTTATTGGTTCTTCCCCAAAAAGTTTTATCGATAAATACTTTTTGGCAACACGACACACTTAACTGTCATCAGAGACAGGATCCATATGAGTCCTGCATCGGCATTGTCTATTATTATGCAAAACTTTCCAGCCACAACAAAAGCTGCACTGCTTCAATAGCAACTACAGTATATACAATACATCCACAACTCAAGATCGTGTTCACGCTTGCTTTGATTCTCTTCTTGAACAATAAGGCTTTTTTTTTTTCTGCTCTGGCGAGGAAAACACTCCAAAAGAAATCATGTAAATTCTTTTTGTTTGTCACTTGAGGTCAAACAAAATCAATTTTGGTAGATTTGAGGTGGACATGCCCCAGTTTGAGCTAAAGAAGCTTTCAATTTAAAGACAAGCCACGCAATAATATAAGCGGACAATATTGTGTTCAGGGGCATCATAAAGACTAAAGTGATTTATCGGGACACAAAACGTGGCTTATACAAGCTGAATAATAATAATACATAGCGAGAACACACTTGAAATACAATGATGTTTAACATCAATTTAAAAGATATTGCACAGCTACCCCAAATGTTCAACTTTGCACAAAGCAAATGTATATTTATTCAAGCGCACGCTCACACACACACACGTTAAAAAAGCTGGTTATTTACAGCACAAATGGCACATGTACAAGCATCAAACAAAGCAAAAATGTACAGAACAATGATTCCACCAGTTAGCCTGCCAAAGTTTGTGTCATCTGTAACATGACCGTGAGCCATGAGAATGCAAAATCCTAGAAACACAAAATGAATGGCATGAGGCCTTTTGGAGAATTTAAAAAAAATTTGTTTTGGTCCAAAACTGAAATTCATTGCACCACGAGAAACAAACCAAAATGGCTGCACGTGGTTCTAAAAGTCCTCGTGATAGGCTAAATTCTCACTCACATGGTTAAGGCAAGTTAAAGTTCAAACTTTGGCAAGTAATGGCAATCTCCCGTCCTATAACGTGATTTTTTTCTTCTTCTTCTTTTTTTTTTTACAATCATGATCATGCGACACTCCAGTGTGATCATTCAAGCATTATTGCACATGCTCATACATTTTTTTTTTTTGCGGCAGTTCAACCTCACAATTCAGCACACATGCTCATTAGAAATGCCAAATTTTGCCACTTGAAGGACCGAAAAGGAGGCTGTGGACAAAACACGGAGCCATTTGCTGGTATCTATGACTTGCAATAGATGGATGCGGAAAATATTAAATATACAGCCACAAAACAGCTCCCAGGCCAACATTCCTCCATTTTGTCTGCTGATATATTGTGAATGTCAGTGAATTTGATGCATTGCCTCAGCAAAAAGATGAAAACAAATTCGGTGATTGTTGTAATTAAGGATTTTTGTTTTCTTGGTCTTTGAGTGAACTTTCCTTGACAACACACACTGCACACTACTGTTCAAAAGTTTGGGATCAACCAGAAAATGTCATGTTTCCAGTGAAAACACACAACTGTATAAATACAAATACCGTTCAAAACTTTGGGGATCACTTAAAAATGTCATTATTATTATTTGTTTAGATAAGCATTAATAACTGCATTTAAGTTTTTTGTATTTTTTAATCCCAGTGCTTAAGCCCTGGTCCACACCCTCTACTGACTTTGTATTTCTTTTTTAAAATTTCCCCCTGCTCACTTTTCCGCCTTACTCTGGGTGATGTGTTCGCACTCACAGCTGACAACGAGGCGCTCTAAAGCAGCCACCATCTGAAGGGAAGATGCATTTTCGGGGGGTGTAGGCATAGCTAGCTAGCTAACTGCATGTTGCAATTGCGCCGGATAACTGCTGATGCGAATGAGGGCGCTCAAGTTATTAAATAGTGGGGGAGAGGAAAATGCCCAAGCCGAAGTGCAGCACTAGGCACCGTTTTAGCTACACCAGAAAAAAAAGTTAATGGATAAAATTAGCAGAGTGGTAGAGCTGGGTGTGATCCACATAGCAGTACAAATAGATTTTATATTTATTGAGGATATTGGCAAGGAGAATGAGATAAGTGATAAACAGAAGGAGGGCAAGAACAGAACCCTGTGGAACACTGGAAGTGACAGGAGATGAGCGGGATTTGAAAGATTTAAACTGGATGAAGTGAGTGCGAACTGAGTATGATATGAAATAGTCATAGTGCTTGTTTTTTTTTTTTTTGCCAGTGCTTTTGTTCAAAATAATAATAATAATAAAAAACATTACTAAGTGACCCCAAACTTGTATGTGTGTGCAGTGTTCCTCTCACAAACCTCATTTTAACATGCACAAAACACCTTTTCCCCTCCGCAGGCTTTCGGAAGAAGGCGCTCCCCGTTTGGGAGCATCTTCAAGCCGCTCTATCCGGCTTGTCACTGAAACCACCACGGACACATTTCACACACCTTCTGTCACACACACTGCTGACAGTTACACTCAAAGAACATCATTAAGTGGAGTTTTGGGGGCTAAAGAGGGTGAAGGGAGTTTGTCAAGGCCTGGTTGAAGTTGGACGTTAAAGAGGAGGGGGAAAGTCTTGGCTATTTTTAATATTGAGGTCACAGGTGGTGGCATTGAGGCTGGTTGTTAGGTGGTCTAAAGCAAGCATTGGCTGGTGCGCTTCCTGGCCACTGGAGCGGCCGGACATTGGCTTGTTTTGATGCGGTCGGTCCTCAGGCAAAGGACATCAACAGGCTGCTCTCGGGCGTCACCTCCTGGTTTCTCAGCTGCATGTACGAGAGTGAGAGGAGAAGGTTTCAAATGAAATTGTCCAAGTACAATAGAGAATTGTTTCACCCAGGTCATATCTGGGGCTCTGTAACAATAAGATTACTCCGAGTAGCAGTTTTATGGTGTTTGTGTTAGTTGTATGATTGCAGGTGGTGTGCTGAAGATAAGCGGTGAGTGCCGTGCTCCTTAACAACAACAACATGCACACACACGAAAACACACGCAGTCGTCCATGCGGTTGTGACTTTGAGTGTGCATTTCTTTGAGGGTTTGTGACTCACAGAATATTTAGAAATTTGGCTTCCTATTTTTTATTCTAACGCTGCAGATGTAAAAAAAATAAAAAAATAAAAAATGGTGATGGGGCTCAGTGTTCTCAAGTTATTCCACATCAAACTCATCCAAGCATGCCTTTATGGACCTTGCATTATACACCCGGGCACACCGTGTGGACCGTCTCCCAAACTCTTTACACAAAGTTGGACGAATATAATTTTTCCAAATTGTCGTGGTGAAGAACACAATTAGATTTGAATCAAATAAAATATTACAGTATGACTATGGGCAACATGGTGGGACGTCTGCCTCACAGTCAAGATGTCCCGGGTTCGAATCTCAGCTACAGCCTTCCTGTGTGGAGTTTACATGGGTTTTCTCCGGATAATGGAACGAAACCCCAGCGATGGAGGGAGGGGGCATTACTGTATATGAATTTGCAAATAGTGAACTGGGAAACTGCGGGGATTACTGTACTCCAGCTTTCGCCTACGTTCCAAAAACATACGTTACCCGCTATCCTAGTCATGACACGTGTTATAGAAAATGGATGGATGGATGAATATTACATATAAGTACAGTCTGTTACTGTACTTTTTAATGGGGGTGAAGTTGGCTAAAAGATGGTAAAGCGCTGATGTCGGCGTGATTGCAAACGACAAATGAACACCAAGGTAAAAGCTGCCCCACATCACATTAAAAATAAAAACCAGCATCTGGGACAGCGTCTACCTATTGTGGCAAGACAATTACCGGCATAGGGAGAGGAAGAGGAGGAGCTTAGAGAGGAAAGTCTCTGCTCGTTCTTCTGGAGGTGTTCATACGCAGAGACAGGTGTGAGACAAAGGGACGAGTAAGACACAAACAGACAAAAAGTGATGGGATCATAGATAATGACAAGAAAAGAGAACATCCGGATACAAATAATGCTTCGACCTGGGGACACGTCATACCCCAAACAATTAGGTAAAAAAAAAAAAAAAAAAAAGAAAAATTTACCTCCAAATTTGTCCTGGCTTTCTTCAAAACATCACGAGTCCTCGACACTGCAAAAACAAGGCAAAAATAGGACTTTGTTTTTATTTCTCGTTCTTTGTTAACAAAATAAAATAAAAAAATACACAATTTTTCAACAAAACCTTGTGTCGTAGTCAAGGAATATTGCATTAACCCAATTTAGGGTATTCATTTAAATTGTGTTTTTTAATTAAACTTTTTCAAAATTATGACTAAATGTTTTTTTTTTAACCTCAGGGACTTTTTCAAAAATGTATAGACATTCCAGTAATAATAATCCCCAATTATATTCAAGTATCAATTCTTCACTGATTGGCTGGGAGAAACGACATGGTTCTACTGCGTCATAGTGAGGTGGGTGACGTCTACCTAAGCTTCTGCTAGCAAGTATGGTTCCTCACCCTTTAAATAATTACATTTTTGTTCCAGGTCTGTGTCCTACAGATGGCAATACAAATTTGGAAGTATTTGAAATTCATCCGCTGCAGCTTTTTCTCTCCCGCTCGTGTCATATTTGGTCATCTCTTCCTCAACTCGGCCTGTCTTGTGCAAAATCCAGACTTACACTGGTTGACTATGAAATGCTCCATGCTCTCCTTGGTGCGGCTGGTGCTCCTCAGTCTGTGAATCGTCCCCTTCAGGACCTCCTCCTGCTCAGACATGCGTAGCTTGAGGGACAAGATCTCCTCTTGCATAGACTGCTCCTGTGTCGAAACCACATGAAAATGCATGAATATTTTAATTGCGCTTATTTAAAGACCAGTTAATCAGGAATTTGCATCACGGCGCTCGTGCAAACCTTCTTCAGGTTCGGGATGGACACGTCAGCGCTGGGCAGCGCCGCCCTCCAAAACATCTTCAGAAGAGATGCTGTCTCCTCCAAAATCTGCCTCAGGGTCTTGGTGTTGGATAGGAGACTCTTAGCACTGCCATGATCCAAGAACTGCATGGAGAAACTAGTCAGATTTCAGCTCAACAGATTTTTTTAAAACACACAAATAGGAGTATTTCAACACCTGGCCAGTGCACCTACAGAAATGGAAAGAACAGTGGAACCTCAGAACTCGCTTGTACATGTTGAATACATTCAATATTTTTGCAAAAAACGAAAAAAAAAGTCTTAAATTAAAAAAAATTAATTAAAAAATGTCTTAGATAAATTTGAATATAATGGAAAAGTCATGAAAAAATTATTTTAGTAGCTCAATTAAAAAATAGTTCAATTCATCTCACGACAGTAATATCTATATTTGATCATTTTGTTGCAGCAAGGTTCTCACCATCTCACTGTTCTGTTTCTGGGTGCCCCCTAATGGTGAAGGAGGGCTCAGGCATGCGTGCAGCGCTGCCTCCATGCGCTGCACGATGCCGCGACCTTCCAAGACTTGCTGTTGTAGAGCGGTAAAGTCGTCCACGTGACCGACGGCGTGGCGGCCATAACGGTTGGCGAACGAGCCGTCGGGGGCGTCACCTTCCAGCTCGGAGTGAAGGTCAAGAGGGTCTGCGGTTGTTGAGAGAAAATGGAAGGATATTTATTTAAATCTAAGTCGGTGAGATGTGAATAAAGCACAGCGCTGACAGGCACATTAGAACCAAACTGTGTACAAGTCAAGCCACAGACATGCAGTGCAGTTAAAGTCACACCGTTGGCAGTGCTATGGCTGTCATCCTGGTCCGAGTACGGGGGACAGGGAGATCCACAGTTAAAGAGACCAATGTCCCTGACAGGTGGAGACGGGGCCGGGTCTGCGGAGCACACAGATACACAAACCGGGCTTGGACACACATCACACCGAAGCCTCACATACACATGCACAGTGAACCTCCGCATATTCGCGGTTCGCTCGCCACAAATTCCTCTAATCTTTATTCTATGCCCTAGGTTGCCACAAGATGGCGCCAAAGCCCTGGCAAATAGGAAAATAGTAATTGGTGTCAAGAAAGTATTGCTCAAGTGATACATCTTGACTGATAGACTCAGATCTTTGTATATTGGGGAGGAGCTAAGTTTAGCCTGGCTTGTAAGTGGAAGGTACGGAGAGTCTACGCCGCATGTGGAAGTACGCACAGATTTATGGTGATTTTAATCAAATCATCTGTAAGCAATTTATTTTTAAAGGTAATGTAAGATGAGTTTGAATTGATATTAGTGTTTTGTATTAGTATTTTTTATGTTTTTCATACAGAAAAATACCACCGTCTTATATAAAAACAATCAAATAACAGAGAATGTAAAGGAATAAACTGTTATAGATTATTGTACTGTACTGTATTCTATCGAAAGGAATGGAAAAACCATGAATTCGTTCCAGTCTCTCCCCAAAAAACAAGCAATTTTGAAATGTTTTTTAATTAATAATGAAAATAGGATTTAGAATATCTCCTTAAAATAAAATATATAGTAATACCACAATTAAATAGAATGTAAAGAATTAAACAGTTTGTACATCATGATTAATTAATTGTGACTCGTTCTGGTGTGTGCAACTTGGCCACCAAGGGGAGTATAATACAGTCATGAAGACAAATTGTAGTAATATTAGTCGTTTTTTGCAGGGGGTATAGAAAATAAGCCTGTGAGTATTGTTATATTGTCTGTCTACATATGTTGCTCCGCCATTTGTATTCAAATATCCGTTGCTTAAAGGGTAGTAACACTGCGACGATCATGTGCTATTCGTTAGTTAGCCTATGGCATTTTGCTTTGTGTGTTGGCATTAAGCTGGCGGAAGACAAAGTTGTGTGGTTGCTTTAAATACACGTGTAGATCTCTTTGTTTGATGTTTTGTTTGACAGTAAACTTCAACTTGGAGTGGTGTTGAAAAGCTTGAAGCCTCTTTTTTTTTTTGAAGAAGAAGAATTGTTTAATATCTGCCAAACTGCTGCTTGTTGTAAGTTATTTGCTATTTGTGGCAGGGCTCGGTCCCCATCCCCGGGGAATAGCGGGGGTTTACTGTATATGCAGCGCAGCGTTACCGTGCAGCAACGGTCGTCTGTAGAAGTTTTCTCTCTGCGGGCTGGCGCTGAAGGCCGACAGGGACGCCGTGCGAGGGGAGCCGCCGCCCAGCTTCTGTTCCAGCTGCTTGTGGAGCTCCAGCTGCTTGAGGGCGCTGTTCTCCTGGACGCTGGTCTGCAGCTGGGCTCGCAGACTCCTCACCTCGCTCAGTAGCTCACCCAACTCCACGGGCAGGCCGGGGGTCTCGCACAGGAAGCCTGAAACCACAACACAATTTCCAGGTTCACAGTTGCAGTTTCAGGAGTTTTCATCAGCATGGTTTCTGTTCGTTTGCAACTTCCTGTCTACAGGTTTTGACTTGAAGTATAATTATGTATTATTACAATGAGCAGGTATTCTCCCATGGATGCACAGTAAATATGTTATTTGGGTGAAAATCCATCGAAATAACGATAACAAAAATTGTCGCAATAGTAAAAAAAATAATTGGTTTCAATTGTCGAAAGGTAATAAACAAAATATTCATTATGCAAAGTATTCCAATAACAACTTAGGTGAAAAATCACTTGAAAATTGCTATACAATTCTTATTAATAACAATGTTTATTGTTGTTGTTATCATTATTATTCATATACGACTCTTACAATCTTTCTATTATTGCTATTATTGAAATCATTATTGCTATGATCAGATTTGAATTCATAATACTGAATACCTATTTTGTGTCATTATTATTATTATGATTTTATCATTCATTTGATAATTATTATTGGAATTATTATTATTATTATGATTGTGATGATCAGTTCTGAATAAAATTTGGTTGTATACAGTACAAGGTAACATTTAAATTATTATTGTCATCCTCATCAGATTTGTATTACATTTGATTTAAAGATTTAAATTAATAGTAATACTTGTTAAAATATTGTTATTATTATTATTATTATGTTGGTTGTAATGATATACAGTAATAGAGTACACACACAGCTAATAATGAAAACATTTTCGACGTGTGGTTCTTGTTACTGCCACTAGATAGTGCTATGGTGACGTTTTGATACGTAACTCTGCACACTTGACATTTCAAAATGCTATTTTGAAGAGTGTGATGAGACAAACCTTTGGTGGATTTAAAGCTGGAGCACACTCGATCATAAACATGCAGTTCGGTCTGCAGGGAGTGGATGAGCTCCCTGCTCTCACCCAGCTGCTGCTGTAGTAGAGACGCCTCGTGCTGCACTCTTGAGTACACACACGTAACATAGGAGAAGAAAAGGCATTTAGAAGACAGATTTTTCTTTAAGCTTTTCTAGCATGCACACACCTGTTGATCTTCTCCTGGCTGGCCTGCCTCTCCTGCCTCAAGTCGTGGATCTGCTGTCCCTGCTCCTCACTGTGCGTCTGAAGTCGTCTCAACTCCTCCTTCCACTGCTCGGCCTCCAGCTCGGCCTGCTTGAGGCGAGTGCGCGCTGCGATCAGCTCCTCACACGAGTCTGAGCAACAACAACAACAACAAAACACTTACAGTACAAGTTTGAGCATAAACAATATAATGGCACACCTCCAGATGGGCTACCTGTGCTGGCCTGCAGACGAGACTGCAGATTCAAGTTCTCGTCTGTCAGGACTCTGATTTCATTAGACAGATGTGTGACTGTGTCCAGCCCCTGAATGTAGATGTTTGTTGGTGCACCTGTACAATACAACAGCAACAAATTAATGAAAACTACTAACCCTATACTGTACAGTCAAAAATCTTTATATCTTTTACAACACATAATGTATACAGTAATCCCGCGAGTAACTCAAGGCTTCAACTAAAAATGGTTACAATTGCCTTTATTAATACTTAATACTTAAACAGGCAGACAGACGCCATTTTACGGCCAAACTGATATTGGAGCTGTAGTACCTCCGTCACGCCCAGGGTTCGCAAGTTTCTCCTCCAGCTGCTGTCGGAGCCTCTCGTTGGTCCGAATGGACTCTTCCAGACGCTGGCGGAGACAGCGCACCTCTCGTAGGTGCTCTTCAATTACATTCGGCCCTGAAAACAAAACATTTTCCACTTTATCATCTAACATGCTATGTAATATATTTGTTTGTGTGTGTGTGTGTGTGTATTATTGGATTCTAGCTAAACTCTGTGTTGCCTATTTTCCATTTTCTGAGCCGCTTATCCTCACAAGGGTCGCGGGAGTGCTCGAGCCTATCCCAGCTATCTTCGGGCAGGAGGCGGGGTACACCCTGAACTGGTTGCCAGCCAATCGCAGGGCACACATAAACAAACAACCATTTGCACTCACATTCACACCTACGGGCAATTTAGAGTATTCAATTAACCTACCATGCATGTTTTTGGGATGTTGGAGGAAACCGGAGTGCCCGGAGAAAACCCACGCAGGCACGGGGAGAACATGCAAACTCCACACAGGCGGGGCCGGGGATTGAACCCCGGTCCTCAGAACTAATAAATCGGCTATATATGTGGAGGATAAATCAAACAACTACCTGCTCTCGAACGTGGAGGGAATTTGTCTGGAAGAATCTTGTAAGGTTTTTTTTATTACCCCAGAGTTAAAACGCAAACAACTAAAAACACAACAAAGATGTTGGCGTAAATGTGGGGAAGTCGATCATTCACATATATTTTGGAAATGTAAAAATGTGATTGGGATTGGAAATACTGTTGTTAATATAATGCGTCAAATATTGAGATATTCAATTTGTGTAAGCCCTTAAGTTCCATATCTCTGCAACTTTCAGAATAATGTGATTCTTAAAAAGGATGAGTATTTGGTTAAGATAATGTTGGTGGCTGCAAAAAAAAAAAAAATTTTTAAATAACAAGGAATTGGGGGAAGGTGACCATTCCATCAACGGACCAGTGGAAAACTACAATGGAGGAAATTTTTCCAATGGAAAAAGTGACTCACAGACTGAGACTACAAGAACCACAGCTGAACAAATAGTGATACATAAATATATATAGACAAAGGGTATAGACCAACTGCTAATACCCAATTTTTAATTTTGATTTTTTTAAAGATTTTAACCATGTTTTTGTTTTGTTTTGCTGTTATATTTGTGTATAACTTTGTTAAAAATTAATAAAAATGTAAGTGACAAAAAAGTTACACTTGATTGATTTTGACGAAGACTCTTCGTAACTTCCACGAACAAACCAGGCTAAACTTGACTCCTCACCGACATATAATGCTGTTTGTTTTCAGTTAAGATGTTTCCCTTTAATATACTTTCTTGGAACAAATACTGTATTACTTTGCTGTTTAGACAGAGCTTTGGCAACATCTTGTGGCATCTTATGGCATTTCAAAAAAAGCACATAGTGATTCAAAGAGTTTTTCAGTGAATAACGGCAGATAGGTTAAAAACGTAGAAAGGATACGACTAATTTTAGATATCAAACTTTTAAAAATGTAAAAAAAAAAAAAGTTTGTTTCCCCTTACATTTGTTTAATACCTCTTAAAATGTATTCCACTTTCACATGTAATTTCCAGCTAAAGGATACTCATTCAACAAATAAAAAAAATATATATATTTTAAATCAAAATGTGGCCAAGTTCTGAGTAATTCCAGACGCAATTGAATTCATCATAAAATTAACAAAAACAGTTACATTAAAGATATGATATTTCAAAGGCAAGTCATTTGTAAGATGCTACTGCCCAAGAATGAAGGAAGCCTGATAGATACAGTCGATAAGTTTACCTGTCTGGCTACTTCCTAGGAGATGTCCAGGGACTCCAGAATAGTTCCCCATAGGCTGAGTCATGTTGTCCATGTCCCAGAAAGCCCCTCCTCCTGTCAGCAGACCCGAGTCTGACTTGAGCGAGTGACCCTCAGGAATGCCGCCCAACTGGTACTGTTGAAAGGTGTGATGGGGTAGCTGGCTGTAGCCGGAGAGCTCGCACTGGTTGGGGGAACCGGGTGAGAGAGCAAACCGAGGCTTGCCGTGAAGATCCGGGAACCCTGGAAACACACAGAAGTTATGAATGGATGAATGTGTGAGATGTGTGAGCAAAAGAAGGTGACACACACTCCCGGCACCCCCCTCACCCCTTATCTGCTCATTCATCTGTTTGTACAATGTGTCCAGCTCTGGGCGAACAGCCATCACGGACAGGGCTCTAAGGCGTGGGTCACTTGTGACCTCCTTACCCCGGACATCAGGGTCACGAGGGGGAGGGAAGGACGAGGAAAGGGGAATACTGAGAGGGGCTGGCAGAGAATGACAGCAAGTAACATAAAGAGACAGAAATGAAATGGGGGGAACTTTTCAAGCCTTGAGTCGTGAATCCTGTACCTTTAAAGGACGGACTGGTCAAACCCACAGAAGCTGAGTAAAGCGTGCCAGGACAGCTGAGGGAGGGTTGGAGGGGTCCACGAGGAGGAGTGATAGATGGATGGGCTAAAAGGTGGGAATGGAAGATGAAGGACAGAAAAGAGAACCAAAGAAAGAAGAAAAGACGGCCAGTTACCATCTTGATCGGATTGTAGCCGCTGTTCCTCATCCTGATACTCTCGGGCGTCTAAATCAGAGCACAGATCCAGGTCTTCATTGGTTTGACACTCATCCGACACAAAGGAGGTCCTGTCTGATGGGTCGGTGGTCTCCGAGAGGGCTTGGCAGCTGGATGGCGTCTCAGGACGGTGCTGCAGCTTGTTGTGGAGAGACTCGATGATTTTATCTTTCTGTTGAAGTTCTTTGCTTAGCCTGCAAGGGAAAGCGAAAACACAGGGCAAAGTAACATTGCCAACATTTCCATTTGTTGTATTAATTTAGCAGTTTTCTCCTGAAATGGTTCAATTAAAATGTATTTTCAACTTTTTTATATATTTTTTTATTGATTCATGAAATTAAATAATTGTTAATTGATTTATTGTTATTTTTAATTGTTTATTTATTAATTGTAAGACCGCCATGAAGAATACATTAAATGGATCCAGGTTTCCCTTGCCCGGACGCGGGTCACCGGGGCCCCCCTTTGGAGCCGGGTCTGGAGGTGGGGCTCAAGGGCGAGCGCCTGGTGGCCGGGCTTGCACCCATGGGGCCCTGCCGGCACAGCCTGAAAGTGTAACGTGGGTCCCCCTTCCCATGGGCTCACCACCTGTGGGAGGGGCCATAGGGGTCGGGTGCAGTGCGAGCTGGGTGGTGGCCAAAGGCAGGGACCTTGGCGATCCGATCCCCGGGTACAGAAGCTGGCTCTAGGGACGTGGAATGTCGCCTCTCTGGCAGGGAAGGAGCCCGAGCTGGTATGTGAGGTTGAGAAGTTTCGACTAGATATAGTCGGACTCGCCTCCACACACAGCTTGGGCTCTGGTACCAGTCCTCTCGAGAGGGGTTGGACTTTCTTCCACTCTGGAGTTTCCCACGGAGAGAGGCGCCGAGCAGGTGTGGGTACACTTATTGCCCCCCAGCTCGGCGCCTGTACATTGGGTTTCACCCCGGTGGACGAGAGGGTAGCCTCCCTCCGCCTTCGGGTAGGGGGCAAGGGTCATGACTGTTGTTTGTGCCGATGCACCAAACAGGAGTTCAGATTACCCACCCTTTTTGGAACTGCGACCTAGGGTGTCCTGGTGCCAAGTGCACGTGTGGACACCCTTATGCTTGAACATGGTGTTCGTTATGGACAATCCGTGACGAGCACAGAAGTCCAATAACAGAACACCGCTCGGGTTCTGATCGGGGAGGCCGTTCCTCCCAAATCACGCCCTTCCAGGTCTCACTGTCATTGCCCACGTGAGCATTGAAGTCCCCCAGCAGAACGATGGAGTCCCCAGCGGGAGCGCTCTCCAGCACCCCCTCCAAGGACTCCAAAAAGGGTGGGTACTCTGAACTGGTGTTTGGTGCATAGGCACAAACAACAGTCAGGACCCGTCCCCCCACCCAAAGGCGGAGGGAGGCTACCCTCTCGTCCACTGGGGTGAACCCCAACGTACAGGCGCCGAGCCGGGGAGCAATAAGTATACCCACATCTGCTCGGCGCCTCTCACCGTTTATTATTATTTTTTTAGACAAATGTTGAATTAAAAAAAAATATATAATATTTGGCCAAAACACATCTTCAGTGCATAAGGCATGGAAAACCACATCAGAGGACTTAATGTTTCTTTTTTTAGCAACCTTTTTATTATAGACGGTGCCTACAAGTAGCAATATTGTGTAAAAAGTATAAAAGTTCCAACAGAGTGATATCAACCAAAGTAGTGACGAGTAGATATTAAGTGCACTGTAACGCTTTGTTCTTTGTGTATCTTGACGGAAGAATGTCAGACTTTTACTAAGACACGTGAGTACTGTTTTAAATCGTGAATTTTTTTTGCATATATCTCCTTTAAACTTAATTCGTATTTGGCATTCAAAAGTAATTCAATATTTTATATATTATATAAAATATTTTACATTTTGGAAGTCCTTGTCCAATACTGGTAAGGGAACAAAGAACACCTCATCAGCTCATAAAATAACCAATAGAAACCAGAACAACAAATGTATACATTAAACTACTAAGTATTTTATATTTCCTTACACAGCTATCATAGTCACCTAGCAACATGTATTCATTTCTTACTGTTTGAGTTGTTGATGCAGCATTCTAAGCAGGCAAATATTTCTGGATCGACCACGGCCATTAGTCATAGAAAAAGACCACAGAGAGTCCCTGTATAGTGGAGAGCTCTTAGAGATCATATATTTCCACAACGGAGCCATAACAGCCTCAGTAAAGTCCAAAAGGAGAAGTATTATGTTTGATAGTGTTCGCCACTACTATTTAATCCCAGATATCGCCACAATACTGATAAAATATGGAGGAGCACTTCCACTCTCCAGCAGCACTGAGCCGCTTAACAGCAGCTGGTGGGATGTCTTTGCAGCTAAATCATCTTAACAGTAAAGGATCCACGCTACCTGCTTGAGTGTGGATTAACCACACCAACCATCTGTCTTCTCTTTAGCCCATAGCCCGTTACATCTATCTGTCTGTCTATCTATCTTTTTAGAACACTTTCTTCTCTAATTTCCATCTTTAAAAAGAACCTATAGTTTACTGAGCTGTTTCATGAGTTTTAAAACATTAATTGGGAATTGGGATAGGGACCAAGTAATTGCCCCCCCCCCAAAAAAAATTTTATACTGTAATTTCCTATATTAATCATTTAAACTGTAAATATAACCAGAACTAAGATCCTTAAAAAAAATTAATATAATATCAAACTAATCTTACATTACCATTAAAAACTAAATTGCTTACAGATGATTTTATAAAAAAATAAATTAATAAATAAAAAAACAACACACCCTAAGTGCACGTGGGCGAAGACGCTCTGTAACATCCACTAACAACCCAGGCTAAACTTAGCTCCTCCCCAACATACAAAGCTTGTCTCTCAGCGCAGGATAGGGAACGGGCCAGAGCACAAACAGCAAAAATCTGTGGATAATTGATGTTTATTATAAAAAAAAAAAAAGTTTTTTTTTTTTTTTTTTTTCAAATCCCCCCAAATCCTTCTGGAATAAGCTGTGATAAACCACAAATAAGCATTTTTGGGGTTGCTTCTCAACCCCCCCCCAAAAAAGAAAAAGAAAATCAGCTTGAAAAAAACCGGAAAATAAATGATTTTTATTTATTTATTTTTTTTAATTAAAGAAAAAAAAAATCTGCAAATAGGTGAATCCACGGGTCCCAAACCGCGAGTTTGCGGGAGTACACTGTCCTACTTATCTGTTCAGATAGTTTTGGCGCCCTCTTGTGGCACCTTTGGGCTTTTTAGAGAGAGTACAAAAAACACAAAATGGTGCGTTCCAGCATATAATGGAGGGTAGGTAGTGGAAACTGTGACAATTTTACATTTCAGACTGGATGCAAAAATGTACAAAATAAACTAATCATCTTTACAATCTTCTTTTAGGAGTCATCCCTCTCTATCCTTTCTGTACTGTGTGGAGCTACCCTGAGTTGCCATGGAAAAAGTGGTGTGAGTGGCACATGCCTCGTATTTTATTGGGCTTTGTGTGAAGGCTAAACTTGAATTCTGCCTAGCAACAGGTAGCGATGACAAATGTTTGTCTCAATTCTTTGTGCCTGATGTTAGGCAATCAAAACCCACAGTGGCTCAGTTATTCCCCAGTAGTAGAGGAGATAATTCAAAATACAGCAAGAATAGTTCAAATAGCGATACAAGCATGAAATTTGGTACACATACTCTTCAAAGCACACTTTTTCCAGAAATACCACTGGCATTCTAAGATGGTGGGCTCAAAAATCCAAGATGTCAAAAATCTTTTGCTTTATGACTTGAAAGGTATTGTGTTTAAATCCCATAAATGTACAAAAGCTGAATATAAAGTTGGGTATTGCCAATATTTTTGTACCAAGTCAATTTCTGTATCTTACAGTTATGGAGATACAGCATATGGGCACTTTTATAGACCGGGAAAGCAAAAAATGGGTTTATGAGCTATAACTTGGAAAATTTCATTTTAAAAAAATCTATAAATGTAAAAGTCAAATATTAATATGTATGTATGAATATTGAAAACCCACAAGTAATTGACACCCCCAAAAATGTTCATAATTGCCTATAATTGCCACAACATGGTGACAAAGCACTACTTTTGTCGAAATGAAACACCATTTCAACATAGTTCGTTGGCAGCAAGATGCCACAAGATGGTGCCGAAGTAGAACTTTTATTGTTTTGGCATGAGGACAAAACCAGCCAGTTTGTCAGTGAATAAAGGTGGATAGGTTCCCTCCCAAAATTATTTTCAAATTCTGCACTGCGAATATGCGGGGGTTCACTGTATAAAATTTTGTGACATAGAGAAGTGATTTCAGCTACTTTCAACATCTCTCAGATTATGGTGAACTTTCAAGTACAAGTCATTTATCCTATATTGAACCTAGCGTAGCACATTTTTGATCACACTAAACTTAAATGTGGCAGTTGAAAATCCTCCTCAGTCATACACAAGCAGTGACAAAATTAGGCTGACTCACTGCAGGGCGAGCAACTCATGACCTGTCTTGTCATCAGGGCTCTCCGCTCCTAAATCAGGAAAAGCATAGGATGGGCGTCGGCACAAAATACAATGGATGACAACAAAGCAGCCGGTTTCTAGTAGAGACGTGAGAGTGTGCCTTACGTCCGCTGATCTTGGTGAGCAGCCTCTGAGCCAGCGCGGTGCTTTGTGAAAGCTGCTCTCTAAAGCTCTGCCCCATGTAGTAGTCAACATCATTGGCCCGCAGTAGCTCCTCAAAGGCCTGAAAGTTAAATGATAAAAAGTTGCAACAGCAATTTTGACTAGAGACCTGTTTTGTCGCAGAGTGACTTTTGAGGCACCTTGGTGGTGTCGCCCAGATGCTGGGTGAGTATATGGGAGACTCCTTCACCCTCTCTCATCCTCTGCCTCAGGTGGGAGAGCTCACGGGCTTGGGCCTGGATGAGAGAGTTGTACTTCCTGCGAAACGAGGAGTAGCAGCAGAAGAGGTTGAAGGGACACGAGCGCAGAATATTAGACATACCTGTATGTTTTATGTGGATAGGCATTATGCGTACTATGCAGTATAGTTCACTTAGTCCTTTCCGTTGTCAAAAGGTGTGACTATTACTGAAATAGCTGAATTGTATTGTACCATTTTTGGGAAATATTTTAATCGTACCATTTTTTTGGGTGGAACCAAAAGCAATGACACAACACTTTAAGATAGGTAGAGATGACAAATTGTAGTCTGTTGTTTGGTTTATAGAACAGTCATAGATGCAGAAATGTCTCATTCATCTATCTATTTTCTACACCGTAATAGGGACTGAGCCCAGCTCTGCAAAATAGCGAAAAACCACAATTGATGCTGCCTTGAGAAAGTTTATCATTGTCTTCCAATCAAAATCACTTCAACATACAGTCTACTGGTCATTATAAGCCTTTAAGCAACGGATATTTGAACACAAAGCTACACATGTAGACAGACGAGATAACAATACTCCCAGGCATTTATTCTTTATCCTTTGCGAAAAACGACTCCTTACTACAGCTTACTGAGCATTTGTGACCGTCTCCTTCATGTACACAGGTATATATATATTATATTGTTCCATGATGGCGCGCACACCAGAAGGAGCCGCACAATGTTTTAAAGCATGAAATCATGATGCTCGAGCGATTTAATTCTTTACACTCTATTTATGTTATAACTGTATGCTTTTATAGAGCACAATACTGTTGAGTGCTAATTTTCTTATTAAAAACAAGTTACCAAAAAATTTTGTCTGATTAATGGCATTTCCATTTATTTCAATGGGGTAAGATAATTTGTGACACATCTTTTGAATTTGGTCACAGAACAAAATAAACTCAAGGTACCACTGTAATTCCTTGGCAACATCTTGTGGCATTTTAGGGATATTTCGGGCATTTCGGAAAGCACAAAAATGGTGAATTGTGAGTTTTTTAACGAATAATGGACGATATGGCTTATCCTGTTCAGGGAGCTGGAATCTGTTGTTGCTGTTTTTGTTGTAAAGGTGTCTTATGCCTTAAACTCACCCAGGCCATGTGGCACATTTGCCCTTCTCTGCTTGGTTCTTCCCCTCTAGCTTGGAGCTCTTCAATTGTGCCTCCAACGTGGCAACACGTGCCATCAGTTTTTGCAGCTCGCGACTGGGTTTGGGCCCGAGTGAAGTTGCTTGGGTGTCGGACATCCAGCCTTCATCCTCCTCCACGCCCCCTTGGGCGGGCGACATCTCAAAGGCCCAGTTTACCTACAAAACACAACTTAAAGGTTAGAAATCATCTTCCGGTGAATATACTGGAATGCGGGGAGCTGATTTAGTGATACCTTGCGTGAGGTTCGCTCCAGGCTGGAGGCGTAGTCGCTTGTGGCCGACAGGGAGCGCACACGCATCTGAAGCCCACGGATCACTTTGTGGCAGCGGGTCAGCTGGGAGCGCAGGTCTTGGACAAGGTGCTGCAAAGTTGACTTATCCGCAATTTCTTCATATGCCCCTCCGTTATGTCCGTTTCTACCGGCAGCGTACCAGCCTCCACCCATGCTCTCCTCCTGCTGATGAGACAATGACGTGCACATCTCGAGGTCATCAAACTCTGTGAAAAAGAAACGATTTATAATTAGAGAATGTAATGTAGGAAACAGTACAAAATATTTTATTTGTTCTTTCCTTTTTAAATTGGCAAATAGGAATAGGAAACAATAGGAAAAAAGTGACTGAACAGAAAAAGCAAAGAAATTATGGGCAATTTAAAAATTTCAGTTTTATGTGTGACTGTGTTTCAGTAGTGTATATGGGCTAAAAACAGTTAGGGTGTATGAGAGCATTTCAGTTGTGCATGTGAGAGTGCTTCAGTTGTGTGTGGGAGCAAAAAGAGCTTCAGTAGTGTGTGTGACAGCGTTTCAGTGTGATTATGAGTGTTTTAGTAGTGTATATGAGAGCACTTCAGTAGTGTGTATGAAGAGCGTTCGAATAGTGTTTATGTGACTGTTTCAGTAGGGGTGTGGGTGCATTTCAGTAGCGTTAACGTGAGCATTTCAGTAGTGTGTGTGAGGATTTCCATGGTGTGTGTGAGAGCGTTACAGTAGAGTTAATGAGTTTCAGTAGTGTGTATGAGAGTATTTTGGTTGTATATGAGTGTTTCAGTAATGTGTATGAGAGTTTCAGTAGTGTGTGAGAGCGTTTCAGTAGATTTCATAAGAGCGTTTCAGTAGTGTTAGTGTTTGAGTGTTTCATTATTGTATGAGATTGTCACCTGGGCTACTGGCGTCCTCCCTCTCTGCTTCATTTTCGCTGCGTCCACAAGTCTCATAGCCCAAATCCTGCAGATCCACTTGGACCTGCTTACTGGCCTGCTGCACAGTCGTCTCAGCTGCATAGACACCAAATGGTCAAACTATGCACGCTAAATAAATGAAACTTCTCTATCAGTAATGTTACTGTGATGAGTATAATGCATATTAAGTAGCGATTGACAATGTTCTTATAGGCCACACTCACTGAGCAGGTCTCTGTAGTCCTTGAGTTGCTCGGCCTGAGCGTGGACGGTGGCCTCAGACACCATCAGCCTCTCCTGCAGCTCTCGGTTCTCGGAACAAAGCCTGGCCGAATGCTCCCTGAGACCCAGCTCTGCCTCGCTAACGCCCCCTGTATGCTTGAAGCCCTGCAACAGAAACATAACAAACTTTTTATCTCAGTCTAAAAACACTTCCATTCTGATTAGCATTAATAAAGTGCTAAACATTCCCAAAAACTTGGGAATTTTGGTTTAGTTTTGACTATATGGTGGTAGCACAGTGGCCAAGTAAATTGTTCATAGGTGTAAAGGTGTCTGTGATTGGTTGCTTGTCAATGTGTACCCTGTGATTGGGTGGTGACCAGCCCATCTCTCACCCAGTCAGCTGGGATAGGCTCCAGCTGGATACGTGCTATAGATAATGAATGGATGTAATAAATGGCACATAATGAGAATTAAAGTGAGAGTTTGATTGTTGTTTTTTTAAATCACTTTTGTCATATTTAGTCATTATGACTTGAGAGTAGTACAAAATAAATATGATCTAAGAAAAAATACAGTCTCTGGATGAATCTTGTACCTCTAATGTGTAATACATGCAACCACAGCATCTGAGGAAAAACAACCAATCAATGACCAAAGGTTTGACTTACGAGGTGTCAGTCATTTGTATCAAGATCATATTTATCATGTACTACTGTCAAGCACGGTGGCCGACTGGTTAGAGCGTCAGCCTCACAGTTCTGAGGTGCGGGGTTCAATCCCCGTCCCCGCCTGTGTGGAGTTTGCATGTTCTCCCCGTGCCTGCGTGGGTTTTCTCCGGGCACTCCGGTTTCCTCCCACATCCCAAAAACATGCATTAATTGGAGACTCTAAATTGCCCGTAGGCATGACTGTGAGTGCGAATGGTTGTTTGTTTCGATGTGCCCTGCGATTGGCTGGCAACCAGTTCAGGGTGTACCCCGCCTCCTGCCCGATGACAGCTGGGATAGGCTCCAGCATGCCCGCGACCCTAGTGAGGAGAAGCGGCTCAGAAAATGGATGGATGGATGGATACTGTCAAGTCATAATGACTGTTTTAACAAATATGACAAAAAGTGATTTTGTGTGTGTGTGTGCAAACTTCTACTTTAATTTTGAATAATACACAAACAAATAATGGCATTTGAAAAACATTACATTGAATACATGCAGTAGTATGGCCTCAATATTTGCAAATTTTAGTGTCAGGGATGCACTGTAGAAGCAAATATGTTCCCTATTATAGACTAAGCTGCCATTTAGTTTGTTATTTTCTTATTGTCCTCATTACTGTCATTGGTTAGCTAAAGCCTATTCCCACATTAAGTTTAGTTTAAATCTCAACTGACTTAATACCTGTAAATTCCCATATGTCCCTAGAATAGGCCTTTATTAGTAACCTATATTGACAATGTCACATGATCTAAAGAGGAAACAGTCAGAACAAACATACAGGATATTATTTTTACCTTATCAGGCATTGATGATGTTAGCCCCTCTTCATCATCTTCCATGTAGTCCTCCTCCTCCTCCTCCTTCTCAGTATCATCATCATCCTGTCCCTGGTCAAGACTCCTGTGGTTTGATCCCAAACCCTGATGTTCTTTTAGGAACAGGTTCTCCTTTTGAAGCCTTTCCAGCGTGCTCCTTTGAGCAAACAGATCACAATGTTGTTGCTATAAAATAGAAAAAAGGATGCGGGAAAACAACGGGGATTGTCACTTGGACAAATATGCACCTCATCTGGGTCACCGAGGTGAATCCCTCCCTCTCGAGCTGTGACTGTATTTCTTTCAGCTCTAGTTCAACTGTCTGTGTGCTAGTCCTCAGGAATCCACACTCTTCTTCATGTCCACAGGGCCTTTTAGTCTTCACAAACACATCTGATTGTTAATATTGTCATAATCATGGTGTTTAAATGACTATACGTGGACATGCGATAGAAAAATCCAACCTGATTGGAAGGCAAACTCGCAGATGTCACTTTCTCGTCCTCCTCGATGCTGTCTGTGAACTCGTCGCTGCTGCCGTCTTCATCATCCCCCTCCTCTTCCTCGCCAGAGCTGACATCTGGAAACACAGCCACCACATTAGGACAGAACCCACATGTGTACTTCCTTAGACTTTATGTCTGAAATATCCTGTTCCTCATTCCTTCAATTTTCACAATTTTCCTGTTCATGGTCTATTGTCTCCACTAACACAGCTCCACTCTGACGTGGAGTCACAGGAATTGAGGGGAAATGTTGTCATCTGTTTCCAGCTGGCCAAAAACACACATCGGGTGGAGAAAACCCACTAGTGCTGTGTGTATTACTGAAAACCAGGGAGGTTTCAGACAGACATGGAGAAAAATATAGCCACGGGGTTATATAATCATACATTGGCAATAAAATGTAGGCTGTTTAAGACTGAACTGGACAATGTGGACATTTTTATTGGCTACTGCCAGTGAAGAAGCACACTAGCATTTACTCACTGGCCACAGTACAAACACAATATCAAAATGTATGTCATTACAAATGTAGTAATCCTAAGATTTTATTGATTATAGTGGGGCTGGGTGGCATGGAACTGCACAGCATCAAATAGGGTAATTGATTTTTTATTTTTTTGTTTAAACAGCTCAGTCTGATGCAGTGCAGTTCAACATCACTAAAATGTAGTATTTTGTGATACAAGTACCTGTTTGTTATTTGGATCTCATTATGTGAGTGGACCTAATGTGGTTGGTGAATAAATCCTGTCGGCATCATCATTAGGAAAGGGGTTACTCTGTATTGCTTTATAATATTGCTATGGAGGAGATGACAAAAAGTTATTTGGTTTTGTTCACAGTAGGCTGAGGGCTTACTCGTACACTACTAAACACAAACTGGTGACTTATTAACAGAGGAATTGTATTTCTTGACACTTAAACAGTGGTGCATTTAACCAATGATAGTCAGCATGAAAACTTTGCTAATTTGGTGTTTTATACTGGGGTGCTTTGGGAAAACCAGTCATGCAGACACGGAATGCATGCACCACTTTCATGCAGGAGGGACATAAAGACATTTGACGTGACAATGTTATGTCATGTATGTTTACAATAAACAATCAACTGTCTGTTGAAGGTTAAGTATTGTCATTATTTTTAATAAGAAATAGGAAAAAGGGTTGTTCTGTGGCATTGATTGTGGGTTCCTAAAAGGTAAAAATCAGGGATTTCTGGGTTGGAATGTTCTAAATACTCTCTCAATGAACACAAGAAAGAGAAATCCATAAAGAGAAGTACTTCTGTTAAACAGAGGACAACAGCATGTGTTTTATTTAGTTGCACTTGAAATACAAAAGTATTGACAAGGAATGTCTGAGGTGAGCTTCCAGGATGGAATTAACAGGAAATATATAATGTATGGCAAAAACTAACCAATAGCACTATACAAGTTTACTTACTTTCATCTCATCTAATACGGCTGAGTTCATGTGTCATGCCTATCTAGACTATAATGTAGCAAGTGCAAAATTGCAACATAAGGGCAGCCACACACCGAACGACGCGACTGAACTCAACGAAAAAAATCTGACCCCTAGTGTTCTTACCAGGAAACATTTTGAGGCTCCACAGTAACTGCACTGTATTATTTTCCATTCAACCACAAACAACATGTAGCGATTGTCAAGGAAGAAGCGGATTGCCCCGGCTCGCTACATGATAAAATTACAGAGAATTAAAATTACAGAGAACGGAAATGGCCGAGAATAATGAAGAGAGCGTGGATATTTGAGGCCGTTGGCAATGATCGCCCCATTAATTGATTGCAATCATGATTTTCGGTGACAGAGACTCACCACACTTCACTTTTTAGTCACAGGTACAATTATAAAAATAGCGAAGTAATATTGTAAAACGATACTGTATTTACTGCATTGGTACAGCTTGGCAGCAGCCCGATGTCACTTCGTACCCGGAAAGGTCATTTTTGTGAAAGATCATGTGATACAACAGGGCATTTTTGACTGGCTGTTACATTTACCAAACTGTGATGCAGTTCACCTGCGATTAGAATTTCAAATGGAAGCAAAACTAGATCCTGTCTGTCGGTCACTCATGGAAAGTAGTACCACAAGCTCGCACACTGCGCAACAGTTCTGTGGCGTTCGGTCGCGTCGCCCGGGGTGTGTCTGGCCTAAAACTGACTGCAGAAGCTTGGGATAAAACCACTCTTCTTTTGGGATTTGCACGGAGGGTGTGAATTACATGTCCTTGCAGACAACAAAATGACGGCCAAAACAAATGATAGATGGCGAGGCGTTGCACTGTATGTATAAGGCATGGGCTTCAGTTTCTCCACAAGACTTGAAGAAAACGTGACTGCGGCTCTAAGGCTGGAAGAGTGAAATCGGTGAGAGACGGTACACAGAAATGGCAAAACAGAACAGTTAGCACTGAAAAGCTTTTTTTTTTTTTTTTATAAATCATATAAAACACATTCACAACACCAGAAAGTATATTAATAAACATGAATCAATTATGGTTAGGTTTCTGGAATTATGTTGCATCTGAATGAGGTTAGATGTTATCTATGATCACAACTTTTTTTTGGAATAAGTATTCATCAAAATGTTGAGGTCACACCAAACATCACACAGCATTTGTTACAGCGCCCCCTGGAGGACCAGAAGCTCAACCCTGACTGTTCCCACCTCCTAAATCAGGCTGCCTTTTGGCAGCCCTTTCCAACTCGAGGGCCATGTTCTGAATCCGGGCTAGGACCTCCTCAAGCTGTCCGCGGAGTGCCTGAACAGAGTCTAGTTGAGTGTGGAGGGCCAGGATCTTGTCTGAGCTGCTGAGTGGAGAACAGAGTTGGACATTGTGTCAAATCAACAACCGAGGTACATTCATGAGTACACCTGCACAACCTATTGAGATGCATTCAATCATAAATTCTGCCTTTATAAAGATAATGCTCACTTTTGCTTGACATTGACAGGAAGGTATCAATTTAACAATACATTTTTGATAGATACACATTGATAAGAATATCGAATAATTGATGGACCCCTTAAAATGTTTATAATATATTGCCTATACACACAAGAGGGCAGCAAAGCATGACTTTTCCAGAAGACAGGGCGACAGCCTGTTTAATGAAGCTCCTCCCCTCACTTCAACCCAGTTTCTTGGCAACAAGATGTCGCCAAAGCAATACTTTGATATTAGGGCTTTGGCCTCAGCACAAAAACAGTAAATAGTTTTAAAAAAATGTTTTAAACTTTATTAAACATATACAAACAATTCAACAAGACTGGTTGCTATTATATATATATATATATATATATATATATATAATTTAGAGTTGTCAATTAACCTACTATGCATGTTTTTAGGATGTGGCAGGAAACCGGAGTGCCCGGAGAAAACCCACGCAGGCACGGGGAGAACATGCAAACTCCACACAGGCGGGGCCACGGATTGAACCCCGGTCCTCAGAACTGTGGGGCAGACGCTCTAACCAGTCGGCTACCGTGCTGCGGATTATCTCATTTAGCTACAAAATATAGTGACAAAATATTAGCACAACCTTTTAATATGATGCAGTCCAGTTATCTGCCTATGCAAACTCCAATCAAAATAATCAGAATACAGTGATCTCTGCATATTTGCGGTCCGACACCCACAGATTCCCCTTTTTGTTGATTTTTATTTATTTATTTATTTTCCCAATGCAATTATAATGGCCATCAATTATTTGGTTCTCATGATCGGGCCCGGTTCCTATCCCCCGCTATTCCCTGTATTGTGACAAAATTGAGCATTCTAAGACAGAATTCCTAATGTAGCTCTTGTTTTAATGTGCAGGTGTACCTAATGTTGTGGTCGGTTAGTGTCCACTGCCTACCTGTCACCAGTTGCGTGATTGAGACTCTGGTATAATCTCTTCTCGGCCCTCAGGGCACCATTCAACTGACGGTACTCTGACACAAGCTGCTCCAGCACATGCTAGATTAGTTATGGACAAAATAGAATGAGCCTTAAGGTGATTTTGCCCAAATACTGGTCTCATATCCCGTGACTGAAGCAATCACATACTTCGGTACTTTCTGTTGCGACTCTCTTTGCCTGTTGGGCAGCCAAAGATGAACGCAGAGCAGAGAGTTCTCTCTACAAGGAGTGATTAAAAAAGGTTAGTTGAAACATGGACAGAGGAAAAACAGATGTGTTCATGTCCATGTGTACCTGGGCTTCCATCTCCTTCTTGAGGATTAATTGCAGCTCTTCCTGGAGGGCCTTCACATTTTCCTCACTCTCTGTAGATGACTGCATCATTACCTCCTCCTGGCTTTGCATCATCTCCTGATCAATCAGGTATATAGTAAATATATTGCCCAAGGAACACAAAGAAAATAAAGAGTTGAAAGATGTACCTTAAGTAAGGCTTCTTTCTCTCGGAGAAGACCTTGCAGATGCTGCACCTCCCCGCCCGTCTCTCTCTGTTTGTCCCGGTTCAGCTCGCACAGCTCCTGTTCTCTCTGCGACAGCTGCCTGCGCACCTCCTGCAGCTGACCTGTGCGCTCGCTTATCACCAAAGACAGCCTGTACGAGTTGTCCTGAGATGGATACAGTACAATTTGTAGGAAAATACACATACCCACACGCATACTAAATAACACGCACACATCTAATGAGATCCAATGTAAGAGTGGTTTATTGTTGTGTTGGCGAACTACAGTATATTGCATTATACCGAGGCCTGTTTTTAGTATTTTGCCTCGCATAGCTAAATCAATCGTCAACGGGGGTGGTGGGAAGTAAGGAAGTACAAATATTTGGTTACTGCATGTAACTCCTTCACTGCCAGCACTTTTCAAAGCAGAGTTCCCCATATTGCCAGCTGTTTTAGAGCATTTGGACTGATCATTAAAGACACACAGAATATTGTGTTCTGTAACAATATAAGCACCAAACCTACAAAATAAAATAAAAATGTAGACTCTCTTCTTTCACCATATAAAAATAGTTTACTATATTTTTCATCCATTTCCATTTTCAACACCGCTTATCCTGGTTAGGGTCGCGGGGCGCTGGAGCCTATCCCAGCTGACTTCGGGCGAAAGGCAGACTACACCCTGAACTGGTCACCAGTCAGTCGCAGGGCACATATAGACACGGACACCATTCACACTCACATTCATACCGTCACTGAGTGGGAACTGAACCCACGCTGCCTGCACCAAAGTCAGGCGAGTGTACCACTACACCATCAGTGATCTATATTTTTCAGTTCTTTAGTAATCAGCAGTAGAACATGGGTTGGTTTCACCAAAAAGACTGGTTTCTGACCCAAAAACAAGCTTTTTGTGAAAAGAATCATTGACTTTGATGCTAATATTGTTTGATTTTGTGACAACTTAAACTATAAAACAACAAAAACAAGACTAATAGTAATTTATTTACAGATACGTATACAACTATGAAATACGCCATAAGCGACAATGACTCACCACATGGCTCGAGTTGAATGTCAGTGGGTATTTATTTATTTTTTTTACATCTCATTCGTCATTCACTCCCTGAACTGCGTCATCTTTTCTTACGATCGCGACACACGCCTTCTACGACCGACCACGACACATACCGTTTACACCGTACATGTACAACACCAATTCCAATGAAGTTGGGACGTTGTGTTAAACATAAATAAAAACAGAATAGAATGATTTGCAAATCATGTTCAACCTATAATCTAATTGAATACACTACAAAGACAAGATATTTAATGTTCAAACTGATAAACCTTATTGTTTTTAGCAAATAATTATTAACTTAGAATTTTATTGCTGGAACACGTTCCAAAAAAGCTGGGACAGGTGGCAAAAAAGACTGAGAAAGTTGAGGAATTGAGCAATTCAGGGAAGCTCTTTTTTTTACCCAATCATGGCAATCACCTGTTCCCAATTAGCCTCAATTATTCCTCAACTTTCTCAGTCTTTTTTGCCACCTGTCCCTGCTTTTTGGAACATGTTGCAGCCATAAAATTCTAAGTTCATGATTATTTGCTAAAAACAACAAAGTTTGTCAGTTTGAACATTGAATATCTTATCTTTGTAGTGTATTCAATTAAATATAGGTTGAACATGATTTGCTAATCATTGTATTCTGTTTTTATTTATGTTTAACACAACGTCCCAACTTCATTAGAATTGGGGTTGTACATACTTTGTTCGAGTGTGAGGTGCCTAATCTTGTCTGACATATAACATGTTGGCATTTCTCGTCCTCATAACCAAGATTCACCCCTTAATCTTTATCTTCAACTCAAAAGTTGTGCTGATCTCAAATCCAAAGCGATGCAACGTCGCCATCCACAGGGATCTGTTAGTCATAGTGGTTTACAAACCTGTATTTCACAGACAAGCTGGGCGAGACCCTCTTTCACGCCTACCCTCTGAAAAATGTACTACTATATACGTTGGTGGCAGTAAACGGTTGAATTCCAATTAACGAATACTAACGTCCACACCAGTGAATGAGTTAACAGTGTGTATTAATGTGGTGTAGAATTACATCGCAGTAGTAATTACAGTTAACAGTTACAGTTAGTTCTACACCACTGTCAACTACAACCACAAAAATAAACATAATTAAATCTAGTTATACAATACCTGCAGGTACTGGTCTTTGGCACTGAGGGTGTTGAGCAGGTCTAACACTCGTGTTTGGTGTTCGCTTGACTGGCGGCTACGGTCAGACAGCAGCTCCTGGAAGAGCTTCTCCTTCAGCTGGAGCCGAGCCTTCAGCTCCTCTACCACCTCGGTGGGGCCGGCATGAACTCTGGCGACCAGTGCTCCCGTCAAATCCTGCCCACACAGATACAACGTTGGTGAACTTCGTTTTTACAAAGTTTAAGGAGCCAAGCGTCAGCACAGGAGCCACAAAATAACAGAGTGTGTTTGTAACCTGTGTCTCCTTGCTGCGAGCCTGCAGTGCTGCTTGTAGCTGACCGATGATGGTGTCCTTCTCCCTCAAAGCGTTCGTCTCCTTCTCCTCACTCTGCTGCTTCAGCCACTGGAGGTTCCTGTAGGCCTCGGCTGCCTGCTCCAGCTCCACCTCTTTTCCTCGCACTAGAGCATCCAGACTCTAAAATAGGCACACACTCTGGTTAGCAACTCCACAAATAAATGTCACTTCAACCTTGCAGCTCAAGTGTACCGTGATGGTCTCCTCGTTGTTGGTTAGGATGCAGCGGAGCCTGTCCAAGTCTCTGTCCTTCTCCCTGAGCGCCAGCTGTAGCGTCCTCACTTGACCCTCACGTTCGTCCAGACAGCGGAACTTGTCATCGATGGAGCACTGCAGGAAGACATTACAAAAGACCTTTCAATATGTGACGCACCTTATCCAAGGCCAAATTCAGCTGTGATAGTTTCTAAAACACATACAGTTGTGCTCATAATTTTTTACATACCCTCACAGAATGTGAAATTTTGCCTATTTTTTGTGTCTGTGTCTGTGGTGGGGGGGAATATGACAGATGACTGAACATGGACCACTTCATTATTTTCCTTAATGCTCTTTTGTTTTATTGTTCCATTCTGAAATGCCTTATAATTAAATTTGAATCGCATTAAAAATAAACATTTTGCTTGATTAGGCTATGTAAACTTACGAGCACAACAGTACACATAAAAAACAAACAAAACAAAAAAAACAAATAATTTTTTTTATTTTGTTTAGATTTTATTGCATTACATCATTACAGGGAAAAATAAGGAAAATGTATACATACTGTACATACAGCTCTAAAGAGACAAAAAACCAAACAAAACAACAACAAAAAAACCACCATGACCATTTGACCATTTTTATTTCCGCAAATAAATGCGGTGAATGACATTTGGGAGTTATGTTGTCAGTAATCTATACAATAAAACAGAAATATTCATTTTACGCAAACATATTTAATAATTTAAACATATTTTATAGGTTGTGCAATGATTTTTTTTTCTGTGTAGCCAGTAAGCTATTTGTTCGCACAGGGACCTGATAGATTGAGTACAGAAGGGACGACAAGTACAAATCTATCTGAATGTGAATTAAATCTGTATGAGGGTCCATAAAGATACTGTTACATGGCACAAATAAATAATAAAGCCTAATTTTCTCTGGTAGATGTAGCCGTATGTTTGTGTTAGTGTACTACCTCCAAAGCTCTGTCTCTGTCTTTAATGCGCTCTCTTAGTTTCTCAAGAAGTGCATCTCTTGGTTTGGAGCTTTCTGGTGTTTCTATCATCTCCGAGTACTCCTACAAAATAAGTAAAGACAGGTTTGGGAAGCTACACGTTTATATACTGTACTGTACAGTATGTAACAGGCAAAGTGTGAGGGGTTACTTGTAACTGTCGCTCCTTGTCCTGAAGAGAGTGATTGAGCTGTGCGATGCTTCTGTCTTTTTCTTGGACAGCAGTGAGTCTCTCTGCCACAGCTTCCTTCAGAGCCTTTTCTTTAGCCTGCAGCTCGGCACGAATTTTCTGGAGGGTGCAACGCAGGTCCTGCAGTAGAAAGTAGAAACCTTCATGAAGGCTGTTGAAACGTACATACATCCTGCTCCGCCTTTATGTTACCACAAACCTGATTGTATTTTTCAGTCTCTTCCCTGTGCTGCAGCGCCTCCTGCAGGTCCGCGTTCAGTCTGTCTTTGAAGCGGGCCAGATCTTTGCCTTGTCGCTGACTCTGTCTGAGACTTCTCTGGCTGGCCTCCAGTTCCAGACCCAGGGAGAACAGGGAGCTCTGTACTCCTACCAGCTCTCCCTGCAGCTGGGCGAGTGTCACGGATTCACTGACCCACTCTGCAGCCTGAAGAGGGAATAAACATAACATATGGTTAGGGGTTAGAATGCCACTTTTTAATTTTATATGCCCTTAAAAGCCTTTGTCCACAATTTTTTAAATGGCATTTATGTTGACAGACTTTTAGCTTTCTTTATAAAAAATAAAAAAATACATCCAAGTATTAACATTATATCAGACAGTACATAGTGTACTAGAATTAAAAATAACCACTACTATAACTACTACTGAGCATACATAATGTGCAGCTGCATCTCAACAAATAACACAAAACTGGAGAAAGGTTCATGCATTTCAATAGTTCAATTAAAAAGTTAAACTTGTATATCATATTGACTCATTAAACACATTGGAAAATACTTTTCGGAAGACCAAATAGCTAATCTGTCTATTGCAAATTATTCTTTTTTTCTTATTTAATATTCCAATTTCTGAAGATGGTAAATTTGGGATTTTCATTAGCTGTAAGCTGTAATCATCAAAATTAAAAATAAAATCAAGGGATATTTCACTCTGTGTGCATTAAATCTGTTCTGTAAAATCTACGATTGTCACTCTTTGAATTGAATTACTGATTACTGGTTAAGTTTCTCAACCAAATTCAAGTTTATTGCGATGCACCTATACATGTGCATGTGAAGCAGATTTGTTTGTTTGTTGTTTGCTTCCTGGAGAACATCAGATGACTCCCCTATCAAACATTAACATCTCACCTTGCTTTGCGTGAGCTGATTACGGTGGGCCATCTCTCGCAGCTTGTATAATGTGACGTTCTGCCCCTCGACCAGCTGATACAATTCCTGGGCCTTGAGGCAGAATTTGTATTGATGAGAGCGCATACATAAATTAAATCCAATTCGTTCCAAAATGCTCACCTCGCAGTCTTTGGTGCTAATGGACTCCGTGAGGTCCCGGATGGTTCTCTCCTGACTCCGGGCAGCCTGGCGGAGGGAATGAAGCTCACACTCCATCTCACTCAGCTTCTCCTGGAGCTTCTAAACGCGGATGCAGAGGTCGCAGTCAGTCTCTGAGTCATATTCCTCAGTCATATTCCTTTTGAATCCACAAGTGAGTTTTACCATATTGTTGGAATCACTCTCGTGGATTTTGGCCTGCAGGGACTGGACCTGCAGCTGGGCCTTCTGGAGCTCGCTGACACACTGGCCGGCTGCACACTCATATTGGTTAAGCTGGCTCTGCTGCTCCTCAACAAGGTTCTGAGAGTGAGTGAGTGTGCGGGAGTGAGTGAGTGAGTGAGAGAGAGTCAGAGAGAGAGAAAGAAAGAAGAGTCAGGCCTGACTAGTAGTTAAAATACATTATTTACCCAAATGGGACAGTTTCCAATATCTTTCAGGAACGGGTCTGTGGGAATATTTGCCCACAAATATCAGACACCTGGGTTGAAGTCGAACCTGATTAATACATTGATTAACAATACTCTTAGCCTCTAATACCGTATGCTGTAGTGAAGACAGACATTGAAGTCCAATAGGAAATGCAAGGCCACAAAAGGATTGCCGGCAGATTGTGTAACGGTCATTCAACATTTAAAACTTTACGTATTCATGTATTCAATTGGTAAAAGCCTCTCACATAGGACTTTGCCTTTACTACATGCATGAGTTAGGTTGAGTATACACAAAGTGCTGTGTACAGCTATTATGTTTACATAACCCTCATGCGCACTCTCAGAGACAGTTGCATCAGTGATGTGGCTTCAATTATCTAGCAGGACAAAGATTTTAAAATATAAAGTAGGTAGTTACTGCAACTTCAAATGGAATAGCTGCATTAGTGAGACGAGAGGCTGTTGTGACATGGGGTGGCTTTGCCTCAAGGGCTGCGGGTGAAATTAGGCCAATAGTAGTCACTGCCTTCAACATCTCCCCTCTCATAACCTACTTACGTCAGCAGCTCGTACGCGCTTATTGTAGAGAGCCAACATACAGAAAGCCTTACAATTCTATCACTGAGGGTCACTAATTTATCATAGTTGGATTTTTAATGGTGTCATATTCTCCAGAGACATCTTGTCAAGTGTTGTGTCGATATTAAAGTCTAGTTTGGAATTTTACATGTAAAAAAATAAATAAAATGCTGTGCCTTAAAATTACAATGACCTTTTTGTTGCATGCCAACATAGACATACACACATTTAGCAATTAGGCCATGCCGTGGCTGGAAGCTTACTGACTGCTAATTCAATGTATTCTTTCACGCAGACACAAACCACAATGGCTGCCATCCCCTGCCTGCCTACTGTGTGAGCGAGGAGTAAGCAACTGAAATGTTTGTGTGGCTAAGGCAGCAAAACTGTGATCACCAGTCATTACATTGTGCCAAACATGATTATTTAATTACCGGTAAAAAAAAAATAATAATAATGTTTTTTGTTCACAAACATTGAGCTTTTTCCAGAAATGACTTTCTTCAGGTTTCTGATTGACTAGAATGACATTTCCAGTCTTTGTGGGAACAGAGAGCACTGGGTTGTTCTCAGTTCAAAGTGTAATCACTGTAATCATCATTCAGTACATTCTCTTTTATTCCTAGTCAAGGTATTATACCTGGTGTGGATTTGGTGGTGGATATTCTATGTAAACATCTTCTGAAAAGTCTTCGATACCAGCCGAGTTAAGACCACGGTCCGGCCCAACGTGCAGTTGGATCAGGGGGGCCTCCAGTTCAGGTGTCGGCATGCGGTGGTATCTGTCACCACCCGGACTTCCAAAGGTCAGTTCAAGAACTGGATAAGGGAAGTCCAACCTTCCATGATTGGAGCTCCGTTTAAGCAGCACTGGAATTTTACTGCCCTTGGTGCTTTGGACCGGTCGGTGGACAGCATAATTCTGTAGCAAACAAAGGGCCACAGAGAAGCTTGGTGCAGGGAAGGATTGGCCATGTGGAGGTCCCTCGGGGGTGGTGTCAGATATCTGGTCCTTGGGAGAGTTCAACAGTTCATCTGTCATGCATTCAGGCTGAATGTATTCCTCGGTTGTCTCCAGGGATGCTATAGAGGGGCTGGAGCTGGCTCTTCCTGCTAGAGTGCGGTCGCTATCTGAAGTCCTTGACACATCCTGAGAACCAGGAACGAGTGTCAGAGAGGATGGCGGTTCATCTGGCTCATCACCATTTTCTTTTTCCTCTACTTCCGCACCTCCACCGCTGCCTCCAATGACACTGGCAGAATATCTGGTGGAGGGGCCACAGGACGTGCTCCGCGCGAGCTTCCTGGGCACCTTACAAACAGCTTCATAGTCAGAGTCTGCCACACGCCAATGGGAACAACCCTGACATTTTCTAGGAGTGGTGGCTATACAACGGTGAGATCCTGCAACCTCTGACCCTAGCCCAGCTGAAGACTGGGGGTGGTGGTGATGGTGGCACTCCACGCTATCGTCGGCCCAGGATTCATACAAAGAGTAGACTAGGTCCTCCTGGAGGAGGGCACAGTACTTGGCGTGGGTGAGGCCTGAAATATCCACCATCCCGTCTCCTGGTGCATCACCATCCTCCGCAGAAGTTAGGGCATTCTCCAGCAAGTTTGTTTTCCTGTACAGTCCGCCAATGCACTGCCTGAGCCGATGTTTCTCTTGTAGGAGCCTCTGAAGCCTCTCGATGGAGAGGGCCTCCACCCGGGCGATCACAGTGTCGAAGCGGTACATGCGGTCCAGCATGAAGGCGCACTTGGAGCAGACGAACTCCCCGCGACCATCCCGCCCCAGCTCCTGGCCGAGAGCGTGTGACAGCAGCACTTGTAGATTGAGCTTGGCGGTCGGGTGGAAGATCCATCGGCGCTGGTTGCCACACAGATCCCGTCCACAGATGCGACATGTCTCTTTCATTTTGTTGTCCAGCATTGAACAAGTTGCCTCTTCACTTATGAGTGGCTGCACACATTAATGTGTATTATGTTCACTCTGCATTCATACCCTTGGGGATCAGTCCTTACACTTGAGTACCTTTAATTTCCACTGATGTGGCATGTGGCTTTCATTTTGTTTTCCATTTGCCTCCCTGATGAGCAATTGTAGACATAAATGTGAATTATGTCCAGTTTGCATTCACACCGAGCATCCTTGTCCTTACACTTCAGTAAGTACCTTCAGCTAACCTTGGCTTGACAGAAAATATGAGTGTTCAGTTCGCCATTTCAATAGAACACTCACACCAGGTGCTTCTTCTCCGGCAGGTGTTTATAGGTCCATGGCAACAGGCGTGGTGACGTAGTGTTTATAAAAAAAATAATAATAATAAATAAATAAATACAAAATAGCAGCAGTCTTTTTGTACGCGTTCAATTCAAACAAGCCTTGTTCCTTCGCCCAGCTCTCTCTGCGCCATTCATTCCCCGGACAGTCACGACCGCCTCGCCGCCGCCGCCGCCGCCGCCGCCTTGCTTCATCGCGACCGACGACCGAGAACTGTCCCGCTGCCCCTTTTAACGCTCACACAAGGCGGACGAAGGCACCCCGTAGCCGTTTTCCCAGTTCGCGGAAGGTTATGGCCAGCAAAACAGCGACGTTTCCCTCATTTCCCAGCCGTGTGTAACCGCCACGGTCAGGTGCTCCGCGCGGCCAGAGATCTTCCGGGGAAGATAACGAGGAAACAGGCTGAAGCAGACCCGCAGCATCGGAGTGTACCATTCACCGAATACAGGGGAGTTCATTGTCCGTGGTCGTCACACAGCAAACTCTTTTCTCATAAAAAAAAGAAACACAAGCTCATACAAGTACACAACCTAGTCTATAAACACCGAACCGAACGAAGAGTCGTTAGACATTTCTCCTATTTCGGGTTAACAGAAAATAGACAGAGCTGTGCTCCCCTTTGTGTTGGCTACTTCTTCCTGCTCAGTTGGCAACGCTCAACTCGCCTGACTGACTTGCTAAGTGAACTGCTGAGTAACATATTAGTGACGCTCTAGAAAATTGAAATTTACACTAAAATACAGTGGCTGCATTAAGTTGTAAAGCAGCATCATTGTCAAAGTATCCAGTGTATAAAACATTAAGTGAGGCTATGTTAATTTTATAGGGCAAATAGTCCAGCACACCACTTTAATATTTAATTCATATTTACATTGCAAATGACTGCATCTAAACCAGTTATTCCCAAACATATCAGTGTGAAAGTGCCATGAGAAACAGAAATGTAATTGGTCCCACAATAGTTTATTTACTACAAATAATAGATAGTGGATCAGGGGATGTCACTGATCTTTGTCAACTTCAACAAATACACTTGAATTGACCCTCTATCTATGCCAGCAACATATAGTGAAGGACAGCACATCTATCCATCCATCCATCCATTTTCTGAGCCGCTTATTCTCACAAGGGTCGCGGGAGTGCTGGAGCCTATCCCAGCTATCATCGGGCAGGATGCGGGGTACACCCTGAATTGGTTGCAAGCCAATCGCAGACAGACAGAACACTGAAATGCTTATAAACTAGATGGCCAAATGTATAATTAACCTATCCACCTGTATTATTCATACAATATAATAATACATTCGTTTTCAACTAAACAAGCCTAGATTTCACACTAAGTCCATTGAGAATTGAGATCATCATTACTTCAATAAGTACACTTTTTGTAGCATTTTTGTTTAGTGTTATGTGTGATTTCTGACATAAAATACAATATGTGCCTTGGCTTGGCTCAATAAATGTTGGGAAATAGTGTACAATAAAATGGATCAAGACCAACGTGCCTTTAAACACTGACCTTTAAAAGTTAATGACGATCAAATAAGAGGAACAACTGTTAAAACTTTGAGTGTTGCCTTTTTTTTATGTGTATAAATGTGGATTTGTATGTATGTGTGTGTGTGTGTGTGTGTTTCCTTGTTCCCTGGAGCAGATATTCAAACAATGATGTGAGTGTAATAGTCAAACAACAAGGTCTTTCTCAGGCATCTGTCGTTTATTTGCCAGTCTCTTCCAGATGGTCACAGTGTCTTGCTGTGACTTTTGCGCAAACATGCAGGAAAATCCTCAAAGGCATTGTTTGGTTTGTTAATTTAGTGACTTAAGACTCCTGCAAGGATAATTTGACATTATGTCCTCCTCAAGGTGAATATTTGAAGGTTAACCTCTGAATGGTTATATCACTATGTCTGTTAGAATTCATATTGGAGCAGCTGCAAAAACCCAACAGAAGTAAAGAACACAATCCAAAATAATGTATTATCTTCATCCAGCCTATTTTGCCTAGTAACAGTGGAAATAAGACCAGTCAACATGATACTCCCTCTTCTCTGCCATAGATTGGGATCTAAATGGCTGTGGTGTCTGGGGAACAAATTAAGAGCTCTGAGTGTCAGTCTGGAAGGACATCAACTCAATATCAGCGTCTGTCTGGCTCACAGGTCACTAAAATGTCAACCTGATCTATCGACAGGCCTACTGAAACCAGAGTCAGTGATCTCCCAGAGAGCGAGATGCCAGCATGTGCCGTTGCAGGCACGCACATATGACAGAGGGCACCGCATTGGAATGCTCACACACAAACACACGTATGAACCATTTTTTTAATCTCTGTAAACAGAACTCATCTGAAGAGATCTGTCTGTGCTCTGTTAGACTTATAGTATATAACGAATGCACACATTCAAAAGATCATAATAACACAGTTTTAAAAAATGACATCTAATTAAAAAAAAATAATAATAAATGACACCTATGCCTTAGTATTAGTACAGCAGCGTTCTTGTACATGTGTATCCAACGCGAAAATTTAAGCAGGTACATTTGCATTCTCCTCCACTAAAAGGATTTGTAATTTGAAAGTTAAATTGCATGCAGACGCACCTTGAAAACAAAGCACTGCTTTTGTGACAATATATCACATTGCAGTGACAAGTACTGTAGATACTGTCGCATATTATTGTTACTATTTTTTTTCTCAAGAAGCTCAAATAAGACAAAATGTACACCGGTGGGTGGGTTGAGATGCTGTCAATATAATACCCTCCCTCATTTTAAGGTTTAAAAGCATACAAGGAGTGAATGTGTCCTTGAGCTGTCAGATAAAGCTGTAACTGTAATAGGAGTGGTACTTTGTGGTTATATAAACCCTCTCTTGGCGCATGCTTTTGAATTTGTTGGCTGTGTCCTTCAAGCTTGCGTCCATTGCTGAAAATGTGTTGCTACACCAGGAGGAGGCAGACTTTGTCCAAAGTAGGCTTTGCTCTTCAACAAGAATTTGGTACACTTAAGTTGAGATCTCGCTGATAATTGGGATGGGCTCATGACTTTTTTGCCAATTTAAATACCAGGAGAAATAGTCATTTTAAACACACTTATTTTGGTATACATCAGTTTGGCATACCTGCATTTCCTGTTCGATGCGCAGCCTCTCATGACTGAGTTCGTCCTGATAGAACTGTATAAAAGAGAAGATAATGCTAACGTACGCACTATGCACCTCATGGAGAAGCATCAATAACTGGAAATGCATGGTTGTAGCCGATTGCAATGCGTCCCTCCAATTGTTTATGATGAGTCCATAAACAATCATTTTGTGAGAATCAGAAAAAAAAAGTATACTAGCGATGCACTGATACAACTTTTTTTTCAAACCATATGCGAGTACAAGTATACTACTTACATTTGAGTCCTCGTTGATAATATTGGGACTGATAGTGTGGTTTGGTTTGGTCTGGTTTTGGTGCATCCCGACGTCAAACAGTTTGAAACATGACGTAGTGGATAGCACGTCTGCCCAACAGTCAAGATGTTCTGGGTTTGACTCTGGCCTCCTTTCTTTGCGGAGTTTGCATGTTTACACTGTGCATGTGTGGATTTTCTCCAGCTTCTCCCCACATTCCAAAAACATGCACTAAATTATTCATAGGTATGTGCATGTGAGTGTGAATGGTTATTTGTCTACACTATGTGACTGGCGGCCAGTCCACGGTCTACACCACCTCCCGCCCAAAGTCAGCCAGGACAGGCTCTAGCTCACCCTCACCCTGATGAGGACAACCTCTGTAGATAATGGTGGGATGGATCTTTAGACTGCATTTCAGTTTTCTTAATTTCCATGTCTATTTCTATGAATGTACTGCCACCTAGTGAGGCTTACGGGGTCCATTTTAGACACCCAACTAAGTTACCAAGTAAGGTGTCTTACCAGATGTAGTTTTGAATGTTTTTAATTAAAATTAAAGCCACAAAAACATCATCCACTAATGCTCCATAGATGCTGTCAATAACAGTAAATGTGGCCACCTGTTTGGATCAGTGTGAGCGTGTTTGTTTAAGAAATTCTTTGCATTCTTCACCTCCATGATCAGTTGTTTAAATAAGGCTGAGGAATGTGACATATGTTGCTTCAGGGGCTTCTGCCAAGAAGAGACACGCTGGCCAAGTGGAATGTAGTAACATTAGAAGGTTCGTATTCATATTTTTGACTGGTTCTCGGCATCATAAAAGAAAGATATACTGTAGTTATCAAAGTTAATAGTGGACCTACAGATATGACAAAATCAAGAGTCTTCAAGGGCCGTTGTACCTCCAGATCCTTGTCCTTCTGCAGTAGAGACGAAGACAGCTCGTGAACCTGACCCTCCAGCTCCCCCACCCTGTGCGCGAGGGTTGTCTTCTCCCCACTCAGCTCTGTAATGAGGGCCTCCTTAGAGTGAAGCTCTTTAGTCAGCTCCTCGATAATTCTGAACACACACAGAGGCATTGTCACTCAGGATGCTTACAGTACATGACACAACATAAAAGCATACTTTTATATTATGTTTTTCGAGCTACTACTCAATAGGAAATCAGTTATCTCCTGCATGTATACTGTCTGATTAGCTTGAAATGGGATGTGTGATAACTCGAACATTAACATTTCAGGTTCCCCATTTTTAGATTGATGAGGAAAAAGATCATGCTACAACAGCTGAATGAATTCAACATTTTAATGGATATGTGTTATAGTATACTATACATATTCTGAGTCAATACAGGTATCACTACAGTATAAGGTGCCTCTGAGATTTACCCCTTTCACTTCCCTTAAAGGTTTAGATTGTCCAATGAACATTATATTCATTGTATGAAAGGTCCCATATTTTGGCTATTTAGACCTCCATAGACTGTATAAATGTGTCAATTTCATTTAAAAAAAAAAAACACCTTGGTTTTGTCAGGCCCCTCTGAAAGCTACTTCTGTTTGACCCAGATTTGTATCCGCTTTGTCCATATTTGGCTAAGACTGTCTCCTTTCCTCTGATTGGTTGCCTCCGTGTAGAAGACCAACTTGTGAGAGCACACGTGTTTGTTATGTTGACAGCGCTGGCTTGGGAGCGGAGAAGTAGGCGGAATTCTTCACTAGTGACGTCGATAAGCTCGACAAATTCGAATGACCTGATTTCCAGCCTCTCGGCAGAAAAACGTCTGGAACTCAGGAATGCGTGGACAATTTTTATTCATATTTCACATGTTTACTGAGGTACCGTAGTCCCGATATTACATCTCGAATGCTAGAAAAAGTTGGTTTGGTAAAATATGGGACCTTTAAGGAGATGTTTTGCTAGTAGTAATGCATATTGGTCAAGTTCTCATGCATACTAGCTATACGTAACTATGGCTACAATAGAGGCCACCTCTGTGTCTGCCTATGTCCCTAACTCTACCTTGGAAGGATCTGAGTGCCCACAGCGTCGTAACAAGAGTTGACGAGTCCTCCGCAAGACCAACTTTTTCACGTTATAACGTGAAACTTAACACATTACAATGTGAACCTTAACAGGTTGTAACGTGAAACTTACCACGTTGTAACGTGATACTGGACCTTTTTTAATTTTTTTCTGGTGTTGCAGCCATACGCTTCCCATATGAAACAATTGCTTAGTAGCATGAGGAAAGCTATTTTCGAACTGTCTCAGAACGCAACAGCTTACTTAGATTTACTAGCTGCATAACAAAGTTTTTAAAACTTCTCCACGTGACTTTGTGTTTGTTATTACAAGTGAAATGGGAAAAAAATACAACAAATTAAGATGACCTCAGAGATTCATTATTCTACTACATTTTCATTCACAATGACAGTGATTCTGATGAGGACACGCAAGGCACTTTATAGTGATATTGACCCATTTTATTGAGATGCACTTGTACCTGCTAAAACAACAGAAAACACTACAATATGTATTCCAGAACATCCATCCATCAATTTTCACCACCGCTTATCCTAGTTAGGATCGCGGGGCGCTGGAGCCTATCCCAGCTGACTTCGGGCAAAAGGCGGACTACACCCTGAACTGGTCGCCAGTCAGTCGCAGAGTGCATAGAGACACGGACAACCATTCGCACTCACATTCACACTGTCACTGAGGGGGAACTGAACCCACGCCATGACGGGACCAAAGTCAGGCGAGTGTACCACTACACCATCAGTGACCCCATTCCAGAACAGTACCTGGCAATTTCATTTAGTGAAGAAACACTAAGCACAAACTGCTTTGTAACACCCTTTGTTGGTGTAGATGTGAATTAAGAATTTGACATTCTTAAATGTTTTCCAAATCCCTCTTTTAAGCTCCTACTATGCGTTTCCCTGAATGTTTTGCTGTGTTACCTGTCTTTGTTAGTGTTCGATGGAGACATGATGTTATGAGGCCTTTCATCCATAGTGCTATTTTCCATAGTGGCATCTTGGGAGAGGTTGGAACAGTGGGAGTGTGACCCAGTTAACAACACCAAACTCCCTGCCTCATTGTGTGCTAACTGGGCCTCCTGGAAAAAAATGCACACACACAGAAGCAGCCGTGGTTGAATACAACTGTGTGTCACCGTGCAGTATGTGCAACATGGTTGTGAGCACGCTAATTTACCTCCTGCAGGAACTGTAACTTGGTCTCGAGCACTTGCTGCATTTGTTCATTCTCCTGCTGCCTCTCCTGACATCTTCTCTGGACCTCTTCCTCATTGTGGTTGGTCAAGCACTCTGCTGTTGTGCTGTCAAAGATTACGAACCAACAGTCGTGCTTTTAAAGGCATCATAAAACAACATCCATAGGCATTAAGGAGGCTTTAGTCTGGGTGAAAAAAAGTGCTCATTTTGTCATCTGCTATAGTTTTAAAGGGCGATCTAACACCGCTCCACTTATAGCTTTGCTAATATTAATCAAGTAGCCTAATCCGTCATGTAGGCTTTTATTGTATTGGCCCACAAAAAGATACACCCAAGTACATGTGTTGTTTACAAACATTTATTTTTATACAGCAGTATCTATAGTCCCAAAATAGCTCATTAGGCATGACAGCAAACTATCTAGAGAACATGGAATTATTCAAAAGGGCTCTCAATACACCACAAATACAAAATATTGTTAAATCAAATACTTTTTTGACAGCATCAATCAAAACAGAGCTTCATTATCTTTGTAAAGGCACAACTGTTGATGTATTGGATGACAACAGATGCAGCGGTACCTAATGTTGTGGCCCTTGAGTGTACTGTACAGTACAGCCGACTTGAGTCTGTTTTGTAATTGACATCTGTTTTCAAATGGTTGTTTTTGTACTATTTATTGGCCTTTTCACTTTTTACAATATCAGGTATTTGTGGTTCGTTGTGTGTTTTTGACATACTTGGCAAATAAAGAGGATTCTGATTCTGATCTTATTGCCGATTTGTCCATTTTCTTTCCTTTTAATAGCCCCTTAATCAGTTGACGTGCCACAAATGTTGTATATAGGCTTTCTTTCAATTCTATTTCATTGCATTGCAAATGAGAGGCAATTCATAAATACACACACGTTTTTACAGTGATAGTCACGTCACGTACCTCTAAACTCCCCACACCCAAACACAAATGTGTGAGCATCTGTCTACCTCACGTCTTTGGCCAATGCCCCTCTCCCAGAATTCCTGCTCCCAGAATGGCACGCGCCACACTGTCGCCACTAAGTCCCATTCTGGAACTTTGTCTACATTCATACTTGGCTCTCTACAGCACATGCAAGAGCTCAGATAACTTGGATATTTTGAACCCGTCTGAGTTAATGCACATATCTCTTAAGTGGAATGGACAAGTGTCCTTACACATTGAGCAGTGCCGACTAGAGGACCAATTTGGACAGAGCATAGCCATGTCTGCAAAATCAAAATAAAAATTTACCAACAACTGTATTTATAAGAAACTGACATTCGATGAGAAAGCAAATCAAAAAGAAATCATCAGTTTTGCCAACTTGGCATGGCAACCATTAAAAATATATTTGGGTGTAATTGAACTACTGTATACTGGCAGTCTTACAATAGGTATGACTTCACATTACATTCACAGATACTGTGACATCACTGTACTGTAAAACATGAAGTGACAACAGCACCTTAAATAGTGAGCGGTTTGGACGTTAAAAGATGATGACTTAGGATGAACTATTTGACTATAAATGTCCAGAACCTATAAATACCTTAAAAAGAGCCATCTGTGGTGATTTGAGCAACAACAAAATTAATTAATTAATGTTGATTGCTTTCCTCTAAGGTACATATTCGTAGCTGAAGAAAAAATAAAACTTTGTTTTTGTGATATGTATATCTGCAGTATTCTACTACTATATACTGTATATCTGCAGTATTATACTACTTTAGTGTCGTTGAGTGTGAGTGAGTGTGAACTTACAGAGCTTTGTCGAGAAGCTGTTGTTTTTCTTGGAGCTCCTGCTTCAAGCTCTCTACTTCCACCTTCAGCTCGATGTTCTGTATCAAATAAAAACACAAACCTATCAATTGTATTTATCAAGCCCTCAAGGGGAAACTGTGGCAATTTGTATTTACTGATCTATTAAAGTGAGCAGATACACTAAGTTTTAACCACTACTAAAGTTTGCTCTTAGATCATATACAAAAGTAAAGTAATTAAAACATCCATCCATCCATTTTCTGAGCCACTTCTCCTCACTAGGGTCGCGGGCGTGCTGGAGCCTATCCCAGCTATCATCGGGCAGGAGGCGGGGTACACCCTGAACTGGTTGCCAGCCAATCGCAGGGCACATACAAAAAAACAACCATTCGCACTCACATTCACACCTACGGCCAATTTAGAGTCTTAAATGAAGAAGAAGAAGAAGAAGAATAATCACTTTTTATTGTCATGAACACGCATGCATGCACATGAAATTTGTTCTCTGCATTTAACCCATCACAGTGAACACATACACGTGTTAGTGGAACACATTGGCGCAAGGGGCGGCACAGTGGCCGACTGGTTAGAGCGTCTGCCTCACAGTTCTGAGGAGCGTAGGTCAATCCCTGGTCACACCTGTGTGGGGTTTGCATGTTCTCCCCGTGCCTGCGTGGGTTTTCTCCGGCCACTCCGGTTTCCTCCCACATCCCAAAAACATACAAAGTAGGTTAATTAACGACTCTAAATTGCCCGTAGGTGTGAATGCGAGTGCGAATGGTTGTTTGTTTGTATGTGGCCTGCGATTGGCTGGCAACCAGTTCAGGGTGTACCCCGCCTCCTGCCCAATGATAGCTGGGATAGGGTCCAGTACGCCCACGACCCTAGTGAGGAGATGCGGCTCAGAAAATGGATGGATGGATGCACTGGCGCAGGGGGCAGCTGAAGCGCCCGGGGAGCATTTCAGGGTATCAGTGTCTTGCTCAAGGATACCACAGCCATGAGTCCGGGGGATGTTGGCGGACGGTGCAGTCGGGGTCTTGAACCTAGGTCCCCCACGGTGGCAGGCAATGTTCTTAACCATTGATCCACAGCTGCCCATGAACTTACCGTGCATGTTTTTGGGATGTGGGAGGAAACCGGAGTGCCCGGAGAGAACCCACGCAGGCACGGGGGAGAACATGCAAACTCCACACAGGCGGGGCCGGGGATTGAACTCCGGTCCTCAGAACTGTGATGCAGACGCTCTAACCAGTCGGCTACCGTGCCGCCTTGGGACGTTGTGTTAAACATAAATAAAAACAGTATACAAAGATTTGCAAATCATGTTCAACCTATATTTAATTGAATACACTACAAAGACAAGATATTTAATGTTCAAACTGATAAACCTTTTGTTTTTATCAAATAATTATTAACTTAGAATTTTATGGGTGCATAAAATTTAACATTAAATATCTTGTCTCTGTTGTGTATTCAATTAAATATAGGTTGAACATGATTTGCAAATCATTGTATTCTGTTTTTATTTATGTTTAACACAAAGTCCCAACTTCATTGTATTTGGGGTTGTCGATGGTACTGGTAAACTTCACACTACTGAGTGAAGGATGAATGGGCAACTGTACCGAGACATTCTTGACAAAAATCTGCTGCCATCTACGAGGATGATGAAAATTAAACGAGGGTGGATATTTCAACAGGATAATGATCCAAAACATACTGCCAAGGAAACTCTCAATTGGTTTCAAAGAAAAAAAATAAAGCTGCTCAAATGGCCCAGCCAATCACCTGACTTGAATCCAATTGAAAATCTATGGAAAGAACTGAAACTCAAGGTCCATAAAAGAAGCCCACGGAACCTTCAAGATTTGAAGACAGCTTGTATGTAGGAATGGGCCAAAATCACACCAGAGCAACGCACGTAACTAGTTTCTTAATACAGGAGGCGTCTTGAAGCTGTCATTGCAAAGCAAAAGCTTTTGTACAAAGTAGTAAATAAATACCAGTTGGTGTGTTCAATACTTTTTCCCTGTGTCATTTCACATGATTACACTTATTTGTTATTTGTTCTACTTTCTTTGCATGTATGGATTACTTGGGTTTTTCCCAACATCTGGTGAAATTTTCATGTCAATAGCACCTTTGGAAATATATTTAATAAGAAAAATGGTGACGTGTTAAATACTTATTTCAGCCGCTGTAATAGTGAATGAACACCATATCACATGCATGTTAGTCAACTGTTGTACGGAAATGCTGACCCGGGGGTGGTGGGGGGGGGCGAGTCAGCGAGCCCATCCAGCAGGGGATGCCACCGACCCCCCGCCCCCTTAATTTCTGATCTCATTTGTTCTACTTTCTTTGTATGTATGGATTGCTTGGGTTGTTCCCAACATCCGGTGAAATTTTCATGTCAATAGCACCTTTGGAAATATATTTAATGAGAAAAATGGTGACGTGTTAAATACTTATTTCAGCCGCTGTAATAGTGAATGAACACCATATCACATGCATGTTAGTCAACTGGTGTACGGAAATGCTGAGCCGGGGGTGGTGGGGGGGGGGCGAGTCAGCGAGCCAATCCAGCAGGGGACGCCACTGACCCCCCCCCCCCCCCCCTCCTCCCCCCCAGGACCCAGGGAGGTCTCGAGCACGACAGAAGCGCCCCGGACCAGTCCCAAAGGGAGGGTTATGGGCACGGGATCTTTTTCACTCTTAATGTGCTAACTTCACATTTGTAATTTAATTCTACACATATAGTGTGCAGTGGGCACTACAACACAGTGACGGACAGCAACGAAATTGATTGATATTGATAATTTGCGGACAGTAAGGAATACTGTATAAACAAAAGTCGATATGAATATAATTCTAAGTCTTTGGCTGTCTTCCTAAAGCTGGCATGAGACCACTTCCTAATCTCTCCATCTGCAGAGTGAATCAGAGCTCATAGGTGTTGTGTATCATCAGTTCAGAACCTGAATGTGCTGTCACAGTTGGTATATTTAGAGCAGTAGAATTCACGGCAGCTCAGATCCTTAACCCCAGGTGGTCAAAGGTTAAACTCTGCAGTCTGTTTCCCTGCAGTGTTTCATTAGACCAAGAGTCTCCAAAGTACGTCTCGCGGTCCATTTTCGGCCTGCAGCTCAGTTTTTCCTGGCTGCATTTTATGCGGCTGCATTCATCTTGCTAATTTGGACTTTAGGTGGCACTGGTCTAAGAAGGCAGGAGAAATCCCTTCAAGAAGAGGATTGGGCATGGTGTCACAAGTCTGGATTATAACAAGCAAGTATGAGAATGTTCCAGTGGCGCTCAGTGAAGTCAGGTAGTAATTAAAGATCAAAATGTTTGTAGATGCTGTAAAAAAAAAAAATAAATAAATCTAACATTGAGTACATGTCGAGGAGACAGCAGAGAGTCAAACAGACAACTGCCTCTATACTTTTGTTAACGAGAAGTACCGGTAGGTATCACAACCCTCACACATTGTGATGATACCTTCAGTCCTGTCCTCTGGATGCTGTTGCTGACAAAAGTCAGGAAGTAGACGAGCATCTCTCCAACAACCAAGTGACATTCTTCATTGATTTTATGTATTTTTTCCCCGAACCGTGACACTCCACTTCCAAAAACAAAGTCCTTCCAGATGAGCTACTGCTGCTCCATTCACACATACACACACCTCTGGTTTGCATGTTAGTTTTATTATTTAGTAAAAACTGGCAAAATAAAAATTTGAAACTGAGTGTAACCATTTAGCACTAATAATTGAATAATGAATGTATTAGGACGCACTAAGGCAACCAAACACGTGTCAGACACGTTTCACGACTTAGCTCACATGGAAAATGGGTGGTTTCAATACACACAGTTCTATCTTGTATGTTGTATCTCAGATCTATATATATATATATATATATATATATAAAATTATAGGTGTCACAATTAACTAATTGATTATCAAATTAATCGACAACTATTTTGATAATCAATGAATCGTTGAGACCCATTTGCTTTAACTTTGGAACACAATGATCAACAGTTGTCCCTATTTTATGATGTTACGGAACAAACCAATAACTTAATCATAATTAATTTATGGAAAAACAAATTTTCAGTTTAATATATTATGAAAATAATCATTATTTGCAACCATAGCCAATGTAGCAGAACCTGAAATGAATATCAAGCTAGTAGCCCTTCGCATTAATCAGTACCTAAGAAGGAGCTCTCAGTTGTAAAAAGGTTGGTGACTGAGTACATCACTCTCTCATGTGATATTGCATAACTGTTGTTTATTTGGTTTTGTTTAATCATTAAACAATACAAAATAAACAACCATAATCAGTTAATAAACAGTAATCGTGAAAAAAAATGTTTGCTATAAACTTTAATGTAAAATAATTTGTTATCCGATTATTCTTCTAATCAATGGAATAATCGATAGAATAATTGATTCTAAAAAATATTCAATCGCGACAGCCCTAGCTGAAATGTTGATCTCATCTCATATTTATTGTTTGACGTCAAATTCTAATGTTTTTGAAAGCAGAAATAAAGGAAATGGGTTCAATGTTCCAATATTGAGACAAATATCCTTCAATTATTCTGTTAGCAGCCTACGGAAAAACGACACCCCTGCATGAGAGCCTATCAGGGCTTTTACACTGGGCCAGGGGACAGATGATTTAAAGGATGGGGGGAAAAAAATCTAATTCAGATTTATTTTCCCGCCATTCTGAACCTCAGGATCTATATTTGAGATCAGATAGTAATATAATCTCTGCTATTACAGTCATGTTCACCTCTATAGATTGACCACTTCCTTGTCTCCTCTTGTTCCTTTATAGTTATCTTTTTAGTCTTTATTCACTAATACATGTATGTACTTTTACTACATGCACAGTAACGCAAACACCTTATAAATGCAAAGTAATGATTAACCTGTGAATCCTATTCTTTAAGCCCTCTACAAATGCAGACTCCCCCATACAGGGCGAAGAAAAGATGTATTTATTTCTGTCATCATTTTAAAGTATAGCTGTAATAATGCCAGTATGTCAGCTGTCTTTCTGACAGGTTTACTTTGTCACAACTTGAAACTGATCAATTTGCAGTCATCTGATGCAGGAACACCAACTAATGCAGTACTCAATAAACAGTGGTGCCTTGACTTACAAGTTTAATTCATTACATGACCACGCTCGTAACCCAAACTGTTTTTTTAAATAAGAAAGATTCTCTACAGTATTTTAATTGCTAAAAACATACACTAATACCATAATTAAATATTATGTAAAGAATTAAACAATTTGTGCATCATGATAATTCAATGTGCATTATGCTGTTCTTCTGGTGTGTGTTCTTGGCTACTAGGGGGCTTGAAAGTACACACAGAAACACTACTCGAAGTTTTGACAACAAAGCAGGAGATCGTCGTAACTAAGCTTCAATAATATTAGTGTTTTTTGCAGAGGATAAAGAACATATGCCTGTGTGTATTGTTTTATACTATGCCTGCATGTGTTGCTATTGCTTGTGTTCAAATGTAAGTTGCTTAAATGTTTACAGTCACCGCAACACTGATGCCAGTTTCCTTAGCCCACTAGTGTTTTTGCATTATGTGTTAGCATTAAGCTAGCAGTAAAGCAAGCACTTGGCCTCCATTTTGAAGAATTCTTCACTATCTGACAAGCTGCTGCTTGTAAAGTTCGCTGCTACCATCTAGCGCTCATACTTAAATTTTGTGTCGCAAAGCAAGACAAAAAAAAATAAAATGCCAGAGCAACGGCTTGTGTCTTGAAAATACTCGAACTTGAAAATTGGGTGAATCATAAATCAAGCTACCACTGGGTATCATTTTGGTGACATTTTTGTTTGGGTTGGGAAACACTGAGCTCGGTAGTTGGATAGGTTACAGGTTTTATCCAGAAGGAAATTAATTCACTGATCCCAAAAGAAATTTGTTCAATCATTATCATTCATTTATTCGACTTAAAATTTCACTATACAAACATACTTGCCAATCCTAATATTCTTATTCCTATTATGTAATTATTTGTCACCACAACATTGATGATAATGTAACACACTGCTGAGAGGAATGTGCATCAGTATCTGTCAACAAAATGGCTGAAGTCTTAAAAACAGCTCTATATATAGACAGCCATCAGGGTACACCTGCTATTTTGGCCCCTGTTGGCCCTTCTGCCCTCAGCAACAAACCTCTGAAATAAAGCAGGCACAGAGGGAGGTGACTGCATTTACGAAGTTAAACAATCTTATTCTCACAGATCACATCCTAACAGATAGAGAGATGGATTTTGGGACAGGACGCGAACGACAGTTTACTCACAGCTCGTCAAATCAATAAGACAAAGACACTGATCCAAGTCTCCTCCGTGTCATATGGACTCTCATGCAACACCATGTGAGTTTACTCAGGCTAAAAATAGTGCGTCAAAGCTCGCAGAGGGATCGCTATGTGCACACCTAGGCTGTGCTAGGTTTCACTGAAATGTTTAGACAGCAGGCAGCGAGCCCTCGGTCATAACGCCCAGCCAACAGCAACAACCCCGACCAGCTCTCACATATGGAACAAAGATTTAGTCGCCAATCACAGTGCAATTAAACTGATAAGAGTGAAGATAAAGGATTCAAGTCCCGCTGGATGAATATACTGACATGCAATCTGGTCATTTCATCACTTCTGGTATGCACTCATAATTGTAAGGATGTGCACTCAAGTCTGGATCTAACAGACACTTGTGCATTTTCTAAAAATAATAATGAGAAATATTGATAAAGAGATACTGGTGGTCTGCATTGCAGATATTTGGAACATATTCTATTTATTGAACAACTCTTTTCTGCCTGATCACATTGTTTTTCCCCCTCATGTTTAGCTAAGCAGCTAAAAAAAAATAAAAAATTCAGACTGAAACTGCTAATTAGAAAAGAATAAATCCATTTATTTCTTTATTAATTTCCTCCATAGTTAATCAAGGAAAACTAGTCGAATGCTTGCCATCCCTATAGTTAGACACTGCATTGATCCAGAAAATAAATAAATAAATCATTCACCGATCCTGAAATTCATTCACAAAAGCGATACCGAGGGTCTGTACATACAGTATTTGAAACAAGTGAGAAAAAAGGTCATTATGCCACAAAATTAGGTACACTGACACAATCTAATCTGAACGCAGGAAAAAAAAAAGAACTTATTCAAAGTGGGTTTTTTTTTCTTTATTGAGCAACCCTTTTCTGCTTGATCACATTGTATTTGCTCACGTCCAGATAAGCAGCTAAAAAAATGCATTCCTAATTTAGCTGATCAAAACTGTGAAACTGCTGTTTCAAAAAATAAAACCATTACTTGTGGGGTAATTTTCCCTGTTGTACTGTAAATGAATCATCCCTATTATCTATACTTTATTGATCCAGAAGGAAAATCCATTCACTGCTCCTGAAGGAAATTCATTCATAAAGAAGATACTGATGGTCTGAAGATATTTTCATCATAGTGAGAGAATAGGACATAATTTGGCCAGATGATTAGGTACACCTACACAATCGAATGAGACTTCAGTAAAAAGCAACACACCCTATATCAAAGTTTTGTCTTTATTGATTGAGCAATTCTTTTCTTAGAGCACCCCATTAGGTACACCTACACATTCTAATGAGAAAAACCTTTAAACTAGAATGACACTTATTATAATGCAGACCTCTCCTCCAAAAAGTCTAATTATCCATTAGCTGGATAATTATATTATGCAGATGTACCTCATGTTGTGGCCTGTGAGTGTACACTATAGCACATTTTTAAGTGCGAAACAGCGCATTGAAAGCAACAGCACACATTCAAGAGTCACTTTCTATGGTTTTTGTGAACACCGAAATTTTGATGCAAGCCATTTGCACTCAACCACACACAGTCCATGTAACCAAAAGAAGACTGAGCAAAGTGTTTACACCTTAACATCCTTCACAATGATCACATTTCGAAAAACAACACTGAAAATTGATGCGCAGAGCAGCTGGACCAACAAACTGGAGATTGTTCAGGGAAGACCATCTGCAGCCAGTTCTCTTTTATTTAAATTTTATTATATTTATTTTTTTTATACAATCTCAGTGGCAAGAAATTAGTCCTATATTCTATTCTTCACACTGACTCACCGTTCGATAGACATCTTCGCTGCTCACTTCGTACTTCTGCTGAATTCTCTCCTCCAGGAAGTAGATGCGCAGCTTGAGGCTGAAGTTCTCCTTCTTCAGGTCGTTCAGGTGCTGTGACAAAGTGCGGTAACCGTTAGACATGACTGTCAAAGAGCGCCGATGCTGCTTGACATGTCTGTTACAAGTCAAAAATAAAAAGTGCTCCTTGGCTTCTCCATAACACGCCAGGTCAAAGGACGTGTGCCTTTCTTCCAGGCTGGTAGTTGTGACAAATGCTGCCCCAGTTGGGCCTCTGGCACCCCATTGACAAAACCACACACTACTAAACTAATAAATAACACACACAGTCTAAAACAGTATTAGCGGTGCAGAGGGCATCTCTGCGGCCCGAGTGGTCACAGATGCATCCGTGTCAGCTCCATGGTGTGTTCTGGGGCCAAGGGGACGGGCACTCGGGCTTATTTTACAGGAGCACACATCCATGGAATCCCAGACCGCCAAGGGAGATGGGTGGAAGTGGAGGGGAGGAGGGGGGAGGGCTGAAGACACGAAGGGCGGGAGGAAAGATACTCTGGGTTTACAGGCACTTGTCATATGATGGGAAGTCTCACCCTCCTGCAAAAAACAGCAGCTGACACACGCAGGCACACGAACACAAGTAAACAAGGACAAAGATCCTTTTATGACCTTTTGTTTAGGCTTTTCTCTACATTGGAGTTTACAGTTTCACTTTACCTTATAATATTTCAGTACAGTATTTCCCCCTTCTATACCATGGTTCATCGTTCACGTCCAAATAAATAGTAATCCAGAAGGAATATTACACGTCAATATACGTCACTGCTTCCTCTTCCGAAGCCAATCACTGAGTGTGTCCATTAAAGTGTCCTATTACACACGGGTGTTCAATAATTCAGAGCAAAATGGGTCGGACACCAAATTTAGTGTCTGCATGGATTAGGGATGACATCATGGTGTGCATTAACACATGACACGTTCAGTTCCGCGTACGCACACATCCTGCTAAAATCAATTATGTCAACACACACAGTGAGAATGAAATTTCGTGAGTGTACCACATCCAAAGAGTCTGCAGTCATGAAAGTGAATCTGTTTTTTTTTTGGGTGCCATCAATAGGAACATCACTACAGTGACAATTTGTGATGCTTGTTTGGGTAAGAAGCTGCAATGTGTTAAAACTGTGACATTCTTCACAAATATTTGGACACATCAATCAATCGATCAATCTGTGGTTGGGATAGACCCTTAATTCACCTTGAACCTTAATTCTTCTTTTAATTTATTACACAGATTTTAATCCGTTAATGGGAAATTCAACGTCAGTAATCATGCAGACTAAAATATCTCCAACAACAGGTTGCCATCTTTTTGTTCGCAGGGGCTAGAACCACGACCTTCCAGTTCCGAACAAGGGAGAACATGCAAACTCCACACAGGAGGGCCTGAGCATAGATTCAAACCCAGAGCCTCAGCACTGACAGGCAGATATGCTAACCAGGTCACTGTGCATTCCACAGTTTTGAATGCAATATTTACATTTATGAAAAACCTTTGTACTATAATTTATATTTTTCATTTTTCTCAAGACGTCATACTTCAACTGGATTGTAAATTGTTAATATCAAGACCCTATCTCTGAGTCTCTGATTTGCTTCTCCTACATCTGTTAAAAATTAAAAATGTATTTATTGTATATTTCATTGGAAATACTAACCAACAGCAATTGTTTACTATGACATAGGAGGTTACATTTTGATTAATTGTTGACATTCTGCTGCCAAAAAGTATCTTGACAGTAACTTGAATTTGTCTGAAAATACAGATTTTCTTTTTTTTTTCTTTTTAATGCTCACACCGGCTCAGGCTTCTTGTGTTGGTGACTGTCCACAGATTTTAGCGCTTGTCTAATCTGCACATATTGAAAGTAAAAATGTTACTTCTGTGCTCAGATTGTTCACTTTGAGTTGTAAGTGTGAGGCCAAGCTAAACAAAATTGTTAAAATGGCGGATAAAATCTTGGGAAAACCCCAACCTCTAGCCTACATTTGCACTGACAAGATGAAAGGGAAAGCTCAGAAAATCCTGGCACACAGCTCTCATCCTCTGTCCTGTCAGTTTGAGCTTCTGTAGTCCAGGAGGCGCTACAGAGGTCCTCTGGCTAAAGGTAGGTTCAAAAAATCATTTATTCCAAAATGCCATCGTGATTTTGAACTCAACAAGGTGACCACTCCACACTAAGGACCCCAACTGTTCCACACTGATCTTTTACTTCTTTTACTAGACCTTATTATACTTTTATTTTTCTTATTCACAACACATCTTGATTCTGTTTTTATGTGTTTATTATGTTTTGCTCTATTTTTAATATACTGTATGTTAATAATGTATCTGTATTTTAGAGCCAAAAACAAATGTCTACCTTTGTGGACAATAAAGAATTATTCTATTCTATTCTATTCTATTCTATTCTATTCTATTCTATTCTATTCTATTCTATTCAATTCTATGAGGAATATTTGTCTAAATGTGCAAAGTGTAATAACCATGCAGAGAAGAACAGAGAAAATCTGGGCCATACTGGTGCCCTGAGGGAGAAAGCAGGAGGTTCCATTCAGGGTGTTTTCCATGTGATGCCCTCAGCTGTAGGTGATCTCATTGCCATCATAATATTTTAAGACCGCTAATGCATGCAATTTGGTTGCTGTCACGCAAATAGATGTCACAAAATCCACTTTTAACCACACTTTTCTCCCCACCAGTTAGTACACAACACAGGGCTGCATGCTGACAATATCCATAAATTCCATGCCCATTGTCGCACTGAAGTGAGAGCCTTTTAGGTAGACTAGGTGCCAAAAAGTGGCCTATTATGTATATGTTCTTTTGCTGGCCTTCACAAATATGAGAATCAAAACTCAAGTTCAACACTCCAAAACTAGGAAAATTGTATACTGTATGTCTGGACATGTAATCACATATTTGACCACAAGATAGCAACACAGAGCAGACTGTCCCTAGGTCACTGCAAATGACTGCCAACACACAAGGAACTAGAATAGTAACAAATGATGCAATACACTAATTCTGCTATTTTCACAAGCTTTGGTAAGATTGCGTCAAACTTAAGTTTACAAAAAAGAATCAGCACATTAAAAACATTGTTCATTGTTAACAGATATTTCAAGAATAAATTTGCAATAATTAAGGAATACAGTATACCTGCTCAAATTCCTTTAGAGTGTGAGGCTGAAGAGGAGGAGTGTTGTCTGCTTCGTCTTGACACACATCTAAAACAAGTCAGAGTTGAAGTTAGAAAGAAAAAAAACTCACATGCGTTTACATATATGTGGTCCATGGGAATTGCGGGTCAGTCCTACCTGTCACGGGTGCCGTGACTTTGGATGATGCTTCCTCCTCCACAGCACTGTACCCAGAAACAAATTCTACTTTTAGTGGGCAACACACAGACATGAATAGTAAATACACACTAATTGGAATTGTTGTGTACAACGGAACCTCTAAAGAGAAACACCCTTGAGGCCATACAGTACATAGGAATACAGTGCTAAATTGAGTTGACACTTTGGGTCTATGACAAAGCTCGGAACTCCTACTGTACATCAAATCAATTTTCCCCATTGAAACGAATTGAGATGTAATTAATCCTTAAAATGGAAGAATTAACATTTAAGCTCTAAATTTGCCTTACACACTACGAAAAAGAACTGCTACTGTATGTCACGTGCTGTCATATTTGTCTGCCTAAAAATTTCTAAATTACAGCAAGACAAGTCTGCTTCAAACTTCAAACAAATGAAGACCATTAATTTAAGACAATTTCTTATGGCCGAATTTGCCTTTAATGATGTTAGTTTATAAAGATTTAATTCATTATTGTTGCAGTTTAAGTGATATTACTATGCAATATCTTAACTTGCACATTCCCATTTTATATTTTTGTCTTTTTGACGTTAATGCTCTGATGAAATAAAATTTTAAAAAATACAGTATAAGAAATCAGAATTTACTCACCGATTACTCAGAACTTGAGTATTTTTTTTTCATTGAGTACTTACTTTTACTCAAGTAATTCTTTGGACGACTACTTTTACTTGAGTCATATGTAGTGATTTTAAATTGGTGGGTTGGGACCCAAAAGTGGGCCACAGACCCATTTTTGCTGAGTGCGGACCGTATTCAGATTTTTCTGTCCCAGTACAGTTTGTTCCCGAACAAAGCATATTATATGTAAACAACAGGAAGTGTAATTGCCACACACTCTAGTCACCTGTACACTCCATAAACAAATACAGTGTAGCTCAACTTCTGGCTCGCGGATGTCATGGCTAGCAACGGCAGCGGTACGTCACACTCCTTTTAATCAGCATTTAAAAATAAAATATAATGTTCATGTGTTTTCAGAAGCTATTTTTTAAACAAAACATTTTCTTTGTTATTCTTAACTTCTATAAAAGTGCTTCAAGACTTTGCAACATTTGGAAAATGTGGGTCCCAGGTTGAGAACCACTGCTCTCAAGTAACAGTATTCTTACTTGAGTACAATGTTTGGCGGCGCTACCCACCTCTGCACCTGTATGACAGTTAATAATATTATGGAAATTTTACTTTTTAATAATTGAGAGTGGAATCTCATCTCGTGTGAAATTGAACAACCAAGTAAATCTTTTTCTGTCAAAAACAAAACCCTGAAACCCTGAAGTCTCTTCACATGTCATTTGCACCTCTTTGAAGAATTGTGATGGGTGGAGGGTGTAATTAATTACCTCATAAAGGACACCCAGCAGGGAACATTTGGAGGGATGACAGAAACTCAGCCTCCAAATCAATGTTAGCATGCTAGCATGATAGCATTGTGCTACGAATGAAAGTAGCAACATCCCGGGCTACTACTGTACATGCAGGCCTAAAGCTCCCGGTGCTCTTGTTCACATCTATACATGGCACATTCCTGAAAACAGCTGAAAACGACAAGACAGTTGCGGCATGCCAACGGTTTAAAAGTTGCAGACTAGTTGTTCACATGCCGCATTTTTGTGCTTGAGCCAGACTATCACAATGAAACGACACTATTGTTTTTTGTTTGTTTTGTTTTTTAATGTGCCACACTGCACTATGTTGGGAATTTACGTGTTAAACACTGACGGTGCCTATTTGTGAGCTTTCATTGTACATCTTCTGCCACTTGTCTTGTTGTTGTTGTTTATTTATTTGCTTTTTCTGCTGCTTCGTTGCACGTTAATCAAAATGTGTTACCAATAATACGGTCTAATTTTAATGTTGACATGATTTAAAAAAAGAAAAAAAATGGGGACTATGCAGATAGATGATGTACTGTACTGAATGTGGGCCTATATGCTTTTTAGACAACCGGTTCCAACGCGAATAGCTTACAATTTGGCAATAATCATGACGCTAACACCGAAGGCATCCCTAAATGACCTTAAATAAATCTTGGCCAATTGGCGTGTTGCGTTCAAGCACCACCGTATCACCTTTGCGCACAATTAGCTTAAAAAAATATATATAAAGCATCTCACCTCTCACATTCGCCCCACATCGGCGACGAGCTCCGATCCATGCACGTACAGTAATTCCTTTTAAATCAATGAGAGTCCATGTCGCCTTTAAAGCGCACCGTCAATAAGAGGATAAGATAAGAGCAGCAAGAGTGAAGAAGTGGAGCATGTTGGCACTAGCAGGAGGAGGAGGAGGATGAGGAGGAGGAGGCGTGCCGCGTGTGCGCCCTCCGGCGAGCAGCAAACGTGACACAAAAGACAGAACACTCTGCAGAAGAGCTCTTCTGTTGCAGCTGCGTGCCACCACATGAAGGTGAAAAGGACTATAGGGCGGTTGCTTTACTAGTAGCAACCGTCAGGAAAGCCTTTTAAGTATTTCCTTGATATCCAAGGTCAATGTTCAGTTCGCTCTTGGTCCTCACTAGTAAGACATTTCAGCACACTAGTAGAACGACTGTTTATTATTGTTTTTTTGGGGGGGGGTTTCACTACTGTATGACACTTATGTATACTAGCAGTCAACGTTGGCATTCTAGTAAGACAACTATATGTTACCAGTGAGTGAAAACTACTAGTGGGCATTTTGGTGCTGCTAGTGGGGGTCCAGGAGGCTACTAGTGTGTGCCTGGTAGTGGAAATGCAGCACATTAATTTACAAGTAAGGTTTAATTTAGAAGTAAGTCAAAAGTGGTACTAATAGTGATGGGTAAAAAAATTGTACACTAGTTGACATCTATGCTCTACTAGTATGAAAAGCCGTATGAGCAATTATTCAATATCCTTGAGATCAAGCTTAAGGTCTATGTACAAACCCAATTCCAATGAAGTTGGGATGTTGTATTAAACATAAATGAAAACAGAATACAATGATTCGCAAATCATGTTCGACCTATATTTAATTGAATACATTACAAAGACAAGATATTTAATGTTCAAACTGATAAACTTTCTTGTTTTTATCAAATAATCATTAACTTAGAATTTTATGGCTGCAACACGTTCCAAAAAAGCTGGGACAGGCTCATGTTCATCACTGTGTTACATCACCTTTTCTTTTAACAACATTCAATAAACGTTTGGGAACTGAGGACACTAATTGTTGAAGCTTTGTAGGTAGAATTCTTTCCCATTCTTGCTTGATGTACAGCTTCAGCTGTTCAACAGTCCGGGGTCTCCGTTGTCGTATTTTACGCTTCATAATGCGCCACACATTTTCAATGTGAGACAAGTCTGGACTGCAGGCAGGCCAGTCTAGTACCCGCACTCTTTAACTACGAAGCCACACTGTTGTAACACATGCAGAATGTGGTTTGGCATTGGCATTGGCAAATAAGCAGGGATGTCCATAAAAAAGACATTGCTTGGATGGCAGCATATGTTTCTCCAAAACCTGTATGTACCTTTCAGCATTAATGGTGCCTTCACAGATGTGTAAGTTACCCATGCCATTGGCACTAACACAGCCCCATACCATCACAGATGCTGGCTTTTGAACTTTGCATCCACAACAGTTCTGATGGTTCTTTTCCTCTTTGGCCTGGAGGACACGACGTCCACAATTTCCAAAAACAATTTGAAATGTGGACTCATCTGACCACAGAACACTTTTCCACTTTGCATCAGTCCATCTTAGATGAGCTCGGGCCCAGAGAAGCCGGCGGCGTTTCTGGGTGTTGTTGATAAATGGCTTTTGCTTTGCATAGTAGAGTTTTAAGTTGCACTTACGGATGTAGCGCCGAACTGTATTTACTGACATTGGTTTTCTGAAGTGTTCCTGAGCCCATGTTGTGATATTCTTTACACATTGATGGCAGTTTTTGATGCAGTGCCGCCTGAGGGATCAAAGGTCACGGGCATTCATTGTTGGTTTTCGGCCTTGCCGCTTATATGCAGTGATTTCTCCAGATTCTCTGAACGTTTTGATAATATTATGGACCGTAGATGATGAAATCCCTAAATTCCTTGCAACTGTAGGTTGAGGAACATTGTCCTTAAACACTTCGACTATTTTCTCACACATTTGTTCACAAAGAGGCGAACCTCGCCCCATCTTTGCTTGTGAATGACTGAGCAATTCAGGGAAGCTCCTTTTATATCCAATCATAGCACCCACCTGTTCCCAATTAGCCTGTTCACCTGTGGGATGTTTGATGAGCATTCTTCAACTTTCTCAGTCTTTTTTGCCACCTGTCCCAGCTTTTTTGGAATGTGTTGCAGCCATAAAATTCCAAGTTAATGATTATTTGTTAAAAACAAGAGAGTTTATCAGTTTGAACATTAAATATCTTGTCTTTGTAGTGTATTCAATTAAATATAGGTTGAACACTATTTGCAAATCATTGTATTCTGTTTTTATTTATCTTTAACACAACGTCCCAACTTCATTGGAATTGGGGTTGCACTAGTACGCTGTTTGTCCTCATTAGTGAGACATTTAAGCACATCAGCAGAACAACTGTGTCTTCCTAATAATGTTTTTTTCTGCTACTGGTGCCCTACACTAACTAACATGTAGTTAGTTACATGTTACGGGTGAGGAGGCAAAACTGTGCACTAGTTGACATTCCCATGCTACTAGTATGGAAAGTCATTTAAGCATTTATTTTATATCCTTGATATCCATCTTGAAGTCCATTTACTAGTATGCTCTTTGTCTTCACATGGAAGCAAAGCAAAGCAAATGTATCTATATAGCGCATTTCATACACAAGGTAACTCAATGTGCTTTACATGATTAAAAGCATTTAAAAACAAAGAAAAAAAGCAGCTTATAAACATTTAAAACAAAGAGAAAAAAATACAATTAAAACAGCATACAGTGCAAGAAATATAATTTTAAAAGTGGAAATGCTCTAAAAAGCATGGGAAAAAAGAAGAGTTTTTAACCTGGACTTAAAAACATGCACACTTGGGGCTGACGTCACCTCTGTTGGCAACTTATTTCATTTGTGTGCAGTAAAATAGCTAAATGCTGCTTCACCATGTTTGCTTTGGACTCTGTGCTCCACTATTTGGCCATAGTCTGTCGATCTCAGAGCCCTACTGCGTTTAGTGATTTATAGACCAGTAGCAGAACTTTAAAATCTATTTTAAAGCTGACTGGAAGCCAGCGTAAAGACTTTAGAATTGGAGTAATATGCTCTGACCTCTTTGTTCTGGTCAGAACCCGAGCTGCAGCATTCTGAATGAGCTGCAGCTGTTTAATGCTCTTTTTGGGGGGTCCAGTCAGAAGACCATTACAATAGTCAAGTCTACTTGAGAGAAAAGCATGGATGAGCTTCTCCTGGTCTGTTTGACACATGCAAGCCTTCACTCTGGATATATTCTTCAGATGGTAGAAGGCGGTTTTAGTAATTGATTTGATATGACTGTTGAAAGTCAGGTTGGAATCTATCAGTACACCAAGGTTTCGGACTTTAAAGAGAGTGAGTTCAGGTATTTACTAACAGCAATCCTCTTTATTTATTGCCAAAAACAATTATCTCAGTTTTGTTTAATTGAACACAATTTTGGTTCATCCAGTTATTTATCTGTTTTAGACAGTGACACAACTCCTCAATTGAACTGTAGTCATATGGAGACACTGCTAGATATAACTGTGTGTCATCTGCATAGCTATTATAGTCAAAATTAAAGTTCTGAAGAATTTGACCCAAGGGTAGCATATACAGGCTGAACAGGAGGACAGTTCAGCAGTGACTAGGCCACTAGTGGGAAAAACAAACAAACGGTTCTACTGGTGCGTTCTCCTACTTGTGCGCTGAAATGTATTACTAATATATAAACACACAGTGTAGTGTTGGAACTGTAACTACATGCTCAAACGGCTTTCCAGTAAAGACGATGTTTACACTTTCACCCTTCCTTTCAAATATGCTCACATAAACTATTACAAACACCCTAGTTTGATGCTGTAGAGTTATACACCACTATAAACTACTGCAGCAATAATAAGCATATTGTCAAAATAATGTCTCTCAGTCAGTGCCGATTAAAGATTAGCATTATTATGTTTGTAAGAGGCAGAATGATTGATACAGTTCTTGAATTTGATCTCATTGCAGTGTGAAAGTGTACCAAATATTGTGGCACTGTACAACAAATGATGGAACAATTGGGATATGAGTGTAATGGCTTTATAGATATACAGTAGATATCAGAGCACTTGGACTAACAATAAAAGTATCCTGCTTGCTAAAGTGGTCATCAGAGGTTGTAAAAATGCCAATAATCATAATAATCATGTGCTCCAATTACTCAGTGTCCTATCGTTTTGAATTAACTGACTAATTGTGACACAAGAGGGAGATGACAATGTATTTTTGAGCAAAAAAACAAACAAACAAACAAACAAAAAACAACAAAAAAGGTGATATATCACAATCTGTTTATCGTTGATTGATCTGTCATTTCACTATGCTTTTAAATTTGCTAAGTTTTCTCCTCATTTAAATCGTTTTATAGTTCAGATAGTCACATTACAGTTTGATAATGTGCTGCTCAGCTGTTGTTGGTCTAAAGTTACAGAGGCTGCTGATTACATAATTTGTACTGATGGCAGTGTTGATTGCAGGGTTTGGAGAGAAAGAGAGAGAGAGAGAGAGAGAGTGAGGGGGGTTAGGAGTGAGTAAAAGTTAATAAGATTATGGCACTGTTTGAAGTCAGTGAAAGAAAATGGGATTAAAATGCTCACTTTTAACAAGTAATCTTGTTAACATTGTGGTAAATGATGAATGGAATCACAGGATATGATTTCCAAAGGGGGCCTGCAGCAGTCAAGAGAGTGAAGGAAGGATTGAAGCTCATTACTTTGTTGACACAATGTCGTGGCCAGTAAGTCACAGTCAAGGTTGGTGGCCTCCTCTTGTGGACTTGTAGTTTGTTACACTCTTAAACATAAAAATGTCTCTAAAAGAACCCTACCAATGAGTTAGCTAAAGGTTTCATTATAGCAGACATTCATTGTATAAACAACCAAATAAATTATATCTGAATCATTGTGATTGTTATTTGCAGATTCTCACAATGCAGTGACCTAGCAAGGTTTTTTCCCAGCTGTACTGACTATGAGAAACACTAGATGTCCTCCTATGACCAAAGCATCAGCATCAGAAGCATGTATGACTTTGTAATTGTCATTAAAATTAAATATCCAGTCTCTGAGAGCACATTCTTTTTAAGTCCTCTTCCCAAAGACCACACGGGGCCCTGTCCTAGTGCCCCGAGGCTCCGTAGAGATGATCCAGATAGGAGGCGACTTCATAAAGTCTTTCTCAGCCATCCTGCTCTCCTCAGCTCGGGCCATCTCCTGCAGCTCCGGCGTGGTTTCTGGACACCAGTCGGCCACAAATTTGTCTTTGGCCTCACAATAGTTGACCACCACCTCCTCAGGCTGCTCCCCCAAGAGCCAGTCTGAAATACATAACGTTGATATCTGCAAGTTATAGTCACCAATGACCAATGTCAGGAATCCAGTCTTTGCAAACTACAACCACAGTAATAAACATACCTGGCTGTTAATGTATTTTTGACACCTTACCACTTGGATTTTACTGAAATAGTTAATTATGTACATAAAACTAGAAACATGTGCCATGAGTGATCATCAGGTGTTTTGCGGTGAATTGTAAAAAAAAAAAAAAATCCATAGTTTTTACAGAAAAAATCCGGCAGCTGAATTGCCAGAAATCTTTTAATCTTCTAAAAAATACTGAAAAAATCTGGCAGACAGGTTACCAGAATTTTCCCGTAAATAAATACAGTACACATGTTAACATCTTAACAGAATGCCCTTTACATTTTACAGTAAAAAACTGTTAAAGTTTGCCAAAAAAATAACATTTTTAAGTGGTAAATTAAATTTCCATTTCTTTAGAGTTAACATGAACACTCTGCTAATTAAACTAAGTATGTGAAATAATAATATGGGAGCGTTTTGTCAATATTTTTTCTTTAATTTCACTAACTCATTACAACAATATACGAAGATAATGGCATTCTAACTAACTGCAATATAATACAATAAGTCAAACAATAATAGCATTGATGTTACAAATGAATAACACTCAGCTAGAATTGTGCAAAGATATTGTTACTCAGGAATTCTTCAGTCTTTGATAACAGTAAATGACCTGTTGGGCTTCACCAGTCACAGTTTCATAAAAAACACAGTGGAACATAAATCAATCATAAATGTGACATTTAAATAAGACACACATTCAATAAATTATTGGTAACATAAACACACACAAATGGCAAGAATTAAAGTCCTTATTACAGCAATAAATCAACATTGCTTGGTGCAATGCATTCTGGGAACCACATGGCTTCACAGGATTTTTTTATGGCCACTGGATATTTATGTTTCATTTTATTTTTAAATATTTTTCAATTTATTTTATTGTGTGTTCTGCACAAAATACTGAATGTATTTTATGAACAAATGGGAAAAAAAGAATAGAAATTAATTGCCATTACATTCAGGATACGTAGGGGACCAAAGTATTATTATTATTCATTAAATTTTTTTTTTTTGCCAAATATCGGAATCAGCATTGGCCTAAAAAAAAGAAAAATCCATATTGGTCAGGTCCTAAATCAAACTAGTTATCTATAAATTCTATAGAACAATATGATTTTTTTAACATATTTTTTCTTTAAAATTTGCATTGGTGAAGTAATTTACAAAAGAAGAGTTTAAATTTAACACTGTTTCAGTGTTTTTTTATTTACAGTTTTTTCTGTCAGGATTTTACAGCTTTTTGTTGTAAATTTCACAATCTTTTTTTACAGTACCAGTAGCTTTTTTCACACTGTGTAAGTACATTCGTGAGTATATTGAGACGAGATCGTTATTATTTCTGTGAAAAATACAGTACTTTTTATTACCCTTTTGGCTGGTGGTGTGCGAATAGATTTTTCTAATGTAAAGCGTGCCTTGGCTCAATAAAGGGTGGGAAACACTACTAACATAATTCATAGCCACACACCTGCAAAGTCATGGATGAGGTCCTTTATGAGGTGACCGATGATGGCGTAGAGAACACCTAGCACGATGAAAATGGCCATGAGCAGATAGAGCACATAGGTCGGCAGGTGGATGGCGTCCCTCGAGGGGGGTATGTAGCTCTCAAACAAAACCGCTCCGTCTTCTTCTTTGTAACGGACTTTTAAGCTGTCTACCGGCAGCTCCATGGCTCTAGAAAACGTCACAGGCCTTCAGTGAGGAAATCCATTATGGTGCCAACAGAGTTTTGAACAAATACTCTTCACTTCAGGCCAAATGTGCTGAGAGATGACAGGAAATATTGTGTGTTTTTTCCCCCCACGCTTGAGCCCATTAGCGTCTTCATGTTGAGCTGAGCTCATAGAAGTAGATTAGAACAGCTTGAAGCTCTGAAGGTCAGATGGTCATTTTCACTATGACACAGAGTTTACAGTCAGACAGATGACGTGTGTTTTTCTTACGTCACAGTTTTGTTTGTTTTTGTTGATAACTGCAAAAATGAAAAAAAAATCATGTTTTGATTGTCAGATTCATTAGAACATTTTATACAATGCAACCATAGTTATAATTTGTTTTCCTCTGGTGGTAGTGATGTCCGGATCAATACTGAAACAGCAATACATCAGATGCCAAATGTTCATGCTCCAAAATCGATCCTCAAAACAAAATATCAACACTTTTGACACTTTAATGATTTGGGGTAATGTTCTATAGATCATTTACAGAAACACAGTGAAAAGTAGAGAGCAGGAGAGGGAGAAGGATGTCTGGGCTTCCTGCTTAAGTAGCTGCACCCACAACCCGACCCCGGATAAGCAAATGAAAATGGATGGACAGTCGAAAGGAACTAAACTATTGAGATACAGTACTGTCTAAATAATAAGCAGTTGGTAGGAGCTACTTTTTCTTTCTTTCTTTTTCTTTTGGGTAAAAGCGAAATGTGTATGCAAAGCAGCATGCCATGCTACTCAGTAAGTCAGTCACTCAGCCTTAGAGGTATAGACACGATGGCAGAACGTAAACAGAGTCATGAGTGGAGCTATTTCAGCTCATCTAACAGCCAGGACACGATTTGTGATGTTTGTCCAAAAGCGGTAAGGAATTGTGGCAAAACAACAAACCTTGTGAAACACCTCGGGATAAACCATAACACAGAATAAGAGGCATTTATGATGAGGCGGATGGAAGAGGAGAGAGATCACAGTGTCGTTCTTTCAGTGCTGCTGGCAGGCTCTATCCAGGTACAGATGGAGAACATGTGGATCTTTCTGGTTATATTTCAATAATTATTTTATAGTAATATATTTTAAAGGATCTATATTATATTTAAAAAAGATAAATATACATATTACCAGATATCTATCTATCTATCTATCTATCTATCTATCTATCTATCTATCTATCTATCTATCTATCTATCTATCTATCTATCTATCTATCTATCTATCTATCTATCTATCTAATGTAATAGTGTTTAAAAATACTGATGTTTAGTAATCCTCTGGCTTTTACAAATGAGCTCATTGTAGATGACCAGTGCAGATATTGCACGTAGGCAGGAAGGTAAGATGGATTAATGAGAGCGGACGAGACAATTTGTATTGTTAAGTTGTTTACTAGAAAGAAGCTTAGATAGACAGGAACACTTGTGACGAGGGAAATGGCAGCTCAGCACCATGAAATTGTATTTTATTCTCTCTCTCGCTCTCTCTGTCTCTCTCTCTCACTCTCTCTCTCACTCTCTCACTCACTCTCTCTCTCTCTCATCAATTTTACTATGTCACATTTTCATTTTGAGTGCAATTTGTCATTTTTTTTTGTCACCAGGGTGCAATGTGGAATAATTAACAATTGGGACAGGTTACATTTTGAAGTTGTAATGATAAGAGGCTTGTTCTTATTATGTATAAACAAAGTATATACAGCAAAAGGATCAGACAAGAAAAGCATTTCCTTAAGCGTCACTACAGAGACCAAAATAATTGAAAAACAAATGAGATGACATCGTCAAAAGACTTAGGGGGAGGTGACGTGAGGGCTCGGAGGGCAGATCAAGGTCATGCCATGTGACGATTTTCTTTTTTATAGTTCGATGCTTCTCTTTGGAAGTGGAGGAGAAGGGCTGGATGGAAGGTGGCAGCCTGGCAACATCTCTTCTTTCTCTCTCTCCATGTTCACTTTGTCTCTCTCCATTAGGGAACCGCACACACTCAGTTGCTTCACTTCTTCTATTAATGTGCTGCCTTGCTCACATTGATCCTCCACCAGTTTGGGGCCAAAAATCGAGTCTGAGAGGGAGAAAAGTGGAATAATAATAATATGGTTAGAAGCGTGTGTTTACATTTGAGCCTTTAATTGGCCACTCATTGACATGTATAGACAATTATCATATTACAAGATCTTTCAATTGTGTGACTTTAGTTTTAATGATAAAGTATATGCGCAAAAAAATTATTCCAAGTCAATCACACTTTCCATATATTAACCAAATTAATCTATTTCACATGCTATTTTGCAAGCTGACAGAAAACAACTGGAATTGAATAGAATGTAATATACAGTTATAATAATATTCAACAATCCATTCTCTGTACCGCTTATCGTCACTTCGTGTGTGAGGCAGGGTACACCTTAAACTGGTCGCCAGCCAATCTCAGGGCACAAATAAACAAACAACCATTTACACCAACTGACAATTTAGAGACTTCAGTTACCTACCATGCATCTTTTTGGAATGTGGAAGGAAACTAGAGTACCTGGAGAAAACTGACAGAGGCACAGGGAGAACATGCAACCTCAATTCAGGAAGGTTGAAGCCTGAATTTGAATCCACGACCTCTGAACTGTGAGGTGAATGTGTGAACCAGTTGTCCACTATGTCGGTCTATTATTATTAGGGCTGTACCGATTCATTTGGTGCATCAATGTATAGATTTTATATTCCAACAATCCAACTGCATCGATCTGTGTTCAGGAAGTTGGCCTTCCGGACGAAATACATCGATTTAAAATCGTTTTAGAAGGTAATCAATCGATTGTGTCAAGATTAGGAAATAACACACTGGCTTTACACACGGCAGATATTATATGGATGCGTGTGTTTGACTCGCTTTGGTGCAAGTTGGAGCCTTTCAACTAAGCGAGCTTATTGAGCTAACTGTTAAAATAGAGAGCATTTATTATCAACATGTCGCTAAGCAGAGATCAAGTGTGAGTGTAAGTGGTGTGAGTACCGTGTGTAAAGGTGTACAGTAGAAATGCTGAGAGCGTTGCTTGAATGCGTGATTAAGAAACATTTGCAGCATTTGAAAGAACGACAGCAGGGTATGAGGAGGAACTGTGTCAAGACAAAAAAGGAGAACGAGCGACAATGTCAACTACTGGACGTTGTTTCCAAGCCTTAATGTTGTGTTACAAAGAGCAGGTTTACTCACTTTTTTACCTCTCTATGTATTATTAACGGCGGCACGATGGACGACTGGTTAGAGCGTCTGCCTCCCAGTTCTGAGGACCGGGGTTCAATCCCCGTCCCCGCCTGTGTGGAGTTTGCATGTTCTCCCCGTGCTTGCGTGGGTTTTCTCCGGGCACTCCGGTTTCCTCCCACATCCCAAAAACATGCATTAATTGGAGACTCTAAATTGCCCGTAGGTGTGACTGTGAGTGCGAATGGTTGTTTGTTTGTATGTGCCCTGCGATTGGCTGGCAACCAGTTCAGGGTGTACCCCGCCTCCTGCCCGAAGATAGCTGTGATAGGATCCAGCGCGCCCGCGACCCTTGTGAGGAGAAGCGGCTCAGAAAATGGATGGATGGATGGATGTATTATTAACACTATTGCTAAAAGCTTTGTGGGAAACCTCACGGTGCGCCCTTTTCTAGCAATTAGTATTTTACTGTTTAGAACAGGGATTCTCCAACTTTTTGGGTCCAGCCAGGGACCGTCTTGCAGTAGATTTTCTTCTCTTTTTGAGGAAAGAAACTGGCCGAGCCAGTAAAGTTATAGCTGAAATAATATAAATAACAATGAGTTACTGTTTTCCCCTTTGTTTTATTGCAAAGCAATACAAGTACATCATGTTGGTTTATTTTATCCATCCATCCATTTTCTGAGGTGCTTCTCCTCACCAGGGTCGCGGGCGTGCTGGAGCCTATCCCAGCTGTCATCGGGCAGGAGGCGGGGTACACCCTGAACTGGTTGGCAGCCAATCGCAGGGGCCATACAAACAAACAACCATTTGCACTCACAGTCATGCCTACGGGCAATTTAGAGTCTCCAATTAATGCATGTTTTTGGGATGTGGGAGGAAACCGGAGTGCCCGGAGAAAACCCACGCAGGCACGGGGAGAACATGCAAACTCCACACAGGCGGGGCCGGGGATTGAACCCAGGTCCTCAGAACTGTGAGGCTGACGCTCTAACCAGTCGGGCCACCGTGCCGCCTATTATTATTATTATTATTATTATTATTATTATTATTATTATTATTATTATTATTATTATTATTATTATTATTATTATTATTATTATTATTATTATTATTATTATTAATTTCCCTTTTCTATTGCCACTTGAGGTCTTCATTCATACAGAATACACTTCTTTGCATTCACCTTAATGATATGGGAAAATTGCTCTTGGGAAGCTTGACCTCTGCAAACCAACACAGGAAAAGTGTGGAGGATAAAATAAACCGGCGGCACGGTGGACGACTGGTTAGAGCGTCTGCCTCACATTTTTGAGGACCAGGGTTCAATCCCTGGCCCCGTCTGTGTGGAGTTTGCATGTTCTGCCCGTGCCTGCGTGGGTTTTCTCCGGGCACTCCGGTTTCCTCCCACATCCCGAAAACATGCATACTAGGTTAATTGACAACTCTAAATTGCCCGTAGGTGTGAATGTGGGTGCAAATGGTTGTTTGTTTATGTGTGCCCTGCAATTGGCTGGCAACCAGTTCAGGGTGTACCCCGCCTCCTGCCCGATGATAGCTGGGATAGGCTCCAGCACGCCCGCGACCCTAGTGAAGAGAAGCGGCTCAGAAAATGGATGGATGGATAAAATAAACCAACATGATGAAATCTGGGTTAGTGCACCAATGCAGCCTTGGGATAATTCTTCGTCCAAACACGACTCGGTTCATGGTGGAGCTGTTTTCGACAAGTGGACAGTCTCTTTAAAGCAAAGTCAATTCGATTAAGTGGTTTAAATTAATGGCAAAGGGAGTTCTCGGGTGATAGCATAAGCATTAAACAGCTTTATGCATGGTGATTTCTAATTAGTGGAAGGATGGGAAGATGGGAATGTCAGGACTGTAATCCTAAAGCAATAGTCTCAAAATAGCCAAATTGTAGTTCACCACACCAAGGAGACATGACACCATAAGGGTACCAATTCCTGTAATCTTTAGTCTAAACTTAAATCCCTCCATACATTCCCACTTCGAGCACTTTCGCTGAGGGTCCAATATGGTGGCGAGCAAAGAAAGTTAGCCAGAGGATAGGTAAATATAGGACAGAGTTAATAGGATTGACGGTGTCACGGAGCAATATCAGCATTCCATCTGTACAGGGATTACAGATATGAGCACAGAGAGGTGGACGGTAATACACCAAAGAGGCTTATGGGCCTCCATGACCACACCGCATACATACAGTACATTACATATATCCTTGTGGTACATATATTCAAGGGAACACCTAACTTGGTTTAAAACTGACATAATTTACTGGATTCTGGTGTTATTAGACCACCCCAAAAGTGCCAAATGACCAGTTGAAATGGAAAAATGGTATCATTTAATATTACTAGAGTTTGAAAATCATTATCACCATCAAACACATTTATTTATTCATTCATTTGTTCGAAAAATTCTAAACTGGAGCACAACATTGTATATGTCTTCAACTTCTAAATGTGTCCCTGGCAAATAATAAAGGTCCCATCAATCAACTTTCTTTATTAAATGTGTACATGTGTGGGGATATGCGTTTGACAACGTGCCACACGTCACTGAAGTGATTCCAACATGGTATAAAAAAAATCCAAAAAAACAAAACAAGATCTGATCCAAATGCTACTCAGCAGAAAATGAAAGGACAGTGTTTAATAATTACTCCATTTAAAATAAAGATTCCTTACCTGGAAATCAAAATGTGTTGCCTTATCTGCTCTTTTCCTCCATAAAGGGTCTTCTAAATGAGTGGGTGTCAGGTGCATCTGAAAAGAACCACAAAGAAACATAATCAAAGTGGCTCTTTAAACCATGCCTCAGTCACAATAAGCGCAAATGCACCATCATGGCTTCTCTCTACAAGTATAAACACAAGTTACGATGGGGTGATCCAGAAGTCCTCCAGATCTCCTCCTCTAGGGTTTCGTCTTGTTTTCTCTTCGCGGCATGTTAAGTTGGACCAAGCGAGTGAAGACGAACTGCCACTCGATGATGATGAGGGCGACGTTTGCGAAGAGAATGAACCAGGAGATGGGGTGCAAACCGTAGTAGAATTCGTGGGTCATGTTGAGCGAGATGGAAAAGCGGCGCTGTCTCAAAATGTTTCTGGTGGGAGGGTTCAGCTGGCCTGTCAAGGTGCTCCTCTAAGTAATCCTCCTCGATTAGGGTTTTGCTCACACATGTCATTCACACAGCTTCTTTTAGCCGTGTCAGCAGATTAAAAGATTGGTTGTGTATCACCCGAAGTGCCCAAATTGACTTAGAAACCGAAAATATGCCTGGACACGCACAAACTGCTGACATTATATGGACTACTGGTAAGTCCCACATAATTACATGTATGTCCAAATATGGTCAATTTCATAATTTATTTTTTCACAGATCAATAATATTGGTCTGTCCCCACATCATCTGTTGTTTTCATGCATTATTAACCAAATTAATGAGTTGAAAATAGCTTGAGAACAAATCTAATAACTCTTGCACACTTGACGTCTCTGAGAAGTGTCTTAAAACCCTGATTTTTCTCACTCTGAGGGAGCAATACGGCATTATGTTGCCTCGAGATTGAAAGTCTGGATGTTTTCGAGACAATAACGACTTAAAATAGTTAGATTAGATACATTTGAGTAAGTCTGTTTTGTTAAAAATGGATAGCTGTAATTGCTTTGGTCCAGAGGAAGCATGTCAGTCATGAAGGTAAGTGCCTACTGATTCATTTCCACTTATTACACGGGTCAGGGGGTCGGCATAGACTTTGATGTGGACGTTTCCTACCATTTTAGTCAATGACAGCATAATACTTTTCCCCGTAGCATTTTAAAAAGCCGGTGTTGCGTTGTAGTTGGTGCGCAATGGTATATGATAGCATTACAAGGTTTGGTATCAACATGAACGTTGCGGTGCTTTGTAACTCCAGCAAGATGGTGTTTTTTTTTTTTATATACTGAAGAGTAGCGACAGCGACGATATGTAGATCAGTGTAACAACGTACCTGTTTCATTGACTCCTTCCTCACTGCCTCGCAGTTCTGCTCACTTAAAAAAATTTAAAAAAAAACCCTAAGAGGAATGTTCTCCATAAAATAAAAAGCTAAAAGGCAACTTCACAGGAAAAAAAAGCTCTACAAGCTGACTATAGTCCTAGATGCAAACAACACTGTGTCAGGTGGACCCATGCTGGATCCCTCAGGCGGGCGTGACCACCTGCTTGGGCTTGTCCTCCGGCTCCAACATCCACTTGAAGTAGACGTCACACAGGAGGAAGGTCCAGTAGATGACGGTTAGAGAAGTGTTGACGGTCATAATAGCGATTATTAGAGGATGCAGCATGATGGAAGACACACACAAGTGGGCACACTTCAGAAATGTTTGTGTGTGTGCTGTTGAGGCCAAGCCTTGTCTGTGTCTGTTTCTACTTTGTCAACCCACCCCTCTCCACTCTCACTGACCATTAAGTTTCCGTCGCAACGCGAGTGTAATCCTCTTCAGCCGCTTTGTTGCAGGAGATAAGTTGCATTAGAGGAGGGCCTGCTTTGGAAATGTTTATGCAGAAGATGTTGCATAATACTCTTGCATCCTTGTCCTCTATGCCAAAGAAATTACTTGTGGTGGACTGAACAAAGGTGGTTTTCTCGAGAACTCGATCTGCTCAGTTGAGTGTATAATCCAGAATCTAATCAAGAAAGGAAATATTTTACACAGGAATTGTTACTCTTATAGCAAACGCGACAGATGGCTCCCTAAGGAATTGAACAAACTAATTTTACTTATGTCAAGGTACATTTTCATATGCAGCAAGAGGAACACATAACACCACATGCAATAGTGGGAATATGCAATAGTCATGATGACCAGTACCAGTCAAAAATCATTGAAATTACATGAAATTACATCCAAACATATTAGAATGAAGTGTATAGTCTGTTTAATTATTATTATTTTTTAAATTTAGTACAGTAAATGGTTTACTTTTCAAGTCCAGTACATTTTTAAATTAGAGTTTAGTTGTATTTAACTTTTCAGCACATTTGTATTTAATCTTTAACCCATCCATCCATTTTCTGTACTGCTTATCTTCAAGCGGGCCGCAGCAATGCTGAAGCCTGTCCCAGCTCGTTTAAAAAAATATTGGAAGTATACTTTTATTTAACTTTTATGCACAATATATCTTTAATTTGATCATTTTAAAGTAGTTTGTTTTAATGTTCCTATATTGAAGGAAAGTTGTTGTGCATAATGTTACAGTGACTTACAGTCATATTCAAAATACTCTACAAATATAAGCTGTCTAATTTTTATGAAGACACTACTGGTGGTACTGGTATTTTGGGAGCCACTGGTCTCAGGTAAATGCAATTTTGACATGGGCAGCTATGTCCACTCGGTGGCAGTGTTGACAAAAGTACACTTTTATGATGAGTGATGTGTATGATTCAAAGGCTTCAAGTTAGTTAAAGAGCAACAAAGAATAACTAACAGTTTGAAATGAAAAGGTGGGTATTTTGGTGTCATTACATGAGATCCAATGCTCCTACATTACACGTCATTAAATTTAAGCCTCTACTACTGTCTGATCTACGGAGTTGGACTTTGAAACCTGCTGAGAAGGTGGAGACGTGCTGGCGTTGATTCATCACTGACCAAAAGGCAACGTCACCAGTGATCAACCTGCACAACCGGAGTTGACACCGGGGTCTGGCATGTGTCCACTCGTTACTGTGCGACGTTAGGGCAGCAGCTGGGGGATATTTGTGTCTGGACTCTCAAAGAGCAACAGCTGAGCGTGGACCATGAGGCTGCCTGAGGAAGTATGCGTGTTGGGCCTCTCCCTTCTGGCTCCTGCAGTTTTGTACACCATGAACAATGTCCCTGCACTCCAGGAGTAAGTGGAAATGGTTTTACTCTACATTTGGTTTGCAGGAAGGCAGTTTTGTTGCTGAGCTTGAAGCTATAGTGAGGGTGCATTCATAAGTGGTCTGTTGCAGCCTCATTTAAACCTGAGGCCTCCCCTGCTGACCTAATCACTATCAGACGCTAAATTCTAGTATTTGTTCCATTCAATTGTATTATTTATTCCCAATAGTCTATTCTTTTCATTTCGTAGCATTTCTCTTGGCTGCACTGCTTCTAGCATGTGGATGTTTTTTTATTATTATTATAACTTTTCTTTTTTTGGTCCAATCAGATTTCAGCCTCTTTGTGCTGCTATGTCAAAGTACTGAAATCTGCCCAGGGCCTTCAGAATCAGTAGTACTGGCCCACAAAACCTGAAACTTTGTTAGCAATTGTACTGTTTCTTTAACTCATCCTCACAGGGCCAACTCGGTGGGCCACAATAACGTCAGGAATTTTCGGTCCTCTGATTGCATCGTCAGAGCAAAACTTGTTACAGCTAAGTTCGACTAGCAAAGCATGTCTGTAGTAATCTGCGCACAATACATTGGATAATTAGCTTCTCTGGTGGGCACAATTTATTGAATTTAGATTTTTTATGTTTTTGTCATGTTGTTAGATAAATATTGAATCTGAACTTCTCCAGATGATGTACGTGGCATGCCCAGCCCCACACCACATTTAAACAACTTTATTCCAAACTGTGATTTTGTTATAGGCAACTATATTATTTGAAACTGAACAATACCACCTAATGACATTCAATACAGAAATGCCATTGTATTCCTGTGTGGAGTTTGCATTTTCTTCCTGTGGATGTGGGTTTTCTCTAGGTACTTAGGCTTCCTTCCACATTCCAAAATCGAGCGTGTTAGGTTAATTGAAAACTCAAAATTGTCCTTAGGTGTGAATGTGAGTGTGAATGGTTGTTTGCTTATATGTGCCCTGTGATTGACTGGTGACCAGTCCAGGGCGTAGTCTTCCGTTTGCCTGAAGTCAGCTGGGGTAGACTCCAGCTCCCCGCTACCCTGAACAGGATAGATGTTAGTAAAAATGAATGGATGGGTGTTATAAGTAATATTAGTACTATTTAGACACCACTGCAAATTACAACAATAAACCTATGTATTGTTAATACCTTGTTGATGAATCCTTGTTCCAATCAAACCTGAGCATTTTTATCTTTCTAAAGGCAAAAGTTTTGACACAGCTCTTGTATATAAAGATAAGAAAATCCTATACTGTCACTGTAAACTGTCAAACAAATTGCACTTAGGGTATAGGGACGATGGCTTTGACATTCTGGAGGAAGAAGAATTGTACAGTATTAGTCTTGTTCTGCATGTGAGAGTTCAAAATTTCATTCCTGGGGGGGGGGGGGGGGGGGGGGGAGAGAGTGAGAGAGAGAGAGAGAGAGAGAGAGAGAAAGAAAATGGGGACTTTTCAGGGTGTGTGGGATCAGAGCTGATGTTTCTGGCCTTTTTTTGCATTAGGCAAGTGCAATTTCCCTGAGGCAGGGGCCAGTGTAGCCCCTGATGGTTCTCTCTGTTACCTATCCTCTGCAATGTAGCTGGAGAACCACTGTGCAGCAGTAGGTTAGGATTCTTTAAATTGCCGTCCTGTAGAAGTTAACCAGCAGGTCATGAGGGAGGCGAGCCTGCTTTTACTTTCTGAGGGAGTAAAGTTTCCAGCTTCCCCACATAAGAGGACTAATGCTATCTACTCTCTCAACTTCTTCATTTTGCCAGAAAGAGTGGTGTGCTCAGACTTTCAATGTTGTTCTGCGATGCGTTATGCCCAGGTTATTGTGGAGACACCAGTTGATAAGAAGCTGGAGCTCTTCCCTGTGAGCTGACTCATCATTGTCTGTAATCAGTCCTAAAATAGTGGTGCTGTCAGCAAACTTCAGGATGGTGTTGGTGGCGTCAATTGGGATGGAAGAAATAGAAGAGGAGGGGGCTGAGGGCGCACCCTTGTGGAGTTCCTTTGTCCGGGATGAGAGTGGAAGTCCTGCGGTAATCTAAACTGGACTAGTCTTGAGATAAATTGATTATTTAAAAAATAAAAGCCAGGGATAATAATTGTGGTGTCCTTTTTTAAAGGATCAAGTTTGAATTTTAAAATAAAATTATCTTAATTCACCCTTTTTTCTCTGGGTCATTATTTTGAATAAGCTTAAAGAAAAAAATCTCTTATTACCAACTTATATGAAATGATAAATTTTTTACCCACGTCACCCAGCCCTAGTGGAACATGTACGATCTTCTACCCTGACATGTATAGAATTTCATTAAAATGTTTGGACGTATCTAACATTGGTACCAACAATAGTTTTTTATAGGCACATGCTTGAAACCTAGGTGTATTGAATATAGTAAGAATGCTTCAACAATGTATGCTTATCTGCATCCAAAATATTTGTGAAGTGGCACTTTGAGATGCGAGTTTAATTTGTTCGGTGACCACGCTCATCAGTATAAAATATTCCATTTCTCTTTCCCTTCCCTAATGAAATGAATGGAAATGCCATTAATCTGTTACAGGCAACCCCCCCAAAAATCTTTGTAATGTTTGTTTTTAATTAGACAAATAGCACTCTATAATATTGTACTTTCTAAAGAATACAGTAATGATATAATTCAATTGGATGTAAGAAATTAAACAGTTTTTGCCACATTTGTTAGTACAATTCAGTGGACATTGTGCTGCTCCTGGGGGAAGTATAATAAAGACATACTGATATTCATGGAGATGGTCACTCCTCACTCAGTAAGTCACTGTAATATTAGTCGTTCTTCGCAGAGGATGAAGAATATATGCCTTTCTTGTTATATTATCTGGGTACATGTCTTGCTCCACAGTTTGTATTCAAATATATGTTGCTTGAAGAGTTATAACACCACGACACTGATGCTATTTGGTAGCTCATCAATTGCATTTTGTATTGTTTGTTAGCATTTAGCTTGCGGACCTTTGTATAAGGTAAAGCTATGTGGTTGTTTTAAATACACAGCCTATCATTTTCTTTGTCTCATTGTCTTTGTTTTATGTTTAGTAACAGTAAACTTCAACTCATAGTGGAAATAAACAGCTTGAATCCACTTTTTTGAAGAATTGTTTACTATCTGCCAAACTGCTGCTTGCTGTCAACTGAGTTGGTTTGAGTTCACTGCCACCATACAGTGCTTGTATCTCAAATTTTTGCTTGCAAGTCAAGTCAAGTCAACAGACAAAAAAGTTCGTAGCTCGAAAAACATGCAAGTCGGGTCAGTGGAATCTCAAGGTACCACCGTACTTACAAACAAGTATTTAATCTTTCTGATTATTTAAGTGTGTTTAAAAGTGGACTTCGATCATATCGGCTACAGGTTAACTTTCCTTAAACCTCAAATAAAGTTGGAAGAAAAGAATAATGATGCATTAAATCACTTTTTTCAAATAGTTTTTTAAATGAAAACAACAGCTGAGTGTATTTCATAGGTGTTGTATTTGTGTTTTCTTCTTATCCACCCTTTCTTCCTGCAGGCCTTTGCTCATCCTGGGAATTGGAGTAGCTGTCTTGGGATCCGTTCTTCTTCTACACCACCTCCTAACTGTGCGACATAAAAAGACGGTGGATCCTTTATTTTACGGTACAGAACGACCATGAACTTTAGTGTTAAATCAAAGACAAGACTTGTTGCTGTTTTTATAATTTTGCCGCTTTGCTGTGTGTCCAGTGTTTGCTGAGTTTTCCTTCACTTGTCTGGTGGGCCTGACTAATGCACTGGAGCAGGATGGCTTCATATCTGGCTTCATGGGCTTCTACATCAAGATGGTAAATTAGATGAATATTCCCTCAAGGAATATTTCAGCACAATTAAAAGTATAACGTCACAATATGCTGGTGTTTCTTCAGGGTGAGCCTCATCTGAGGACTGCGTATGCCGTGATGATGTCATACTGGGAAGGCGTTGTTCACTTTTTTCTCTTCTTAATCATCATCCACCGCATATTCAGAGGGTAAACTGAGGTGTAACTGCTAGCACAATTTGTTTTTCTTTTCTGTATTATATATTTTATGAAAAAAGTTGCTCGTTTGGTCCTTGCAGGAAGTCCTACCGCAGCCTGGCACTGCTTTGGGTGGGATCCTCCATCGCGCATCAACTTGTTCACATCCCTGGAGTGGTTGTAGGTGAGATCTCAATAGCTTGAGAACATAAGCAATATGGACACATGTATTTCAAAACCTGCCCATTTGGAAGTTAAAAATCCACTCTTCTAAGAATCTTTCAACAAGATGTTGGAGTGTGTCTGTGGGAATTTTTGTCCATTCTTCCAGATGAATATTTGTGAGGCAAAGAGGTTCTTGTTCATCCCAAAGGTGTTTGATGGGGTTGAGGTCAGGGCTCTCTGTTTCTTCCACCGCAGACCCATCCAACCATGCCTTTATGGACCTTGCTTTGTGTAGAAAAAACAAAAAAGGTTATTTTCCCATGGGTGGAGATGTCCAAAATGTGTATGTGATTAAGAAGGGATATGAAGCCATACTGTTGATTGATTTAAGAGGAGTGTCCCAAGCCTTTTGTCCATTTTGTTTCAGGAGAAGATACAATGAAATCCAATAATTAGCCTCATGCTGCAAATTGTAGGGGTTGAACTGATCAGCCAACTAGTCGATGAATCGACTTTGCTACTTCGCATCGGCGTTTAAGGCTTGACATCACATATTTTGGTATCTCATTTTCCAATCGGCCAATTTACAGAGGACTATCGCAGCTTGCCCATCTGCTGCTGTTGCCGGACTAAAATGCTCTGTGAAGCAGCCATATGTCCAGCCAATAACGCAAAACAGTCTTCATACTTCTGTGCGGGTCTGAGAGTATGAAAATAACAAGGTGGTGAGTGTGAATAGCGGTTAGTCACGCTAGCTTTGGCTATTCCGATCGCCGCTAGTCTTAAAAGATTCATACCAACCTCGGGACTGGCAGCAAAGAATGAGGACAGCGGCTCAAAGTTGAACTCAATTTCTGTTGGCAAAATGTTACATTTAATAATTAGCAGACAACAACTGTGTGCTAAGAAGAACTTGATTCATCATACAAGTTGTTTGCTACACACTAACGTCGCAACACTTGTCGCTTTATGTCACTGACGTCAATGTATATAGACAGATAGTACTAGCGAGTGGAAATATTTGAACAAAAATGAGTCAAGCATCAAATACAAAGAAAGCACAAGTGAAATAGAAACAGCGAAACGGAGAAATGCTTATTTTTTTGACGCCACGTCCTGTCTTAGCACACACTACGACGCCAGTGTCGCTTTTGACTCAACTTTCATCACATAGTGAAATAATAAAATTCTTTAGTTACTCCAAACCTAGTAGGTTGTACCTTGAGGGACAGAAATATACTCTTATTGTACCTCTATTGTACCTTCCATCATGTTTTTTTTTTTTTTTTTTTTTTTTGCAAGGTAAACATGGATCCAATATCCGTCCAGCTTTTTGGAGGAACATTCCCTTCTTTTTAGCACCTTTCTGGGCAGCTTTCATCCTTTTTAACAGGCCCAGACAGATGCCAATCATCACGGCAGACAAGGTAAATAAAAAATCCACGCTGGATTCTCGTAACAAATGTACAGTATACACCCTTTAAAATGACTTCACCTGAAGTGATATTGTTAAAATTAGACCCTCAGCAGTTTCTCAATAATACTAAAACATTTAATATGAGAACTGAAAGAGTAAAGTTCTACATACTTGCCCTATGTCTAGATAAGCACTGTAGTAGTCGTGATACTTTGAGAGACGGGCTGATTGACAAGAGGATGATGGATAAACAAGGCTTCTAAAGTCACAGCCTGATTGAGTCGTAGACAGCCAAATCCTGATGTCAGCAGATACAGTATTTCAGATTTAGGTGTCAAAGAAAGTTAATCCACCTAGTTCTTGTGTCTCCCTGAAACTGTTTCTGTGTTGACTAGATCACAACCCAACAAAAGAAAAGTCTACTATCTCGTCCTCTTGACCTGCAGCTCACAGTGTTGCTACTCGGAGCTGTGGCCTTCTCTGTTTTTCGAGGCTTTGTGAGTAGAGCACTTAAAAAAAAAATGTCTTTATTAGTTCCGCAAAACTCGTAGAAACTCAATGTTCTCCTCTTAATATTCTCCAGGTGGTGCTGGATTGTCCTCTAGATTTGTGCTTCAAATACATTTATCAGTTTGAGCCATACCTCAAAGATCCTGTGGGCTTCCCCAGAGTCATGGTGAGTCCGAGGGGCAGTGAATTCATACCTCCATCAAAGCGTTGTCTGTTTTTGTACAACATCTTGTGTATAGTTTTTAATATACCTTAGTCTTTACAATGCTGAGAACACAAAGCAGAGGAATCAGAAACATCAACTCTAGTCTGTATACAAACTTCCAGTTGAATTTCAGGACAAATGTCAGTGGTCATAAATTCTAAACTCCAGTGAGTTAAATGTGAGACGAAAGCTAAACTGAATGTTCGAGCAAATTAAAGAGCAACATTTTTAGCGTGGCTTTTAATTAAACGCTTGTTTATGAATTTGACGTACTTAGTATTTTAGACTAGTGATTCTCAACTGGTGGGCCAGGACCCAAAAGTGGGGCATGGAGCCATTTTGGGTGGGGTGCGGACAAGTTTTAAAAATGTAGAGTATAATCATTCAGAAAGTTAAAACTGTTAGTTTCTTTGGTCTGCAGCCTTCATATCCTAAAAAGAGAAACTATTGATGTTGGACTTGACCAGTGCCAAGATATACATTTTCCTACTTGTATCCTCAATTTCTTAATAAGGTGCTATGTAGTTATGTTTAAAAATATGCTATTACCGGTAATGTGTGATTCATGCATTCAGCAGACATGGCCACAGCATTTTAGAGCATAGAGCCTTTTCTCCATCTTGAAGCCTCGTTTTATTTACTTGGCTTTTTTTTTTTTTCTTTTTAAACATTCAGTGTTTTGGCAGGGTTGTTAACAACCATCTTCTGTGGCGTGTCAATTTTACAAGACATTTATTTTCCCTTTACAGGGACTACCAAATAGTAGCTGTTCCCTCATTTATTTATTTTTTCAGTTTACAAATGTTTAAGCCTTGGCGGAGATATCCTCTTTTTTACCGCGAAGAATGTTTGATCAGAGATATTTTTTCCTATAGATGCTGGTTTATTTGTTCTACGCTGTGCCCCTGCTGACAGTCGTCATCTATGGTCTTATAAGACCAGGCTGCAGCTGGATGCTGGACTGGACTCTCTTCCTTGCTGGTGCCACCGCCCAGGTAAAATATCGTTGTCACATTTTTCAATGTTGTATGAGTGCTTTTCCCCGTTTTATTTTTAGAACTAAAGCCTGCTCTCTCGCTGTGTGTCCAGGCCCAGTGGTGCCACATCGGAGCATCTCTACACTCCCGCACCCCCTTCACATACAGAGTCCCAACAGACAAATTGTGGACTGTTATCACCTTCAACGTGCTGCTTGCTGTTGTGCCTACTCTGCTGGCTCTCCACTGCCACAACAGTCCCGCTTATTTCATGAAACCTGTTCCCAAAGGACAGAGCAATAGCAACAAGAAGAAAAACTAGACCACACAGAAGCCAAGGGTTCTCCAGATACACATTTTGTCAAGACTAATGCCTCATGGAAAACCCTCTTCGCACACTGCATGTTCAAGCCCCCGAACCTGGAGGAAAGTTGCAAGCATGTTTCTGTGAGTGGCCCTGTGCAGCACTCCCTGTGTGGACTGTTGGACCCTGATAAGGTCTTTAATGGGGGTTGAGGACTTGATGAGCTAGCACAGCTTTCAGGTGACTCATGCAAACATCCACATGCGGTCTAGCCACATCTTAATCAGTCATTGACTAAATTAAACAAGAACACCACTTTATTTTTTGGTACCAAGACAAACATATTTACTGGATTTACAGATCAGAATCATTTTAAACGAAGCGAAAGTGTACATAAAGGTAAATGTTCAAGGGACGACCAAGTCACAAATCCAAGAAATGACTCAGTATTGCAATTCTTAATATTGAACAATAAAGGTGACTATTACTAAGTACTCTATCTGTGCTCGCATTGTTTTTAAATTGGAATTCATTCAACATTGACACACTGACAATGTGTTTGAGCGGAGTTGATCTTTCACCCGATGGTGATGTCACATTGCCTTACGTGCTGCACACCACTGGCCCACATAACTGATAAGAGGTGAACCCTGGATGGAAGTGCAGTCACACTCGACAATCAAACATGTGACATCGTCACGTTCCATTGGGAGTAGTTAAAAAAATGCTCCAAAAAAGTAGAGTTTGAGCTATTTCTCTCTATTCTCATTGATATTAATTGATAATTAATTCCATGATCACGCTCAAAACAGTCATATCTCAAATCGTCTTTCCCCATTGAAATTCATCGAAATGCCATTAATCCGTTACAGCTGCTCAAAAACACCCAAAATGTCTGTAATGTTTTTTTAATTAGGGACTTGCACTCTATAATACTGTACCTCTTAAAAAAACACCCATACGTAATAAAATAGAATGTAAAGAATAAAACAGTTTTTGCCACATTTGTTGCTAAAATTCAGTGGACATTGTGCTACTCCTGGGGGCAGTATAATACAGACAAGGATATACATGGAGACGGTCACTCCTCAGTAAGCCGCAGTGATATTAGTCCTTCTTCGCAGAGGATAAAGAATATATGCTCGTGAGTATTATATTATTTGTCTACGTGTTGCTCCACTATTTATTAGCCCATCAATGGCGTTTTGTACTGTTTGTTAGCATTAATCTAAACAGACTTGTTTTACAAACACGTGTAATTCTCTCTTTTAGTTTTGACAGTTACTTCAACTCATAGTGGCAATAAACAGCTTGAAGCCTCTTTTTATTAAGCTCGTTGTGAAGTGAGTTGAATTGAGTTCACTGCCACCATGCAGCACTTGTATCTAAGATTTTTGCTTGCAACCCAAAGCAAAAATAAATCAACCAAGCAATGGCTCATTAGTTGGGGCACTCGTATCTCACGGTACCGCTGTATGTCAATAAGGTGTGAACAGATTACCATGAATAGGTTCCAGGTTCTGGGAAGATGCCATTACAGTACATTTCAGAGCAGATCTGGCTTAAGGTATGAATCCAGGATTTTTATTTAATTAGTTTCAGATTGCGGCACGGTGGCCCGACTGGTTAGAGCGTCAGCCTCACAGTTCTGAGGACTGGGGTTCAATCCCCGGCCCCGCCTGTGTGGAGTTTGCATGTTCTCCCCCTGCCTGCGTGGGTTTTCTCCGGGCACTCCGGTTTCCTCCCACATCCCAAAAACATGCACGTTAATTGAAAACTCTAAATTGCCCATAGGTGTGAATGTGAGTGCGAATGGCTGTTTGTTTGTATGTGCCCTGCAATTGGCTGGCAATCAATTCAGGGTGTACCCTGCCTCCTGCCCGATGATGTGTGTGTGTGTGTCTGTGTGTGTGTGTCTACACTCTGAACCAATTGCCAGCCAATCGCAGGGCACATATAAATAAACAACCATATATATAGACAGATTATATATATATATATATATATATATATATATATATATATATATATATATATACAGATTATATGGTTGTTTATTGGAATGCATTGTGGGTTAATTATTCATACCGAAGTGTGCGGTCATAAATCGGTCATGGAGGGTAAAGGCCCTCTTTATACTCCCGCGCTTGTGCGGCCGACAACGCCTGCCCGATGATAGCTGGGATGGATGGATGGATAGTTTCAGATCAAAATGTTCCTTCATTTCTAAAGAATGAACCTTTATGATAAAATTCAGTGATATACACGATGCACTTAGGTCTCTATGAAGATGTACAATTTGGTGCTATGACTATTAAGCCTCAGTGGAGGTCTGCACTCTATTGACTTCTGTTACAATTTATTACAGTAAAATATTTATTCAGATGAGTTCATTTATGTGATTAACGTCACATGAAATCAAATAATTCATCTCATTTGATTTAACTGTTTTGGTCGTTGGTCGATGCCAACAGTTTTTTAAAATGTTCTGTTTCTACACAGAGAGAATGTTATAGCTAGAATTTTACCAAGTAAAATGTAATTTAAACAAAGCAGCAAGTTTCAGCCAAATTTGGGCAATTGAAATCTTATTTAAGCCCATAAATAATTGAAAGGAAAGTCACTAAATTAATGTACTAATGGCAATAAAATATTTAAAATTATTTCAATGGCAAAAACCCAGTAACATCCAAATTAATTATTAATGGAGAAACACAACAGATGATACACAATCACAAATGCTGTATAATTTTCTCTTTATTAAGAATGAAACACAACAGGACAAAAACGTCATAAGAACACCAAAAACGTAGATGACAGTTCATATATCAAAGACCAAAAAAAAAAAAAAAAACCATCTCCACATTCTAGCCATCAAGTAAATGTAGCCATGCAATGATTGACGGGAATTTTAAGTAATTTAGGTACGAGTGAGTGGACTCAAATAATCCCATTCACGTTATCAATCAAGTTGTCAATGCCACTCACTGAGTCACTGAGAGTGCTTGAGGCGCATTATCTGATTGGACAAGGTCCAGCTATTGATTAAACATAAGCCAGTAAACACCACAATATGTACAATACTCAGAAACAATCAACTGATTAATTTTATTGCTGGCTGATTGTATGACATAATACTGGGTTAGAAAAAACAATGTTACACCAAAGAAGTACAAAAAATAAACAGAAGATCATCTTTACTACTGAAAATAATAAATAATAAAACATGACATAAAACGTAGCAGATATTAGAAAAAAGCATGTCAGTAGAATAAAACGTATCGGCAATGCGTGTGCTTGTGAACAAAGTAACAACTGCAGCGCGTACAAAAAAAGCTGAGGGTCACCTTGCATTAATGTATCAATCACATCTGTGCTTTGTAACAGAATACAAGATTAGTCATATTCATTTTACACAAACAGAAAAAGGAACATTCCTATCTTACATGCACACACACGCGCGCACTCTGCCGCCAGTCTGACCTACTGAAGTTCATGGCGGGCGGGAGAGGGGTCATTGTACGAAAAGGTTAGGGAGCGTGAGATCTAGTGTTACAGTTAGTGTTCGCGTTGGACCTTAGTTAAAGGAAGTAGGTTTAAGAATTGAAGAAACAAAACAGCCAAAGTCGGTGCAGTTAATGAGATCAACTCTATGTGTGGTAGTCATCAAACCTTATGTATACATCAGGAGGGATAAAGCAGTTAGAAGCGGAACAAGGGAATCGCTGCGTTTTGCTTTTGCGTGAACTGGAGCCACAGTAGCACCTTGGCTTCGCAGGCGCCGTGTTATTTGGTTCAGTCGTAGCGGTGCGCGTCCTCTCCGGCCTTGTGGCCCTCGCCGTGTCTCCTGTGGCCGCGATGGTCGCGACGCACCTTGCGATGATGGCGCCTGTATCGGTGGGAGCGCCGGGCTGAAAGGAATGAAAATACCTTTTTAAATCTTTTAGCAGAGGGGCAAAAGTATTCACACTCTCCTATAATGAAATAATTTTATAGATTCTGATGTTAAAAAAATAAAAATAAAAAAAGTTTTCAACAGTCACATCAGCATCATTGCTGGCCTGAGCGGTGCCTTAGTAAAGGTTTTGTGCTATTAAATACAGTGTGGGCATTGTATTTTATATTTTAGGCTAAAATGTGTTCTTAAAGTAGGATATATCACATAAGGTGCTTTTAGGACATTACTTTTTAAAACTTGTCATCCCACTGTTATTGATGTAAGGATGAGTACCTGATAAAAGTACTTTTCGAATAAATGACAGTTTACGTTTGGTTACTTATCGTTTCCATTTTAATCCATCAAAAAGCTCATAATACTTATATAATTGGCTACCAAGGCCACTGGAAATGATGCGAAGGGCTGAGTTAGGATTCAAATAGAGTATATTTAGCAGACTTACATTTGGCACAGATGATCCTGGGTCGCTCCCAGCTTCCATCTGCCCGGCAGCGTGCGGTGGGAATGTGGCGTTGATAGAAGCCCTCCGAGCACTGGTAGCGCACCACTGCATGGATGTCATAGTGTGACCTCCGCCGACCTACCAGGTGGGCGTTCTCCACAGCAGGCGGGGTCCCACACAACACTGGAAACAGGATCAAGTAGAAATGCGGTGTTAAACTTATTCTGATCGTGGTTATGGTTGAACTCAAGAGAGTCAGTCAGATACAGTATGATGGTGGAACCGCATACAGTGGTGCCTTGACTTTCATAACTTAATTACTTTTTGAAATATGATTTTTTTGTTGTGAGCAAAAATTTGATTTATGATTGTTATATTGTGGCAGAAAGTCACTGATGGTGTAGTGGTGCACTCGCCTGACTTTGGTGCGGGCAGCGTGGGTTCAGTTCCCACTCAGTGACGGTATGAATGTGAGTGCGAATGGTTGTCCGTGTCTATATGTGTCCTGCGACTGACTGGCGACCAGTTCAGGGTGTAGTCCGCCTTTCGCCCGAAGTCAGCTGGATTAGGCTCCAGCGCCCGCGACCCTAACCAGGATAAGCGGTGTTGACAATGGATGGATGGATGGATGGATATATTGTGGCAGTGGACTTCACAGTGACCAATTCTACAAAAAGAAGCCAAGTGCTTTCTTCAAGTTGTTTGTTTACTGTGAAACTAAACATAAAACAAAGAGAATTACACATTGTTTATTTAACGAAGCCACATTACCTTTTCCTTAAGAAATCCCGCTATCTTAATGCTAACGCACAATGGAAAACGCCATGGACGGGCTAACGAAACTAGTATTGATACTGTGATAGTTACAAACATTTAAACACAAACAGTAGCAACACGTGCAAACAGACCATATAGCATACTTACAGGCATATATTCTTTATCGTTTGGGAAAAATGAAGAATCTTACTGCAGCTTAGTTGTGATGGTCTTCTGTGCTTCATCATCAAATCTACCTTTAGTATGTCTGTATTTATCATACTGCCCCCTGGTGGCAGTGCACCAGAAGGCGCAGCAGAAAGTTCATTGAATTAAAGTATGACATCAACATGCACAACTGGTTTATGCTTTACATTCTTTTTAATTATTATTAAATAGTTTTTAATAAAGTACAGTACTGTATAGTGCTAGTTTTCTTATTAAAAATATGTTACGAAAATCGTAGTGTTTTTTGGGCGGATGGAACGGATTAACGCATTTCCATTTATTTCAATGGGGGGAAATGATTTGAGATTCCAGTGTTGAAAATGAATAATGGCTAGGGGTGTAACGATACGCCAAAAATCACAGTCCAGCGTTCTTGTGATGCCATTTCAAATGAGGGAACAAATCTGATGTTCTTCCAAAGCATGTCACTAGCCATGATGTCTGCTAGCCAGAAGTTGAGCTACACTGTGTTTGTTTACAGACAAGGCATATAGCAAAAGCATGAGGCAGTTACACTTCCTGTCTCTTACCTAATATCCTCTATGTGGGAACCCTAAATCATGCCATCCATCCATCCATTTTCTGAGCCGCTTCTCCTCACTCGGGTCGCGGGCGTGCTGGAGCCTATCCCAGCTATCATCGGGCAGGACTGGTTGCCAGCCAATTGCAGTAAATCATGCCATCATATTACATAACTGCCAAGGCTTTTGGTTCTGATCATTTTTATGATAGAGGACTAGTTTGGAACAGAAGTAAAGGAAAATTGACTTTGGTGGGCCACGTAAAATGACATAAGGGCCTGATGGAGCCACGGGCCTTGAGTTTGAAACCTGTGAAGTAGAACAGTGTGACCCTCAGTATCATTTTGTGCCAGCAGATGACAGTCGTGCTGCTCTGGGCTCCAACTCAAGATTGTTATTGGCATGGATTTGTGCAGCATCTGCTTGCGGTGACCTTTCATAAAGGAAAACTGAAGCCTAGCCAACTTCTGAGTGCAAGTCGAAAGTGCGAGAATACTTTGTGAGGATGAGCACTTACGACTGAAAGGTGGCCAGATGGTTAGCGCTAACACACACACAAACATGGAGCCACACTAAATCATTTGTTGCATTTAGACCCAAAAAAGTAGGGGCCAGAATATCTCCAGTTGTTAACTGACGAAATAGTGGGTCAAGGGTTTGAAATAAACTGTAAATGGCTAAAAACATGGGCAGGAAAACTGTGTGCTAATCACTGAGGTAATTCTGATGTCTGGGGGAAAATATTCTCATTTTACATAGATTCACCTTCTAAAGATGATGTTGGTCTTCTCCAATGTTTTACTGTTGGTCCTGGATAATCAAGAACAACAATTATTGTTTTCCTTCATTTAGTTGTTTGATAATGTGAGGTTCTAATTAGTTGTCATAGTAATGATTTTAGTCGTCATCTCACCTCATTCGCGTCTGCGACCTGACAAGTCAAAGAGTAATTATTTGCTCATTATTGAATGAAGGCATTTATAATTAGCTTGACTTTTACGCAATTATTATTTGTAGCAGTAGCCTTTTTCTTCTTCTGTAGCTTTGTCTCCTCTACTTAATGATTTTTTTATTAGAGTGCAACCTCCAACGTTGCAATGACAATTTGGAGTTCAATGAAACTTTTTAGGAAAAAAGTTCAAACCATAATCAGCATTTCTTTTGTGTTTCGTGCGCTGAAAAAAAAACCTTCCTGGGAAATCGTTTTAAAATTACGACTACTCAGTCAACCAGCACACCACAGAATGGATTGCATCTGACTTTGGAGCGTCCACCGTATTTTCGGATAATTCAATGTATGCATTGTCTGTGTAAGTAAACAGTACCCGTTCCCTTCTTGCAGATGTAGGGCAGATTGTAGTTGCAGGGCACGTCGTTCCACTTGCCATCCTCATGAGCAATGGTCACAACACAGTCCTCGCCTCCTGCAAAGAAGTTATCTGGCTGGCTCTCCCGCCAGTTCTCGTATATCTGCAAAATAAATGATTCAGTTTATTTATCAGCGGGCAGCACGGCTGCAGTCTGGATTTCATTTTATTTGAGGGATGAAAAAAAAAAGCACAAGCATTTTCGCACAACCTTCTGGTATTTAGGTAAAGACATTATCGACGAACATAACATTTCACACTGCGGCACAATTAAAGAGTTCTGACTGACCAGTTCGCTGCCATCAGTCCACTGAAAGTCGTCCTCCACTGTGCGGTCATTCAGACTCACCCAGGCGTTGTCATGACCAAGACCTTAAATGAACCACCAACAACATTGTCAGTAAATCATTGTTAGCTGCAAATGTAGTATATTTACCAGCCACACTTTTTAGACTAATTTAGAGTCAATGATCTGGTTCGTGTTTAAATTTTGGAACATTTAAATAGTTTAAACACAACAGCGGCCTACTAGAAGTCTGCCTATCACGCCATTATTTTAATATACATTTCCTAATCTTACAAAACCAAATAACTACAATGTAGAACTCACAGAAAATAAAGGTTTTATTGCACAAACCATCCGTCATCACAAACTTGTCACTCTTCAGCTACGATTAAGGGGTAATTTAAGTTAAGGGTAAGGGTTGGTTCAAGAGATTGTAGTTCTAGTAATTTACTCAACCTGCAAAAAATGAGGATGTCTGCTATTGCGCTTGAACTCTTCATATAAACATTTTGTGACATTTCTGTGTGGTGATGTGCGATGAGATACATCTAATGTAAAATATCTTCATCGGGTCAATAAAAGTTGGGAAATACTGACATAGCAAACGTTCATAATCTATTTAGATCCTATTGGAGAATTTTATAAAAAAATGTACAAACAATAATATTTTGGTTGACGGGTGTTTCCATTTTTTTTTCAGGGCAAAATATAAACCGCTGTCTTTAGGAGTTTATTTTGCTTGATTAAAATTAAACATGATTAACTTTAAAAAGGCAGAATTTTTCTATATACAGTAGATGTGTCAGACCTCGTTAGATGGTGTAGTGGTACCTAACGTTTTGGACAGTGGTTGTAGGTAATTTTTGTATATTACATGCTATTTCAGCATTATTGTTTGTGTTTAGCATCTGTCTCGCACCCCAATTTACCATTGATAAACTCCTGCTCACTGGCGGAGGTAACGCTGCTCAAGTGGGCGCTGTGCTCTCTGCAGTCTTTCTCTGCATCTTCCCACGTGTGTCTGTGGGTGAAGTACCTGCGAGAAAGAAAAAAAAAAAACACCCACACACATTTTGTCCTGTTTCCATCATTTACACAAGCTCAAGCAAGCTCCTGTGGTACTGATTAGAAAGAAGCACAGCATGAAAGCAAAAGTTTGCATTTACAGGGCTCACGAGGGAGCTTCATTAAAACATGTTTAAAAGTGTCTTTGAAGGAGGAGTGCCTCACAACTACCGTGCCACAGACCGCTACTGAGAGCTTCTTCGGAAAGGCCAAAAGGCCCAACAATGAGCCAAAAGAAGAAGCGCCTACAACTTAAAAAAAAAAAAAAAAAAGATGCATTCAAGAGACAATATCAGCAGTTTTACTTAAAGTACGGGTTTATCGCTACAGGTGATTCTCACCCACCAAGCCTGCTCTGCTTAATGTGGCGACAGGCTGACAAAGGCAACGCTTTCAATACTGTCAACAAAGGACTGAATACATTGCCTCCATTTCCACCATCCCATCTTTTTTTTTATTTTTATTTTTTTTAACCTGTGCTGTTCAGCTGCATGGCCTTGCAGAATGGTGGAGCTGTATGCCTTTTGTGCCTGCTTATTTATGAATTTTCTTTTTAATTACTCTGGGCGGCACGGTGGACGACTGGTTAGCACAACTGCGTCACAGATCTGAGGACCTGGTTTCAAATCCGGCCTCGCCTGTGTGGAGTTTCCATGTTCTCCCCGTGACTGCGTGGGTTTTCGCTGGGTACTCCAGTTTCCTCCCACATTCCAAAAGCATGCACAATAGTTTGATTGATGACTCTAAATTGCCTGTAGGGGTCAATGTGAGTACGAATGGTTGTTTGTTTATATGTGCCCTGCGATTGGCTGGCGACCAGTTCAGGGTGTACCTCGCCTCTCGCCCGATGATTGCTCCAGCACGCCAACGACCCTAGTGAGGATAAGCGGGACGGAAACTGCATGAATAATTATTCTGATGTTTATTGAAAATGCAGCTGGACAGAAAAGGGTCTTAGGGGACAGACAAAGGGACAGAACGGACAAGAGGAAAAAGAGTGCAAATCACAGCAAAAGAATAGTTAGTGTTGATATTTGACCACAAGTAACGTTACAACTGTCCAATTCCAAAAATTCGATTAATTGTACAGCCCTACTAGACAGGTATACCATATGTTTTAAAATGCCACTTTGTGTTATTAGTTCATTGCTAATTGCATGTTTATTGTTTTGACAGCTCTCAGAAACAAGGCTGAGAGGCCTAGCTAGCTACCGCAGCTTGCTATCAGAACGGTAGCTAATCATCAATCTGCGTTTTGACCAAATGGCAGAATGTAACAATACTGTTACTTGTTATTTTTGTTACTTTTCTGGTTGGTCTTAATTTAAAAAAGTCTACTTTAAAGATAGTTGTAACCTGTTTATGTGTTGTGTTGATTTTAGTTTTTACAGTCAGGCACCCAGGACACCTGTCAATTAACCAATTAGCGATACAGCGAAATACGGAACTATTTGTGTTGGTGGAGTTGAATAACTGGTGCATAAAAGGTTGGGGACCGCTACCAAGAGTTTCTTACCTGTAGCAATGGCCGTGGAACTTCCTCCAGCCGTGCTCGCAGCCTTCTATGTCTGCAAGGGAAAAAAAGGATTTCTTTGTATTCTAATTGAAAGAGCAGCAGCAAAGTAGAAGGTAAAGATGGGAGGAGAGTCATTTGGCAATTTGAAGCGCTACATAAAGGACGGTTTTTCCTTTATAGCACACAGCGTCTCCTCTCTGTTGCATCTTTAATGTCCATTAATTACGTGGAGGATCCATTGACTACTGCAAAGGTTACAGAAGAATTGTGGCTGTGCTTTTGATATGCATTGCACATCAACAGATCATCTCAAATCTATCAGATCATACATAAAGCAGAATTGTATATACATGGGCAAAACTAGTCACACAAAAAACAAAAAAAGGCTGCTAAATGCAGAAGTACTGATCTAGCTTCTTCACGTGAAGTTGAAAAAGTACACAATCTCAGTTTCCCCATTATTTAACCACGTAATCCATTGTTTGTCCATTTGCACCTGCTCAGTTTTTCACCTCTCACCTTTCTCACATGTGTCTCCTCCATAGCTGGGCAGGCAAAGGCAGAGAAAAGAATCAATCTTGTCGATGCAAGTACCTCCATTTTCACATGGCTCCGACTGGCAGTCGTCGACGTCTGCGAGGAGGAAGAAAGAGAGAGAGCGCGAGAGAGAGCGAGAGAGAGAGCGAGAGAGAGAGAGAGAAAAAAGATGTTGCGTAAGTGGAGGGAAGAAAATGTGTCAATTTGTGTGACATTCAGCCACTAATACAAAAACAATTCTGCCATGTGTGTTCTTGCTTCGAAGGACTACATTGATGTTCAAGAGCGGAAGTTTTATCCCTTTTTGCATTTGTTTTGTCCTACCCATTGTGTCACATAAGGAGACACTCTCAAAAACCTCCAATATACAATAGCTTCTGTGTGCAAATGCAGCTTAAATGCTCATTCCTTACAAATAACAAATACAGTGATGCATTGAGAGAAGAGTTTCATTCAGTCCGTGACTATGTTTGTAACTAAAAGCAAATGAATGGAAATGCCATTATTCCATTCCACTCTCAATGGAAAAAAATAAATTAAATAAAATTAATAAGAAAAATAGCACTTTAAATTGTACTTTTTTTGCTTCAATTCAGGTGGTACGGTTGATGACTGGTTAGCACATTTGCCTCACAGTTCTGAGGACCGGGGTTCAAATCCCAGCCTCGCCTGTGTGGAGTTTGCATGTTCTCCCCGTGCGTGCGTGTGTTTTCTCCGGGTACTGCGGTTTCCTCCCACATCCCAAAAACATGCATGGTAGGTTAATTGAAGACTCTAAATTGGCCGTAGGTGTGAATGGTTGTTTGTTTATATGTGCCCTGCGATTGGCTGGCGACCAGTTCAGGGTGTACCCCGCCTTTCGCCCAAAGGTAGCTGGGATAGGCTCCAGCACGCCCACGACCCTAGTGCGGATAAGCGGAACGGAAGATGAATGAATGAATGCTTCAATTCAATGGACATTGTGCTGCTCCTTCTGGTGTGTGGGCCTTAGCCACCTGGGGCAGTATAATACAGACAGAGACACACACACACACGAGTAAGTTCCACAACAGACTCAGTAAACTGCAGTAATATTAGTATTATTATGTCAGCTGTCTACATTTGTTGCTCCGTCATTTGTGTCCAAGGGTTATAACACCGCAACACTGATGCTATTCCTTAGCCAATCTATAGTGTTTGTTATCATAATGCTAAACTGACTGTGTAACCTGCTCTGTGATATAAGGTTATTTACTTATATTGCTTAACAAATTTCTCAGCCCACCACTCAAAATAAGTTTTAAGCCACATCTGCCCAAAATTACCAACAATGGACATTAAAAAACTTGATTATGTATGTTTCATAATGGTTAAAACACCAATATGTAGCAGCTCCATCCATCCATTTTCTGTACTGCTTATCCTCACTAGGGCTCTTTAAACAAAATTGTATTTTCAAAGTAGGGTAATAGTGAAGTCCATTATTATTTCTAGATTAAGATGTCAAAAATAGTTATTTACTTACATTCCTTAATTTGTGACTTCTGAGATAAGGCCAGTGAGTCAGTTACATTTTTAGTTATAATGTTAAACCCGGTGGCACGGTGAAAGACTGGTTAGAGCGTCTGCTTCACAGTTCTGAGGACCGGGGTTCAATTCCCGGCCCCGCCTGTGTGGAGCTTGCATGTTCTCCCTGTGCCTGCGTGGGATTTCTCCGGGCACTCAGGTTTCCCCCAACATCCCAAAAACATGCATGGTAGGTTGCCCGTAGGTGTGAATGGTTGTTTGTTTGTATGTGCCCTGCGATTGGCTGGAAACCAGTTCAGGGTGTACCCCACCACCTGCCCGATGATAGCTGGGATAGGCTCCAGCGCTCCCGCGACCCTTGTGAGGATAAGCGGCTCAGAAAATGGATGGATGGATGGATGTTAAACCCATGGGAGCCCACTGAACTTGAAAGAGTCCGCATTCAGCACTTCATGATGCTGGATAGTCTCTTCTATGAAATGTTTAAGCCCTACTAACAACCTTTTTTGGGTAAAGGTCCAGTTAAACACACAAAAATTTTGTTCACCTCTATTAAATGAAAAACAATTGAGTCCATCCATCATTAATGTACTGTACTGTATCCAGTCACATACACCCAGCCATCATAATGTACATTATATATATATATATATATATATATATTATCTATTCTAGCAGTGATCAAAATCCTTGTGTGTTTTTTGGATATACTTGGCAAATAAAGATGATTCTGATTCTGATTCAGATCAGTAATAGTGTACATCAAAAATCCATCTATTATCTATATATATGGCATACATTCATCATCTATTTTATGCAAGAATTTCATATTCATCAATTCCACATCCACCAATCATCCATCATCTATTCTATCACCCATCCATCATTAATTATTGCATCACATATCATAAATATATCCATCATATAAAATAATCCATCATCCGTTCATCATATATACTGTATATACACTCATCATCACCATCATCCATCTTCTATTCACACTGTATATCACATACATTCACCACACATCAATAATACACCATCTACCTTTTATTTATCCATTTGTCCATAATTTATATACAGTATCAAACATCATTCAGTCATATTTAGTCATCGTCCATTGATCCATCCATCATTCATTCATAATACACATTTATCATTCATCCATCCTTGACAACAAACACAAACATAATGGTGTTCTTAGGAAATAAGGCGAGTGGGACAATGAGGATGTCACCACTTGTGGTTAATTTTATTCATTCATGTTCACTTCCTTGAGAAATGATTGCTTCATCAGTCAAGTGTGCCTTAAGAGAACCAATTAAACACTCCAGTTTGCTCCTTAAAGGCAGACCAAGCCGATTTATACCCAGTGTCACAGACTGTGCAGGTGTCTAATGTGGGACTTCACTATGGCTCACAAACATCCCTAAAGCATCATTAAGTACACCATCACAATGTGATTACATCCAGTACAAGACCTGTATTAAACATTCTACTTTTACATAGCAATTAATGCTCCTTGTTTATTTTTATGGATGTGGTTCGCAGTGGCGTATACTGTTGTACTGAGAGGTCTTTCTAATATTTCAGTGATCTAGCAGCATAGTAGAGTGAAATATTAGAAACCACCTCGGATGTATTGGATGCTACGGTGCTCCCCGCTATATTGTGGTTCATCTTTCGCGCCCCCACTATGACACTTTTTTTAAGTCATCATTTTTTTAAGGGTTTTTACAGTACAGTGTTCCCCCACAATTACGGAAAAGCACTACTTTTGTCTAATTGAAACTCCTCAACTCACTTCAACACAGTTGCTTAACACTAAGATACCACAAGATGGCAGCAAGTCACTATATGTCTCAAGAAGCTCCTCAATTCACTTCAACATAGTTCCTTGACACAAGGATACCACAAGATGGCAGCAAAGCACTACTTTTGTCTAAAGTCAGCTCCTCAATTCCCTTCAACATACAGTAATATCCTGGCACCAAGATGCCACAAGATGGCACCAAAGCACTACTATTTTTCTAAAATAAGCTCCTCAACTACCACTACGTTTGTCTAAATGAAGCTCTCAAGTCACTTCAACATAGTTCCTTGACACCAAGATGCCGCAAGATGCCGCCAAAGCCTTTTAAACGCACACAGACACTACAATACGTACAGTTTTGTACACCTTTTTATATTTGCAGTTAGTTTTTTTTAAAAGCGTGTTTTGATATGTTTAAATAAGTTTCAATGTGTTTGAACTGTATGTGAAGGGAAAATAAAAAAAATTGTGGGTAGGTCTGGAAAGTATCCATGCGATAAATGGGTAGGGGTACCTAATGTTTTGTCTGGTTCACAGCCAATGAACTGCTCTAATGTTTGTTTGTGGGTAAGATTCCTTGTCAGTGAGCGATAGCAGCAGTTTGACCTTGAGGGAGCATCACATCATCCTAGTTTGGCAGCCTGTCAGTCCGATGTTTGACCCGGCGCACCCCACCCTTCTGTATTGAACCCCGAGACGGACAGCCCAAGTCTTTAACCTGCCGTTGGAGCGCTGCTGGAGCGCCTTCTGTCAGTCTGCACCGCCTGACACAATGTCGACTTTATTATGCTGGTGTGCGGAGCCGTGTGTGTGCGTGTGTGTGTGTGTGCGTGTGTGTGCGTGTGTGTGTGTGTGTGTGTGTGTGTGTGTGCGTGTGCGTGCGTGCACATGCATGTGTATGTGGAAGCATCACTCACCAATCTCGCAGTTCTCCCCCGCGTACCCTTGTGGGCAGTAGCAGCTGTAGCCTGTTCCTTGAGGAAGGCACTTGCCTCCATGCAGACATGGGTTTGTCACGCAGGGCTCCACTGAAACAAACAATTCAACATGGGGAGGGAGGTTAGGAATTTGAGTAGAGGTTGCTACTTAACTGGACTGATACAATGGTTATCGAGGCTAAATAATTCCAATCAATTGAGAATAAGCTTGTCGTAATGAAAAAAGAGGGTAAACAAAACAAGTGTTATTTTTTTTACATAACCTTTTAAAGGTCACCTCTAAAGATGCTTGGAATTTCAGAATGTTTCCCCTAGAGTACATTTCAAAATAAACATATTTGTTTTTGTGACTTGTAAAATAGTTTCAGCTGAATTTCTTATACTACTATCTCATTTTATTCCATTGTTATTACCATTAACAAACCATTTTCACAAATAGCATTTTGTGCTGGCTGTTTTGAAAAAAATGGTTCCTTAAGGGCTGGTAATCTTGGTTTAATCCTGTTTGATTGCAATTGAAGAACAAAAATAAAAACAAATACACTATAAAAAATCAAATTTAAAAATAGTTCTGATATAAGAGAATCTTCAAAAAGAAGTAACCCAACCTATGAGTTGTTCGAGATACAAGCCATTTTTCGGACGAGTTTCTCCTTTGACTTGCGAGCAAAAATTTGAGATAGGAGTTCTGTATGCCGGCAGTGAATTCAACTCACTTCACAACAAGCAGCAGTTTGGCAGATATAGAACATATTTAAAAAAAAAAAAACAAAAAAAACAATAAACCTGCCCGCAGCCATGCAATGCTAATTAGCCATCATGGCAGCTCAGCCAAAACCAACTCCTTCACACTCATATCCATTTCGCACTCCGCCTCCTTTCACCGGGATCAGAAGCCAGAGCGCTTCAACCTCGCCAAACACTCACAGCCACCGTTGTCATGGTTACCATATGGAAAGCAAGCCCCGGCTCGCTCGGCTGAGCGTAGCGGGCAGCGTGAGAACTTCAGACATTAGACATCCTCGGCAGAAATGAGCAGACCCCCCCCCCCCCCCGCTGAATGTGTCGGCCCTGCCATTCACCCACTAAATGCGTGCATGCGTGTGGTCTGTTTCCACAATTACACATTTCCATATCAATTGACGCACCACCACGTGTTTCTCCCCTTGACCGCTCATTATGGCGACTATGGGTCTTTGAAAAGCACCACCCGTTTATTCTGGTCGCGAAGCTCTGCTTTGGGAGTCTTTGTTCTGCCATCGCTGACAGTGTGTACGTGTATTCAAAGGCTTGTGTGGTGTTGTTTGCACCGTGCAGTGGGTGAAAATCAATCACTAGCCTATGATTATTCTCCAGGCCACTAACTCAGCAGAAGACGGTGAGATCCTCAAAAGACCCCTGTGAAATATGCAAAAAAAACACGAGTAATTTACGCTCACCCTAAAATGGTTAAAATTGCCTATATTAATAGATTAATCCAAAAATATACCACAAAATATGATTCCAAACATTTTAATATACCCTTAAAAATAAATGGTTTACAGATGAAATGCCTCAGGAATAACTGCATTCTTTTTAATAGCCACTCTGCAGAGCAAACTAATACACTTGCAGCTCTCCGCTAACAAGCTCCTCCCCAACATATGACGAACTCTGTCAGGCGAGATGTATGACTTCAAAATACTTCCTTGAACCAACTACTACTTTCCTATTAGCCAGGGGTTTGGTGCCATCTTGGTGCAGTGTTTTAGAAAGAGCATAAAAGCTAAGATAGGTTCTACAACAACAACAACAACAAAATGCCCAAAAGTGAATTTGTAAATAGTGAACTGCAAAAAGGTGGTTTCTACTTTACAGTGGTACTTTGACTTCTGAGTTTTATTCGTTCCATGACTGAGCTTGTAACTCAGTTTACTTGGACAGTGGAAGCTCGGTTTACCAACGACCTGGTTTATGAACAATTCCGCTTCTGTACAATTTTTTTAAAAGAAAGATTACCTCAGGTTACACACAATTTTTGGTTTACAAACAGTCTTGGCATGGCCGCGGAAGGCTTGGAACTTTGTTTTTTGCCTATAATGGCTGCCACATCCCACAATGCAATGCCCACTGCAGAGTGATTTGCTTCAACAATACTATTATAAAGAAAGGACTTCTACATACTAGTACTTTATTTTCCCAATTGAAGTCAGTGCTAAGTGCATTCATTCATTGAATTTAATTTAAAGTACACCAATCCGGGCCAAGAGTTGCAACCCCTCTACATCGGTCAAGGTCAAGGCACACCTGGGCAAATATCAAGTGACATGGCAAGCTGAGCTATGAGCGTGTGCTTTGTAAAGATAAACCTTGCGCGATTGGCTGTTCATTAAAGTGAGTGGTGCAGAAAAATCAATAGTGCGTGCGGGAGGAGCTGACAGACTGAACTGTCCTCTGGTCTGCGCAGCATCTGACACCACAGACACAAACAACAAGACTAATAGATTCATACACAAAGGACAAATGTGATCCCTAAGGCATTCGTCCACTCATTTTACGTGGAACTGTATTGACTGGATATGTGTGTGTGTGTGTGTGTGTGTGTAAGCCACATGCCGACCATTACATCAGACATACGGAAAGCCGTTTCAGCATTTATTTGACATCCTTTATGTCCAGCTTAAGGTGAATGTACTACTATGCTCTTTGTCCTCACTAGTAAGACAATTCAACATATGTGCAGAACAACAGTGTCTTATGAGTAGCATTTTTCCTTTTTTTTTTTTCCCCCTCCCACTGCTAGTGCCACTTTTGGCTTAATAGTAACCAGTTAAATCTTAGTAGTAAATGACTGCGTTGCACTCGTAACACTACAAGGCCCTCCTAGTATGCATGTGCACTAGTAGCCTCCTTGACCCTACTAGTGGCACCAAAATGCCCAGTAGTAGTTTTGCTTCACATTTAGTTGTCCTAATAGAGTGCAGAAATGTCATACAGTAGTGCAAAAAAATGTGTTAATGTCTGACAAGCAACAGCCGAAAAGTGTTTATTTTTCCCAGCTCCACTAAACGTCTCAGCAAGGTCGGTTTTGTGTCGACTCGGCTTGCCAACTTTCGAGTCTTTGAGCGTAGCGACACCAGCATCTTTCAGGTAAGCTATCATTTCAATTAAATTGGCAGAACGTGACAATGTTGTCACAGGTAATGAAGTTACAAACCGAGTGTGCCAGAAGCCCATATCCCGACTGCCGGCTTTACACTTGTATTTAAGGTAAATCGACCAGCTGGCTGTGATTATCACAGACTAGTACTACTACAATAAAAATCCCTACGATAACGTTGATATCTAAGGGATGTGCTCCTCATCCCCCCTTTTGCAAGCTGTCAGAGGAGGAATCGGGTGCTGATTTTGCTCTTGTTTATTGTTTACTGATGTTAATTCATTGTTATTTATTTTATTATTGTCTTGCTTTTGCTGGAAATCTGTCAATAACGTTTCTTAACCTGAATTCTGGGTCTTCATTACAAACAAACAGGAAATTCGGTTATTTTAAAAAGTCAGTATTGTTTTTCACATTGGATAGCAAAATGTACTGAACCTGTAGTGTGATGTTTTCAACCGCACCTTGGTCAAGTGAATGCAGCACTTAGCCAATCAGCCAATCGAAAAGGTGCTTGGCCCCTCTGTGCCCCCCCACCCCCACCCCAAAAAAATTTATTACCAGCGTTTTGTTTGCCTCGTCATGCCTCTTGATCGCTGTTGTTTTCTCCACGCCCTGCCATCAAGCAACTGACTGATGAAGTGACGATGAGCAAACACAACCTGCACCCCAACAACCAGGGTTCGAGGAAAGCCATTACCCTTCCCCGCTCCCTTGCAAGCTCATCCATCCCCATCTTGAGTTTGTGTGGTTAAGATATCAGCGTTTGTGTGTTTACGGCCCTCTGCCTGCATATCTCTGGGGTAGACCGCTCAATCAATCAACCTTCATCCCGACCACAAGCAGCCACAGTCGGTTTCTCTCCCCGAGGGCTCGCTCGTCGATGCGATTTACAGCTGTTCTCCCCTCTTACCGCCAGTTGGTAGCTTTGACATACTCGCTGCAGAGGTACAAAGTAATCACCATAGAAATGTAGGATGTCACCATGCCCCATGAGGATTTCAACTGGCAGGTGATAGGGTGTTTCCGACCAGCGTGCTCATTATCAAGTAAAAATTAAGTGGAAAAGCCAGCCGGCAGCTCCGCTGAGATACAGACTTAATCAGCAGATTGTCTACAATGACGGAAAGGTGGTCTCACCCTTTTTGATGAGAATACAGCCACGGGTTAACACTGTATTATTTTGAAGCTATGAAGTGGTGACAGGGAGGAAATGAAAAGGCAATCTTCAGAGATAAACCCTGGAACTGGAATTGTATTTTGAATTTATAGCTGGTTATAACAATTACAGATGAGGGCCATTACCATAAATTCCTATTTATTACCTTTTTGCCTCATTGACCTACTCACATATTGATGATTCCCACATTAGGTACACACACACACACATATCATAGCTCATCAGGGACAAGTCATGTTTGACAGCTAGACCATCTGCCTTCAGGAGGCGACCGTGTGAGGTTCATTATTTGGCAGCAAAACAATCAACAGCTACATTATTTACTCTTCTACGCCTAATCAGATGAACCTTGAAATGGTTGCAGATCATTCACACAGACTATCACTCCGGACTGGTGTTAAAACACGAAGCGGCACCTCATCACCAAGCCGCCGAATTACGCTTTGTCAATTAGTGTGTCGATGAGGCATGTGGCGCATGCAGCAGACACACGGCCAGACACAAATACTCATCAGAAACACCCCATCACCTAGTCAACATCTCCACATCTGCTGATTATCATAAATCAATGGTGATGGCACTGTAAGCTAATGCTGATCTGGGCACCCAACAACACTGCAGCTCTGCTTACTTTTTGTCTTTTACGGGCCAAAATCAGAAAAGCTTGCTGAGAGACAGATTTTCGGTTAAAAAAAAGCAGCTCACAAAAAATACCGAATGCCTAAGTCCAACCCGAATCATCACATTTGATGGATTGTCAAGCGCTCTAGAGAACCCAACTTGTTTTCCCCACAATACTCTCCCTTTAAAATAAATATAAACCATCTTCCAACAGAAGAAATTAGAGTTGACTTTGTCAAACAAGCATCTAATATCCGGCCTTTTGGTACCCACAGTTACCAACTAGTCCACGCTCACTAATAACGAGCAGATATGCTTTGTTAAGGACAAATTATTACAATTATTTTCGCAATCTGATGATTGACTGTTTCATAAATAAATGCTAGAGCAATAATCTTGACCTAAATGTAAGCATTCGTCATAATTGCACAGCAAGAGAGAAATAGACCATTCCCATATAATTTCCATATTCCGTATATGCGTTTGTAACATGATTAAATTCAAGTGTGGCTATTTTGAATTCTAAAAAAATTATACAAAGATGTGTATTAAACTATGTGATTAAACATTTATGATGTATGTGCTGTATTTTATGTACTATGAAAGCTTTTTATGTCTGTGCCTCTTCTTCTGCTTTGTATGCTTCAGTGAGGCTCTTTCAGTCCATAGTTCTAGGATGAATATCCCTTTTATTTGTTTGTTTTGTATTATGCGCCTGAATGTTACATGATTTGAATAGTACCTGTGAATGTAGGATTCTTGTTATTATTGTTCTGCATGTTTAACAATGTTGAATAACCTGGTACAGTAATTTCAATTTTATTTTCTGTTTATATTCTGTTTTTTTAGGATGACTTTTGAACATTTATCCAGGGACGACAGATAGAAAATCTGGCCCTTTCACAGCAATGTTTATTATGAGCATTGTCCCTGTTCAATAAACCATTAATTAAAAAGGTAATGTCCAGTATATTAAATCATGCATCATTGCAAAAGGTTAGGTCAATTGAGATAATAATAATAAGGAGATGGAATTAAAGCAGGACATCAGTGCTCACCAGCTGGGACCAGAGTGACGGTGCTGACATTGAACCTGCTGCTCTCCTCCTCCATGTTGCCCGGTAACGGGGACCCTGAGCCCACAGTCTGGGACCAGGCGGGCTCCTCCTCTTCTGGAGGAGAATCCAGAGAGACGTTCAGAACCGGCACGCTCTCAACTGGCACCCAGTCCAGCAGTGCCACGGGGTTAGCAGAGCTGTTCTGGTTGTCTGAGGGAGGAAACTGAGGAGGGCCTACTGATTCAACCGTTGTCGCTGGAGATGATGCTGCTGAAGGGGAGAAAAATGGTGCCGACTGGGATGGCGATGGAGACGGGGTGAGAGTTGCGGTTGACGTTGAAAAGGATGAAGTAGTGGATGATGAGCTTGGGGCTGAAGAAGCGGAGGGCTCCAAGTCTGCTTGGACAGATGGGGATTGGGTTTCAGTCGAAACGGTGGACAGGAGTTTGGGGTCAAAAATCGGAGATGAGGAGGACATCGCAATGAGGCCAGGAGTGGTGGTAGGGGTGGTGGTAGTGGTCTGTCCTTTCCTGTGACCTCTTTCTCTAGACCTGGACCTTTCTCTTGGTTTACTGGTTCCGACTGGGCGTCGCGAGACTTGAATCTCACCTTTGGCCTGCGCAGCTGTAATCTCACCACTTCCTTCATCCTCTCCTCTTCCCTTGTCTTCTCCTCTGCTCTTTTCCTCCCCTCTGTTCTTCTTCCCCCTACCTCGTCCACCTCTGGAGCTGGCTCGGGACGTCACCGTAACCTCCTTCTTGTCACTGGACTGGGTTGTGGTCTCGACATCTACGCGGACCCAGGTTTCCCCGCTAGATGAAGTGGTTTCAGTGGCCAGGGTGGAGGTAGTGGACAGACGCCTCTGTGGACTTTCCTCATTGATGGTTGCCTCGGTAGTTAAGGAAGTATTGGAGGCAGTGGAAAAAGATGTCAGAGGAGTGGATGATTTTTCGTTGGCTGAGGTTGCATCATCCTGGGAGGCACCAATGGAAACTGAACTTCCCCAAGAAAAGGAACCTGCAGATGGTCAGGAGGGTCAAGAAAAGAGGAACTTAAGAACTGTGGCAGAAGAAGAACAGAGGCAACTCAAAGAAGTGTTAAACTAAAGGAAGTGTGACACCATTAAATAAAAACACAGACATCAAAGTCTAGACAGGATACCAGTAAAAACAAGTGACCCACACAATCAGTAATACTTGGGACATTATTAAAGGTGCCATAGTTTACCAAACCAACTTTCTCTAGTATTTGGGATGTTATATTGGCTCTATGGTGCCTCAGTAAACATGTAAAATATGAATTAAAATCGTCCACACAGTCCTGAGTTCCAGACAAATTAAGACAGCTTTGGCCAAATATGGTCAGAAAGGGGCTTGTTCCTAATTTTTGCATATAAGCCCATGTTTTTCTAGTCTTTCCGAGATGGACATACCTTCAAGAATAAAATCCAGCTCGGACTCCAGCCTCTTTTTCCTCTTGGGGTTTGATTTATTTTCTCCACAAAATTAACTTACTGTATTTTGACTTAAGCATTTGAATTAAATTGTTGGACGCAGAGGATGGGGCAGGATGGGGCAGGACCCCAAATTTATCTGGCCCAGGTTGGGGTCCATGCCAGCAAAAAGTCAGCCAGATACAAATCCTGAAAGCGTCAAGTCAATGGAGCAAGTCTATGGCACTATTACACCTGAAGTAGTCTACAATGTGAAACAACCTTTTTTGGGGGGGGGGAAACTGCTGGCCTGCCAGAAAAATATTAATTGTGTTTCTCACAGGGAAAGGTTGTATTGAAATACACTAAATATTGTCTTTGAACACCACAAGGTTCCACAATCATGGAAAGACCCAAAAGCTCTCTGCAATGAGAAACACAAAGAACGAGACAAAAGCCTTACAGGTTTCTTCAGATTTGAATTGAAAATCTCAGAAAGGATTTTATTTGTAATCATATCCCACTTAAACATTTTGAATATGTTCAGCCATCCAGACCTGACAAAATGCAAACAAAGAAGATAATGATACAATTTCTCTGTGAACTGCCAGCTTTCAGGTTAAAAGATGTTCTCCACACAAAATAATGTTGGGAATAGCTAATATTAACTGTCCCTAATTGCCACCTTGAGAAAGACATTTACAGAAATGACAGCGCTGCATGACAAGAATAGCGCCAGCCAAGAGGATTTTATTTATTAATTTTTCGATAAACTCCGTTACATTTCTCTGTATTCGTTCTTTTGCACATTAAACACAACTGTTATCCTAAAACATAATCCCAAAACATAACAATATTGTTAAAATATAAACCACTCATTACTGTATTTCACCCCTGAAGCTATTTTGACATTTGAAACAGGCAAACCACAGATGATTGATAACAATAATAAGGGCTTCATGTGTTCTTTGCATAATCTAAAGCAAAAGACTTTACTCTGTTCTGAATTATTAATTTCCGTTTTTATTATGCTTATGGGCGGCACGGTGGACGACTGGTTAGAGCCTCAGCCTCACACTTCTGAGGACCGGGGTTCAATCCCTGGCCCCGCCTGTGTGCAGTTTGCATGTTCTCCCCGTGCCTGCGTGGGTTTTCTCCGGGCACTCCGGTTTCCTCCCACATCCCAAAAACATGCGTGGTAGGTTTATTGAAAACTCTAAATTGCCCATAGGATTGAATGTGAGTGTGAATGGTTGTTTGTTTATGTGTGCCCTGCGATTGGCTGGCAACCAGTCCAGGGTGTACCCCGCCTCCTGCCCGAAGATAGCTGGGATAGGCTCCAGCACTCCCGCGACCCTAGTGAGGATAAGCGGCTCAGAAAATAGATGGATGGATTATGCTTATGTCTTTACCTAAAACACTTATCTTATTATTACAGTTAATGTGCTTGGAAAATGTATTACTTGAAGCCACAAAGGCATAAACTCAAAACTAAACATCAAAGTACCTACCTGGTAAGGCTGTACTGGTCAAATTTTCTTCATCCTGCTTCGTCTTATTTTTCACATCTATTTCACCCACCGCTCCCTTGGGCGTTCCAGTTGTTTCCTCACCACCAACACCAGTTCCGACTAGGTAGTTCCAAGGCTTCCAAAAGGATTTGACAATTCCTGAGATGACCTGGATTCAGTTCATATTCACAGATGAAGCTTTACTTCCAATTTCAATTTCAATTGGTACCACTAGCAGGACTTTGAGAATCATCGGTCTAATCTAATCTATTGTTATTTATCCTCATAGCAGAACAAATAAATGTAATCAAATGTCGATACTCAGAAGGCGTGAATAAAAGACTGACCTTCTTCTCAGCAGGCGTTGGAAAAACAGAAGGTCGGAGAAACTCAGTCGAATCGGGCTGAAATGGTTCTCCCCAGTCGATGCTTTGGCCCGGAAATACCTGAAGGCTTACGTATGACTCTGAAGACTCTGAGGACCATGGGTCTGAAGCTGGGAACACAGTATGTATTTATCCGAATGGTTTGGGCATCAGTGCGAGCAAGATGTCTTCAAGTGGGCTTACAAGCATTGATGCCAAGAAGGGACTCCTCCTCCTCAAGGTCTACCAGTCCGGTCCAGTTGGACGGAGAATGGTCACTATCACCTGAGGATCCCAGAGGTGACAAAAAGTAATCACAATCAGATCATACAAAAAGCAACATTTCATACACACAGAATGCAAATGTACTCGCATTGTACTTAAAGAGAACAACAGATACTTGTGCAAAAAGACTGGTATTGATTCAACTCCTGTACTTAAGCAAAGTGGGAAATTTGTTTCAGAGATTTCTTTCTAAATATATTATCCATGTTTAAAGATAATTGCTGAAAATGTGCAAACATTGAAAAATACGTACAGTACTGTAGCGCCGAATTGTGGACATATATTGTTAAAAATGTTTTTCCCCGTTTCAGTTTTCCGCTTTTTAGTTCACTAGCATGGACACTTTAGAGCGCCTCATTGTTGGGCGTAAGTGTGCGTAGTCGGATGTGACAGCCAGTGTGTGGATGGGGGCTTAGCATTGGTGAGGCCATTTTAGAGTGCCTCGTTCTCGCCGTGTTAAAAAAATATACATTCCAGCAAAGGGGATATACGGTATTTTCGTAGCTCAAACATGTAGTAGGGATGTGTACGTATAAGAAAGATGCCAGCTAAAGAAGCATCCATTTATCAGGGGGCGTGGCTTTATGCATTCAGAAGACACGGCAACGGCGTTTGAGAGCGATGGCAACAACTTGATTTTTCGCGATTTTGAAGCCTCATTTTATATATTTGGCAATTTTTTTAATCATTGAAATTTGGCAGGCTTGGTAACAACTCTTCTCTGTGGTGTGTCAAATTTAGAAGACATGTACTATATTTTTTCTTTATCTGGACTTTAAATACAAAAGCAAAAATTAAAAAAAAATTTGTTTTGCTGTCATTTATATAGAGTACAATATCCTTTTGAAAACTTGGCACAATGAAAAAAAAACTGCACACAAAATAATTTCTCTCTTTTATCAACTTACATGGGACTTGTACTGAGAAGAATAAAAAATATATTACCATAGCTTTGCTAAAAAATGATAAATTAGCTAATGATTAGTGGAAAAAAAAGTTGTTGTTTTTTCAGATTCTATGAAAGCGGGTAGTTTTGAATTAACTTAAATAAAGCCATGGATGGGGAATGTTACTTTTCTGTATCAGTTTTCAGAGTTGTCAATGCTCCCTGGTTCACGTTCCTCCATGTTGTTCTTTTATTTCCCACCTTATCAGTCCCCAAGATCTCCTCCACAGTTGACTACCTCTCTCTATTTATGTAATTTTTACATTATGTCATCATCCACAGAGGTTGACAAAAGTAAAGCGCCTATTTTGACAAAGTAAGGACCAATACCCTAAAAATCGACTTAAATACAGAAACAAAGTATTTGTACTTCATTACTTTCCACCAATCCTACATTGATCTACATAACCAGGCAAAAGTTTGGACACACCTTCTTATGCTTGTAAATGAGAAGCTTTCTTCAAACTTTTGACTGGTAATGTATGTGCAAAAAATCTCTTAAATCTGCATTTGATGAATTGATGAATCAGCTGTTAAAGATGTGATAAGGAACAAATATTAAACCTCTAGCAGTAATGGTTGGTGGGCTCTCTGTTGCTGCAGATGCGGTACTGGAGTCTGTGAGGTAGCTCCAGGGCTTCCACAGGGAAGTGTAGATCTGAGAGATGGCGTCTGTGTTCTCCACTTTACCTACAGAAATAAAGATTTTAAAAAATGACAACTCACTATAATATTTTCAGCCAATATAGAGCATAAAAACCTGCTGAAGTAAATCCTTCCTCTGTTTGTGTCAATCCAGCTATTTCACAGTTGCATGACAGTGTGAAGATCTAGCTCAGGATCAATTGTTGCCATAGCTACAACACTGGCTGTGGCATGTACTGTCATTGTTATTACAGACAGAATTCAAGGCTTCCACAGCCTCTAAGCCTGCTTAGAGTGAAGGCTTTTGGACTGTCAAGGACATTTAAAACTACCTACTTATTATTTTCCTCGTCATTGAATAGCTTATGTCAGCAGCCAATCGCTCAAACAACGCACAACTGCAGTACTGTCCAAAGGTTTTGGGTCCTCCTTTAATGTATTGTTTTAGCAATGATCATATCTGAATTATTTTTAAGTTTTTATTAATCTACAGAACATTAACTAATTGTTACTATTACCAATTGTATTAAATGTAAAGTGTGAAGGGGTGCCTTGAGATACAGCTTTTTGTAAAAACACTCGGTCAAAACACTGTAATCATATTTCCCCATTGAAATGAATGGAATCACCTTTAGTCAGTTCCAGCCCCCCCAAAAAAGTGTTTTGTTTTTGAAAAATAAAAATAAAATTCTATAATATTGTGCATAATAAAAACCTACAGAAGTGGCAATTAAATAGAATTTAAACAATTAAACAGCTTCTGCCACATTTTTTACATCAATTCAATAGATATTGTTCTGCTCCTTCTGGAGTATGCACATTGGCCACCTGGGGGCAGTATGATAAAAACATCCGCATATACAGGGCGTCTTGAAGATGGTCACTTCTCTGTAAGCGGCAGTAATATTTGTCAAGGTTTAAGTATATATGCCTATGAGCAGTGTTGGAAAGGTTCATTTTGAACTAGTTCAAAGTTCAGTTCACTGTTCCAAAAATGAACTAGTTGAGTTCATAATTCTGAAGTAAGTTCAACATTTTAAAAATGAACAGGTTCATAGTTCTTTTTTGTTTTTTCTCAATATGTTGCTGATGGGCTATTCCCCTTAAAATACTGGTATTTCATTTTACCATTGCTCCTACCCATTCAGTCCACATTAGTAGCCAGCTGCAGCTTTCTCCCTACAATCTAAAAACATGAGGAAAAACAGTTTTAACTAAAGCATTCTGATACAAATAATATTTTAACGACTAACCAATCTTTACAAATATGTACTGTATTTTAGAACCACCGAAGAACACTTTCCCTCCCATTTACGCAGTGTCCCTGAATGCACTTTGCATTCTCACGCAGCTGCGACGTGCATGCCTGAACGGCGGACGTGGCTGCACTGAATCGGTTGCGTTTATCCCCCGACATGAAGGCTCGTATATAATGAGTTCAGACTGGTTTTGTCCTGGAGCTCCCTAGCAACACCTGGCACTCTTGAATGAAAATGAACCTTTGTTCGAAAATCGTTGTTTAATGCCAGAATGAACGCGTTCTCAATTACGTTCATCAGGCAGAAATGAACTAAGTTCAGTTCACGTTCCACAAAATGTTAACTAGTTTATGAACTTTCGTTCATTGAACACTGCCTATGAGTATTGTTACATTACCCATCTACATGTGTTTCTCCGCCATTTGTGTTCAAATATACGTTGCTTCAAAGGTTTTAGAGGACATCAATGCTATTCGCTAACCTGTTTGTTAGCATTAAGCTAAACAGATTTTTTTTATGGCAAAGCTACAGTATATGGTTGTTTTAAATACAGAAGATGTAATTCTCTTTTTTATGTTTAGTTTGACAGTAAACTTCAACTGGGAGTGGCATTAAACTGCTTGCATATTCTTTTTTGAAGAATTGTTCACGTTATGCTTGTTGGGAAGTGAGTAGAGTTGAGTTCACTGCCACAATACAGTGTTTGTATCTCAAATATTTACTTGCAAGTCAAAGCAAAAAAAAAAAAAAAAAAAAGACTAACTCGAAAAACTCGTAGGTCAGGTCACTCGTATCTCAAGGCACCACTGTTGTATGATAAAAAACACAGCGTGAGTCAGTCTAGTACTTTTTTTTAGTACTTTAGTACAAAATATATATATATACATTTATACATACACAACATACTGTGTCATTTGCAATATAAAGTGTGCAATAGTGTGGCAATACTGATCAAATTGAATTGATGAAATGATGCAGTTTTTGTTTGTTTGTTTGTTTGTTTGTTTTTTACTAGCGAGAAGGAGCTGGAAACGTGGTGGGTGGTGAGTCCTGCTGTGGAAAAGTACTTTTAAAATGAATCAGATTATCTCCTCCCACAATACCTCTGTAGCAGTATGCATCATACAGCGCTGTGATGTTGTCACTTGTGATGTTTGGCGTGACAGTGTGGACTCCAGGCTTGTTCCCTCCGCAGTCCAGGCGAGGGAGGCTGACCGGGTAGCGGACGCTGCCGTCGGAGAGCCAACCCGGGGCGCAGCTATCCAGGCCGGCCTTCCATGCCAGATAAAGCTGCCCCATAGTGGCCAGCTGGCCCCCCAGGGACACGCATCGGTCTGATGCTGAAGACAGAGACAACCTGCCAGGAACCGAGGCGTGAAACACTTCGCCTACAGGCCGGAAATAGAATAGAAAGACAGATCGACACTAGACAGGAGCTCATTTAATACCTGCATTCAAAAGGTTTGACACAGTAAGGGGGGAAGAAAAACATGTTTCTTATACTTTTTTACCAATTGTCCCTGTTGAGGCACAAATAGTGGACTATTTTTAGCAGCACGTTGAACAGCAAGCGCCGCAGTAGCAGGAAGGTGTGCATTGACTATAAATAAACACTCTTTCTGAATGTCACTACTGCAGTCATGTGGTTTGCTCATGTGAGTTGGGCTTTTGGATAGATTGTGGACAGACATTTAGTCATTTCTTACTGATGAAATAAATACAGTGAACCACAGTTTATTGCAGGGGATACATTCCAGATACACCCACAATAGGTGAAAAGCCAAAAACATAGAGACCAAATTTAAAAAAAACTGTTTTTTATATATCGTTTGACCACTCCCAAAAACTTTGAACACATTTAAACTTATCACAAATAATTCTTGAAAACATTGTAAACGCATTTGAACACACACAGAAAAGTGAAAGTGTAAAGGACCTGATATCCTCAAGGTTTGCGCAACCAGGATTGTGTATGCCAAATTCTATAAAATGCTGCGCAGTTCAATTTTCCTGCTGTGGGATGAGTATAGGCAGATGGGATAATTTAGCACAGGCAAGTGGTGAATTACGGTGGCTGATTTTGTGTCGTGAATACTGAGTCGGAAAGCCATACCACTACACACAGCTGTGCCAGCACAGACTTTCTCCCTCATGTAAACATTTCTGAAATGCCGGGAACAAAAATTATCACGACATAGCACACACAAGTATAGTCAAAGTAATTTTGAAGGGCTGACTTGAACCGGCGGCATGGTGACCTACTGGTTAGCACATCTGGCTCAGAGTGCCAGATGGGGTTTAAATCCCGGCCCCGGCTGTATGGAGTTTGCATGTTCTCCAGGTCCTTGGGTTTCCTCCCACATCCCAAAAACATGGATGGTAGGTTAATTGCCCTAAATTGCCCGTAGGTGTGAATGTGCGTGCGAATGGTTGTTATGTTTACATGTGCCCTGCGATTTGCTGGCGACCACTTCAGGGTGTACCCTGCCTCTCGACCAAAGGTAGCTGGGATAGCCTCCAGCACGCCCGTGACCCTCGTGAGGATAAGCGGTACAGAAAATGGATGGATGGATGGTTGACTTGGAGCCAGTCACAAGAAGGAGTCATGCCAAATCACGTATGACAAAATTCCTTTCACCTCTGCATTTCAGTGCGTCTGGGTCATGGGCAGTGCACCCAATTGATGCTGGGCTCTCCCAGAACAATTTTCCGGGTGTGTTGTCCCGAATTTTAAATGTAATGTTACGCAGGATGCATATAAACCTATACACACAATTGTCATGCACTTGGGAGTTAAATATAATAAAGCATGGCTTTTATGCAGTCGCTGGTTCCCCAAAAATGATGGCAGTGATAACTTTTCTGTAACACATTGACATGTTGTTTTGCCTCTTCCACTAACACTTGCAATACCATCAATTCAAACTTCATTTTGTGCTTGCGGTACTCTTCCAAATGTTCCAAGGTAAAAAGCACCAGCGCTATCTGAAGCGCAAAGCCCTTTTTTAAATACGGCGGTCTCTACCACTTTTACACCTGCTTCTAACAGTATGTGGAATCTGTTAGAGTCAGTGAATATGAAATTTAGTGCCCGCTATTTGGGATCATTGTAAATCAGGCCCAAAATGTTTACAAAATACTGTTCGAATTGTAGAGTCTGTGTACATGTATGTGCCTTTAAAAGGCGGGGCCTGGTGGGGTGGCCGATGAGGTCGGCGAGTGTGGCATGTGGGTGTAGCTGACAGCAGCTTCTGTGTGAGTGTGCTCTGAGTGTGTTCAATAAATGGCTGAAAAGTGCATTGGCAATTAAGGCTCTCCTTTCCCACATGCGAAGGCGTTATAAGAAATAAGTATACTGTAAAAACCCATTTAAAAAATTACCATTGGATAAAGGGTCAACTTGAAACCAATTTACTTTTGTTGCATGCAGTTTTCATTCTTTCTGGTTGTGTGTGTGTGTGTGTGTGTGTGTGTGTGCGTGTGTGTGCGTGTGTGTGTGTGTGCATGCGTGTGTGTACTGTCATGCATTTACCGTCCAGTTCTTTTGCAAAGCAGTAGACGTCAAACAACTCTTTGGGGTCCCTCTTCCCATAATTCCTCACTCCAGCAGAGTACTCCTTATGTCCAGAGCAGTCCAGCTCAGTTGACTGGATAGAATAGCTGCAGTGATAAGGTAACATGAATCACCTTCTCTGCCAATAATAATAATATGACTAAAAAACATTGACTGTGCAGCGAAGACAATTACTGGCATTTTATTGGGGGGGATATCAGGAAAACAATTTTAGGTTCCACTGCTACTTTTTACTTTTATGTACCTTTATTGTTTTTTAAGGTTCCTGAGACAAAGCAATTTCCTGCCACGGATCAACAATAAAATACCTCGTGTTGCTACACAGAATTTGTGGAGCAGATACAGTGACTGCCCCAAAAGACCAATGAATGAACTGGCTTATGCCAGTCACACCTACGAGGCTCTTTTATGACAAACAAGGGGCTTATTACTAGGAACAATAATGATTGTGTGTTTGTACATTTTCAATTTTGCATTTGAATAACTGTATTTTGCATAAAATATACATGAGGGAAAAAAAGAAAAATGGTGCCGGGTTGCCATTGTATCTGAGAGGCAAATTTTCCTCATAGTGGTGCCTTGACATATGACTTTAATTTATTCCGTTGCCACACTTGTAACTCAAAACACTGGTATATTAAATGTGGTATATCATTCCACATTGAAATGAATGGAAATGCCATTAATCTGTTCCAGCCTCCCCAAAAAACTCACAAAATTTTGGTTATGTGTTTTTAACTAAAACAGCACTCTATAGTAGCGTATTGTACTTTACAAAAACATACAGTCATGAAATAATTAAATACAATGTAAAGAATTAAACCGTTTTTGCCACATTACAGACATATGGATATACTGTACATAGAGACCATCAAAACCCCTCAATATGAGTCATTCTTCGCAGAGTATAAAGAATATATGCCTGTTAGCATTGTTATATTATCTGTCTACATGTGTTGCTGCACCATTTGTGCTGAAATATCTGTTGCTTGAACAGTTCGAACACCGCTACACCGACACCTTAGCTCGCCTATAGTGTTTTGCACTGTGTGTTAGCTTTAAGCTAAACAAACTTACCTATGTGGCTGTTTTAAGTACACAACATGTCATGCTCTTTGTTTTATGTTTAGTTTGACAGTAAACCTCCACTGGTCGTGGCATGAAACAAATATTTGCTCGCAAGTCAAAGCAAAAAAAATCATGCGAACGATGGCTCTTATCTGTATAAACTCGTAAATCAGTTCACTCAAATCTCAAGGCCCCGCTGTATGTGGCCTATGATTGGCTGGCACCCGTGACCCTAATGAGGATAAGTGCTATAGAAAATCAATAAATGGATGGCTCATTTTTCATTATTAATAAGTATGAATCAATAAGTATTTCTCCAGTGTACAAAGAAAGAGTGGTGGTGTCTAACAAATGAGCACACCAGCAAAGTGGCAAACAGGTAAGTCATTACTTCTCTCCTCACCGGACAGTCTGATCATCCAGCCAGCCGGCTGCACAGCTGGCGAAGCCGTCGAAGTATGCGGCCCACATCTGGGCCGATGTGGCCACCTGAGCCGAGTTCTCCTGGCAGGCTCGCTGGGCGTCTGCGAAGGAGAGGGCGTAGCGAGCGCTGGGAGCCTGGTAATGAAACAGCACACCTGCAGAAGTGCACAAAAGCACACGCGGACTAGTTTTTATCTCTAGAAAAACATGAAGATGTTATTGCCTAAAAGAACATGAAGGCTGCGCAGGAATTTCACAGATGAGCAAACTGAAAGTATATCATTGCCATTAAGCCCAAATGCATTCATTAAAAAACACACATTACACAATTATTCAGGTGAACATTGAGATGAGAAAAAAGGCAGCCCCACGGTCCATTAATCAAGTCAGTCATTGTGATGTGATTGATTTGCTGAATTAAAAATGATTATGCTTAGTTGATCAGAGGTGGCCAAAGTACTCAAACGCTGTACTTAAGTAGAAGTTGAAGAAAAGTAAAAGTACTGCTTAATGTCTACTACTTAAGTAAAAGTGAGAAAGTACTCTCCATGTATGTCCTTTTTGTCATCTTCTGCGGAGATGAAAAAAGTAACAAGCCTATTCTGACAAAGTAAGGAGTAGAACATACTGATATCTGTTTTCAAATTCAGGGAGTAAATGTAAAAAGTCACCAGAAAAATAAATAGTCAAGTAAAGCTGAAAGTACACTGACGAAGTATTTGTACAAACCACAGGAATGCTACCATGTTAACGTGCCGTTGAGATTAGCATAGGGGGAAAAAAGTCATCATAAAAAAGAAAATGAAAGCCGTTGTTGTGTCTGATTTAGAGTAATCCTCCCCAACCATCGCATTTTTTTCGCTCGCCGCCAGGCTTACCGTAGACCACCAGGGTCACGGCGTCTCTCTCGTAGTCGTTGCCCGTGACAACCTGACAGTGGTAAGTGCCCGAGTCGTTGGTACGTAGACTGGAGATCTCCATGGTAGCGTTGAGGGGATTGGCGGCGTATCCTGGCAATCTGACACGGCCGGTGAAAGCCTTATTCACTTTGATTACATCATCTTTGGCAGACAGACAGACAGACAGAGACCATCATGCATATTTTAGAAAAGGATGATACAAAACTCAGCTCAGTTTTTTCTTCTTGTAAAGCTCCCAATATTTTTGCCCATATTTCCATCCATCCATTTTTTTTATTCTTATTTTAAATATAGTGCTTGTCCTTGAGAGATTGAGAGATAATGAGTATAATAAATTAAATTAAAAACTAAATTAGGGTCACAGGAGAGCTGGAGCCTTTACCGGCTGAATTTGGTCAAGAGGCGGAGTACAACATGGACTGGTTTCCCACCTTTGGGAATTTTTTTAGTTTCAGTGAACCTAACATGCATGTTTTTGGAATGTGGGAGGAGCGTGCAAACGCCACACAGAACTGAGATTTGATCCCGTACCTCAGAACTGTGAGGCGGCCCTGCTGACCATTAGCTCACCAAGCTGTCACATTTGTCCACGCCCCCCACCCCAAAATTGAACAGCACAGATGAAAAACGAGGCGATTATATGTAGAATAACAGAGTGAACTGTGTTGCCTCTTTTTTATTAGCACACCTTATCTACTTTTCATAACAATACATATAATAGCTAATAGCTAAAGAACACCCGGACTCACCCCTCATTATTGTCGGGGACTTTAACAAAGCTAAACTCAACCACGAACTCCCTAAATACAAGCAGCACATCGACTGTCCTACCAGGGAAAATAATACTTTAGACCACTGCTACACCACGGTAAAAAACGCATACCGTGCTATACCTCGTGCAGCCCTGGGCTCGTCTGATCACTGCTTAATTCACTTAATATCGACGTACAGGCAAGAACTTAAATGCGCGAAGCCTACAGTGAAAACAGTGAAAAAGTGGACCAATGAAGCAAAGATGGAACTTCAAAGCTGTTTAGACTGCACAGACTGGAGTGTCTTTGAAAATTCAACTGGCAGCCTGGATGAATATACGGACACTGTCACATCCTATATCAGTTTCTATGAAGAGGTTTGTGTATCAACAAAATCATTTCGCACATTCAGCAACAACAAGCCGTGGTTCACTGCTAAACATAAGCAGCTTCGCCAAGCTAAGGAGGACGCATATCAGAGCGGGGACAGGGCCCTGTATAATCGAGCTAGAAACCAGCTGACAAAAGAAATTAACATTGCAAAAAGGATCTATGCAGCAAAGTTGGAAAATAAGTTTAGCGCAAACGACTCTAAATCAGTCTGGCATGCATTCCAATCGCTGACTAATTACAAGCGACAATCCCCCCAAGCTGAGAACAATAGCACACTAGCCAACAACTTGAATACCTTCTACTGCAGATTTGAAAAGGACAGTTTCACACCACAAACCCACCGGGCCGCACCCGCGACACAATCATACCTCTGACCTCTGCGTTAACCATCCATGAACAGGATGTGAGACGCATCTTCAAACAACAAAAGATTAACAAAGCGGCAGGCCCGGACCACGTGTCCCCATCCTGCCTCAAAGTCTGCGCGGACCAGCTCGCTCCAGTCTTCACTCAGATCTTCAATAGATCTCTGGAAATGTGCGAAGTTCCATCCTGTTTCAAACGCTCCACCATCATTCCAGTCCCCAAGAAACCTGCAATCTCGGGTCTGAATGACTACAGGCCTGTCGCTTTGACATCTGTGGTCATGAAGTCCTTTGAACGTCTCGTGCTGGACCACCTCAAGAGTGTCACAGGTCCCCTGCTGGACCCCCTGCAGTTTGCCTACCAAGCGAACAGATCTGCGGATGATGCAGTCAACATGGGACTGCACTTCATCCTAGAACTTCATCCTAGAACACCTAGAACACAGTGCAGGGACCTACGCGAGGATCCTGTTCGTGGACTTCAGCTCAGCGTTCAACACCATCATCCCTGAACTCCTTTCATCCAAGCTTCTCCAGCTCAGTGTCTCACCTGCCATCTGCCAGTGGATTTACAGCTTTCTGACGGGCAGGACACAGCAGGTGAGGCTGGGAGAGACCACCTCATCCACACGCAGCATCAGCACCAGGGCGCCCCAAGGTTGTGTCCTCTCTCTGCTGCTCTTCTCTCTCGACACGAACGACTGCACCTCAGCAAACCCGACTGTCAAACTCCTGAAGTTTGCAGATGACGCCACTGTCATCGGCCTCATCAAGGACGGTGACGAGTCTGCTTATCGACAGGAAGCGGAGCGGCTGGAGCTGTGGTGCGGCCGACACAACCTGGAGCTGAATACCCTCAAGACTGTAGAGATGATCGTGGACTTCAGGAGGCATCCTTCGCCACAGCCGCCCCTCACGTTGTCCAGCTGCCTTGTGTCAACCGTCGAGACCTTCAAGTTCCTGGGAATTACAATCTCTCAGGACCTGAAGTGGGCGACCAACATCAACTCCGTCCTCAAAAAGGCCCAGCAGAGGATGTACTTCCTGCGGCTTCTGAGAAAGCACGGCCTGCCACCGGAGCTGCTGAGACAGTTCTACACAGCGGTCATCGAATCAGTCCTGTGTTCTTCCATCACAGTCTGTTTTGGTGCTGCTACAAAAAAGGACAAAGTCCGACTGCAACGGACAATCAAAACTGCTGAAAGGATTGTCGGTAGCCCCCTACGCACCCTTGAGGACTTGCACGCTGCCAGAACTAAGACAAGGGCGTGCAAAATCCTCTCGGACCCTCCGCACCCCGGTCACCAGCTCTTCCAGCTCCTTCCCTCAGGTAGGCGCTACCGATCAAGGCAAACTAGAACTAGTAGACATTCCAACAGCTTCTTCCCTCTTGCAATCAACTTCTTAAACAGCTAACCTATAATTCCATTACAACAAGCTGGCAATTTTTTGACTTGAGTTCGTTGTCACATTTCTGTGGGGCCTATTATGTATTACTTGTCCACTCACTGTAGTTGTCTCGCCATGCTGCACTATTTGCATATACTGGCCACTCATGCCAGAGTAGCATCTGCCCCATTTGCACACTGATTGAGGAGTATCTGTAACATTTGCACAACCATTGTCCCAGATTATCGCACTACTCGTCACTTTAAACCGCATAAACTCCTTGAAGTCTCAGCGCCCTTTGCACAATGGTCATTGCACCGGACTATTGCAATGTTAGTCATTCGAACTGCTCTAAGTGCTAGAGGACTCTGCATCTTTTTGCACAATTGTTTTTTGTCAATGTCTTTATGTCTCCAAAGTGTTCTGTAAATTGACTGTCTGTTGTACTAGAGCGGCTCCAACTACCGGAGACAAATTCCTTGTATGTTTTGGACATACTTGGCAAATAAAGATGATTCTGATTCTGATTCTGATTATTTTGTGCCTTGACTATAAATTTAAAAACATTCTCCATTGAAATGAATCGAAATGCCATTAATCTGCTCCAGCCCCCACAAAAAAAAATAAAACACTCATAAAACCCCTAATTTGATAGCAGCTGCATAATTCTGACATCCAGTGAGTATTTTGAGCGTTTCTGCTTGAATTTCTTTGGAGCATGTCAGAATAGCCTCCCAGAGCTGCTGTTTGAATGTGAACTGCCTCCCACCCCCAACAATCTTTTTTCTTGTGGATTGCTCCAAACGTTCTGAACAGGGTTGACGTCAGGGGAGGATTGGGGCCAAACCATGAGTTTCTCTCCTTTAATGCCCATAGCAGCCAATGAAGCTGAGGGAGTCCTTGCAGCATGAGATTGTTTACTGATGAGTGCCGTGTTACCCTGGATAGTCCAGATGGATCAAGTAGTGGATAGTTGGTTAATGACCACCATGTCCCAACAAGGCAGCGACATCAAGCAAGGAGTTGTTTTTGACTGGCCACTTTCCTCGATAGTACAAAAAGAAGAACCATGCTGTGTGTAGCAAAATCCTCCTTATGCATGACAATGCACTCATCTCATGCTGCAAGGAATAGCTCTGCGTCATTGAATGCATTGCGCATAATAGAAGAGAGACTCATGACCCCTGACCTTAACCTGCTGAGAACCTTTGGAGCATCCTCAAGCTAAATATTTTTGAGGGCGGGAGGCAGTTCACATCCAAACAGCAACTTCTGGAGGTTGTTGTGACAACCTGTGAAGAAATTTAAGCAGAAACTCTACAAAAAAGAAAAAAGAAATACAAATTCAGTAGATGTACTAATTGTGAAGGGGTCCAATGTTGAAATATAACTACATGTTAAGATGTTTTGTTTGAAATGACTTCCTAATGCTGCATTTGACTAGTTTCAGTTCTTAAAACATAATATGTTTTAAAACTCTGTTCTGCGTAATACTTTGGAACAGTACGTTTAAAAATAAATAATGTTATCATTGGGAGGTTTGTTCAAAACATTCCAATTATGCTCTAACAGTTGATAACTTGAAAATTATGCTGACTGTCGTTTGTGTTGACTATGCTAAAATCTGAGAAAAACATAATTTGTCTAATAATATGGAACACAGTGTATTTGCTATTACCTTCAGCAGTCAGGACAACATGCTCCAGAGGGGAGCCTCGTCTGCCAGCAGGAAGTCTGACGAGAGTCCACAGGAGGCGAACATCTTGAGTGGATGAGCTGGTCGGAAGGGTGAAGACACAGGGGAGCGTGGCTACACCTGCCAGTGGCTGCTGTACAGTAGGATGGCTGATCCTCCGCATGTTAACTATGGAGGAGGACGCAACTGCAGAGAGGACAAGAGCGAGTGCCGTGTTATAAAATATGATCGTGAGGAACCTCGCTTACAATGTAGCGGGGGAGGAAATGATGTTCTGTATCCATTTTCATCTGAGCACAACTATAATTTTTGATTAAAGCATGAATCAGTCATCTTATTGATTAGTGCTCTCTGCACTGAAGTAGAAGGGAATTATTAATGAGGGTCAGCTCTGGCTTTAAACCAATTTGTCTGCTAATCAGGCATTGGGGATTCATTAGCAACTTTCACACAATCTTTGGCATCACTCGAGAAAAAGAACTCATTATTGAAATGCAAAGTGCATGCACACTAACTTGCTGAAGTGATCTTCATTCTGCATGCTACTTTTATTTATCTGTTTTTCCCCATTATATTCACATAAATGTCAAAATGATTTTTAAGGATCATCGCACAGCACAAAGCAGTGTGCTTTGTGGCTCTGCACATTAATAACAATGTTGCCATGACAACAGGATCACCTGTAAAGATGTAGCCAAACAATCTCTGTGTATCCAACTGCAACACGAAAACCTATTTGTTTCGTTTTATATGATGTGACCATATGCCCTGTGAGATAACGATGCAAACAAAAATGTGTGAATGCAAAATAGTGAGGGTATAAATACAAAAATAAACAAAAGGTATTTTAGAATAATACAAATAGTGGATTTAAATCCCTGGAGGAAATGTCCATCTGCATTTAGATTGGACATCTTTTACACCCCAAGCCCCCCCTGAGATAATTTCGTTGAGCTCAGAACAGCCCCCACAGCCTGCCCCTCAAATCAGATGTAATCACACAAAAACCAGGCAGCCTGAGAGGCAGAACGAAAGCGTGAGCCGGAATGAGATCGGGAGCCCAGCGGACAAAGATGGGGCAGGAAGAGCAGACAAAGAGAGCTGGTGTAAATTGAATGATGGAAATGGGGGGGCTTTGGCTGACAAGTGTACTCACATGCATTGTAAAAATAAGGCTAGAAGTGAGGGGTAAAGCACTGGAAGTGACTTAAAGGAACGCTTGCTGTCATGAGCAGATATCTCTTCTTCTTGTCAGATCCCTAAAAGATGGTGAGGGGATGTTTGGATCCAAGCGGGCTCAGTGGCTTTGCTGAGGGATCTGACCAACGATTGTTGGCGCTGTCTTCAAGACTCTCTAAAGTGAATTCAGAGGTTTGTTTCTAAATACATTATCCATGTTTGAAGATAAAGTGCAGAAGACTGAAAGCTATGAAGTACTCAGTCGTGGAGATATAGCGTTAAGCTGTTTTTCACCATTTCAGGTTTCCTGATTTTTTGGTTGTAGTTAAAACAGGGCCCAGTCACCCACTAGGGCCCTTGAATACCTTCATTCACTTTGGCGGTTATCCAGCGCAACTGCGGCGGGCAGTTAACGGACTAGGTATGCCTCAAATGCATCTTCCCTTTGGATAGTCCCCTGGCGTGGGTACTTTAGAGCGCCTCGTAGTGGCCGTCAGTGTGTGTACGTAATAGAGAGAAGGCAGAAGATTGAGTTAAAAAAAATATATAAAAGTCTGACGTGACTGCCAGCGTGTGGACAGGGGCTTTGTTCTGGCGTGGCTCCTTTAGAGCGCCTTGTTGTCGCAGCATGGAAAAGCCCTGTGGGCAGCCGTTGGGATATATTCCAGCCAGCAGAGGGTTCCAGCAGATACATTTTGTAGGCATAAGAAAGATGCTAGACAAAGTAGCATCCATGTTTTCATGTCGTAGTACTGATATTTGATTGACAGTGGGCAGTTTCCCTTAACAACTTTGAATGGAAAACTTCTCATTTGTAGTTTGAATTAAAATATACTGTATCTTTTGTGACACCAGCCCAGTAACTTTTCCAACACACTTGGTATTATTTGACAACTTGACAACTTTAATTGGAATGCATTTTTTTTCATAATTTTGAATTTCATGCTACCGTAAATGCACAGATGGAGGTGTTAAATTGCATAAATGGCTTTGGAGATGTTCCAGCTCAATACCACAGAGTATGTCTACAAACATTCCCAGCATGACAACTCTCATTTACAACACTGAAATTAGTACACACCTGTCTGCCTCAATCGGAAAAAAAAAATATTAATGAAGGAACAGATGTGTTTCCCTGGAATGTTAACTCTTTTTATCCCAATCCAGCTGCACATCTTCTCTTCCCATATTCCATTGAATGTGTCATCCATCCTTTGGACTAAATGGATATATCCATCATTGGAGTTGGGGGTGGGGGGGGGCACAGGTGCAAATACATTACCAACAATGACTTCATTCCATGAATTGACCCATTAGGTTGTTAATTATTTTGGGAAGGTGGCTTCCATCAAAGTGGTTAAAATTCTTTTTTAGGAGCGAGTGAAAGATGGCAATGGGGGAAAATCCTATTTCCCATCTACTGAAATGCATTCGTATTTCCTCCATAATGGGAGATTTTATAGTTCACATCACTTTGTCCTCACTGGATGTCCTTGGTATAACCTTTCTGTTGGATCGGTCGGTGGAAAGAACAAAGATGGTAAACGCTGCAAAGTGAATTTGCATGGAGTTTCTGAATATATTGCTCAAAAAGTCACTAATAAAAATGGTAATGGCCTGTAATGCTGGATATTACTGTGAGTGCACCTTAACCACAATGTCAATTTCTCCTCGATGGGGGCTATTCCACCTAATCTTAGTTGGCAAGCAATGCTATCATTCTAGAGATCTCTTCACTCAAAAGCGAAAACGTTCGGAATCTTCAGCATGATAAAGCTTAGATGCAATAAAACCTTTACAAGTGAACTTAATTTGACGTTCTGTAAGCTCCTCTATGCAACTGTTACATTTTTTAATTATTTTTGTGAAACTTGCTGTTTTCTAAAAATGAGCTGAAACATAAAAGTTACTGGTGTTTGATCCATGAAAAGTTCCAAGGACGTCCACTTTTATCCCTTTCTGTGACTCTCCGGTCTCACTGTATCTCTCGTGCAACCTGCTGATGACACCCCGTGACAGCTATTACTGAACTGAATTGAAACAAACTGTACTGCTTGGTGTGGGGGGGAAAAGGATTTCCTAGACATCTGGTGCAACTAAATGCAATATGTTCATTATTGTTCCACCTTTGTTTTACCTGCAAGTTAGGTCTGCTAACATACGACCATCAATTCTTGCTTGAGATCATAATTTGTGTTGTTGGATACAGAGAACTCACCAAAGCCAAAACACTGCAGCAACAAGACAGTCAAGAAGATGTTTCGCCCGGCTGGACGCCAAGGAAGCGCCATATTGGATCTGAAGGGTGGGAGATGACAGAAAGCAACAAATCAAGTTTAAAATTGAGTTCAGCCATTAGACAGCACGTTTTAAGATGCTTTGCGATGTCTCAGACAATCAAATCAAAATATCTCACTCAGAGACAGTTCAGAATGTACTGTTTATGCACTCAATGGGCACTCAACATTACAATCGATGTACAGTACATAGCATCAATCATTCCATCATGTTTGTATCATGTCTGTCCAGTCAGTCAGTTGGTGAGTCAGTTGGTTATGGTCGGTTGGTCAGTTGGTTTGTTGCATGCTTGGTTGAATGGCTTTTTAGTTTTTTTTTTTTAAAAAGAGTTAAAAGTTAAATTTATTTTACTGCAAACATCAGGGAATAATGTATGTAATTTTTATTGCAATGTTCTCAACTGGGCAGCACAGTAGCTGACTGGCTAGCACATTCGCCTCACAATTCAGAGGTAGTGGGTTTAAATCCGGGTTCTGGCCTTCCTGTGCAGAGTTTGTATGTTCTCCCCATGCTTGCGTGGGTTTTCTCCAGGTACTCCGGTTTCCTCCCTCATTTGAAAAACATGCATGGTTAATTACTTAAAGATTTAAAATTGTCCGTAGGTGTGAATGTGAGTGTGATTGTATATGTGCCCTGCGATTGGCTGGCGACCAGGTCAGGATGTGCCCCGCATCTCGCCCAGTCAGCTGGGATAGGCTCCAGAACGCCTGCGATTCTAGTGGGCATAAGTGGTCCAGAGAATGGGTAGATGGCTGTTTTCAACTGTAGTACAATAACATCTATGTATCGGAACTTTCTGTAAATGTTAATTTTTAAATGAATATTTTCTCCCCGGCGGCACGGTGATCGACTGGTTAGAGCGTCTGCCTCAGAGTTCTGAGGACCGGGGTTCAATCCCCGGCCCCACCTGTGTGGAGTTTGCATGTTCTCCCCATGCCTGCGTGGGTTTTCTCCGGGCACTCCGGTTTCCTCCCACATCCCAAAAACATGCATTAATTGGAGACTCTAAATTGCCCGTAGGTGTGAATGTGAGTGCGACTCGTTGTTTGTTTGTATGTGCCCTGCGATTGGCTGGCAACCAGTTCAGGGTGTACCCCGCCTCCTACCCGATGATAGCTGGGATAGGCTCCAGCACGCCCGCGATCCTAGTGTGGAAAAGCGTCTCAGAAAATGGATGGATGGATGGATGCGTGGATATTTTCTCCCCTCAAAGTACTGGAACAGAGAGACTAACAACTTTGTTTTTGAGATATCAAAAGATGAGTACATCCACATTTAATTTTTTTTTCCAGGTACTTGCATCTGAATCTGATACGCAACTTACAAGATAGACGGTTTTGTTTGAACCAACCCATTTTTTAATGCAAGCAAAAGTATTGAAACATGTGACTGACAGGTGTGTGTTGTTGCCCAAGTGTGTCCAATTCTATTGATGATTCAAACAAGTGTTGAATGTCTATGCTGAGTTACAAATTTGGGTTTTGTCTGTGCAGTTACAGTCGTAACCAACACGAAACCAGAGAACTGTCTATGGGTTAAAACAAGCGATTGTGAAAGCTGAAAGAAGATGGAAAACCAATCAGAACCATGGAAGTACAAAAAATCTTATCTATTTCTTTTTTGTACAAAGATCTACAGACACTTTCCAAAAAAATTTAATATCATGGAAAGGTTTATTTATTTCCATAATTGCATTCAAAAACTTAAACTTTCATAGATTCAGGGCCCACAATCTAAGCAACTTCAAGTATTTATTTGTTTATTTTTACATAATTTGGGCTTCCAGCTCATAAAACCCACAAAATCTGAAATTCAAAAAATTAGAATACTGTGAAGTAATCATGCGGCACGGTGACCGACTGGTTAGAGCGTCAGCCTCACAGTTCTGAGGACCCGGGTTCAATCCCTGACCCCGCCTGTGTGGAGTTTGCATGTTCTCCCCGTGCCTGCGTGGGTTTTTTCCGGGCACTCCGGTTTCCTCCCACATCCCAAAAACATGCATGAATTGGAGACTCTAAATTGCCCGTAGGCATGACTGTGAGTGCGAATGGTTGTTTGTTCCTATGTGCCCTGCGATTGGCTGGCAACCAGTTCATGGTGTACCCCGCCTCCTGCCCGATGACAGCTGGGATAGGCTCCAGCACGCCCGCGACCCTAGTGAGGAGAAGCGGCTCAGAAAATGGATGGATGGATGGATGGATGAAGTAATCATCATTTACTTCTTAGTTTTTGAAGAATAAAAAAAAGAAATTAGGGTCAAATTAAATCAATCAAAATATGCTACTTTCAAAACAATATGTTAATCTTCAATACTTGGTTGGGAATCCCTTTGCTTTAATCACTGCCTCAATGCGTCGTGGCATTGAGGCATTCAGCCTGTGGCATTGCCTGGCAGTTATGGAAGCCCAGATTTCCTTTATACTTGCTGTCAGTTCTTTCTTTCTTTTTGGGTCTGGTACCCCTCCTTTTCCTCTTGATAATACCCCATAGATCCGGCGAGTTGGCTGGCCAGTCAAGCACTGTGATGGCATGGGCATCAAACCAGGTTTTGGTGGTGGGAGATGAAATCTGCATCTCCATACAGATCCTCAGCAGAGGGAATCATGAAGTTCTCTAAAACTCTCTGGTAGACTGTTTTGGTGAACTTGGATTTAAGAAAGCAGAGTTTACCATCACCTGCACTGGACATTGCACCCCAAATCATGACTGACTCTGGATATTTCACACTGGACCTCCAGCATCTCCTCCAAACTCTTGGACCTTGATTCCCGAATGAAAGGCACACTTTACTTTCATCGGAAAAGAGGACCTTGAACCACTGGCCAACAGTCCAGTCCTTCTTCTCCTTGGCCCAGTTGAGACACTTCCTACGTTGGCTAAGGCTCAGAAGCAGCTTGACCCAAGGAACCCAACAGTTGTAGCCCATCTCCCGAATGCGTCTGAATGTGGTGGTTTTTGAAACTGTGACTCCCGCGTCCTTCCACTCTTGCTGGATCTCTGCTTGATTCTTGAATCTTCTCTGTTTGATAATCCGCTGAAGCCCACGGTCATCTCTTTTGCTGGTGCATCTTCTCCTGCCACATTTTGTCCTTCCACTAGACTTTCCATCGATATGCTTGGACACACCACTCTGTGAACAGCCAGCCTCCTTAGCTATGAACATTTGTGGCTTACCCATCCTATGGAGGGTATCAATGATGGTCTTCTGGCCAGTTGTCAAGTCTGCAGTCTTCCCTATATTGAACCCAACTGAAACAATTAAACCAAACTGAAGCAATTTAATGACACCTGGGGAAACCTGTTCAGGTGCTTTGAGTTTAGTAGATGATTAGTATGTGACATTCAGTCGAAAACATTTATGGCCTGGAAAATTTGGGATGATTTCGTCACAGTATTCACATTTTTTTAATTCCTGATTTTGTGGGTTTTATGAGCTGGAAGCCCAAATAATGTGAAAATAAAAAAATAAATACGTTAAATGTTTTAAATTTTGGGCCCTGGAGCTATAATCTATGAAAGTTTAACGGAGGGAATTATGGAAATAAATAAATTTTTTCATGATAGTAACATTTTTCGGAAAGTGTCTTTAGATTAATCGATTAGATAATAGATTAAGTCTTACTGACTTTAATCTATTTTAAGACTGTTACAATGCTTTTTCTCCCCTAAAAATGTGTTCTTTACATTTTAAATAATACTATTTAAGACATGCTATGGGATCTAGATGTAAATTGAATACCTGGAAATGAAAGCTGAACTGTTGATCTCCTCTCATACTTACTTTTTTACGTCAAACCGATATGTTATGATTGATGATTCATATTATCGATTGCTTAATGGTATCCAACAATGGACATGATCAAACTGTCTGCATCAGTATATTAATAGACCAAATTCTTCATAATGGCCTTACAGATAGATAGATCATACAAAAAGGTTAATCCAGTGTACCCTCATCAGAGTGCTAATACGGGATAATGTAATAGGAACAAAAAAATAACACCTCTTTAAGCAGTCACAGTTCATTAGAGCTCTGAATTCTGAGTAATTAACTGTGTTAAATCTGCGTGGGCATGTGAAGAGGTTTCATCTAGAGGTGCTGCAAGGAGACTAGGTGACCTTGAACCTCGGTGTGGCGAGGGGACACACAAGTGCGGATGTTGCATTTAATCCGTCCCATTATTTTATCCATCAACTTTCTCGTAGGAACGCTTCAACGATATTAAAGCTCATGAACGTTGGCCGACTTGCCCATTTAACTGACATTATTACAACCCATCTAGTTTTGTCGAGTACAAGGTGGCAAAAGGCCATCTGATGTCCTCCCAGTGGGGAGAAAGGGATTTAGCCTACCGCAGGTCTTTCTCAAAGATGCGGTCCTCGGCTATGAGAAGATTCTAATGCAGTCCCAGTGCATGATAGAGGGGAAATCCAACCATGCATCCTAACTAAGCTGTTGACTGTGCCAGAGGATTTGGATGGGGGCCTGAAGCTTCTCAGCTCAATGGCAAGGCAGATTGTTCCATGCTGCTACTAGACAGAGATGAAGAGGAGTTTGTTTGAAGAAAACACAGCTTTGCTTTATAATGCACGCAGTTTTTTTTTTAAAATTTAAACAAGAATAAAGCAAACAGGTATCCTCAACACAGCGTAAATGGTGTTGAAATTACCAAAATAAAAAGAGTTACTAAACACCATATTTTTAAAGTTTCCAATATTCTGTTGAGCGCCAACATTAACACAACACCTCCCCATAATCATGGTAAATTGCTAATTTTGTTCGCTGTCAGTGATTAGAATGATGTTGCCACCGCTGTAGTGGTACACTCGTCTGACTTTGGTGGGGGCAGCGTGGGTTCAGTTCCCACTCAGTGACGGTATGAATGTGAGTGCAAATGGTTGTCCGTGTCTATATGTGCCCTGCGACTGACTGGCGACCAGTTCAGGGTGTAGTCTGCCTTTCGCCCGAAGTCAGCTTGGATAGGCTCCAGCGCCCCGCAACCCTAACCAGGATAAGCGGTGTTGACAATGGATGGATGGATGGATGGATGTTGCCACCGCCAGCCATGTCCATCGAAGGCTAGGCTCTCACTGAGCCCTCGACAAAGAGAAAAGGCCTGAATACCTCACACAAGCTTATGACTGTGGTTACATCATCATCCCAAACTTTATTTCAAAGGTCTTAGAGCCACGAGTGGCGCAGTAAAAAAAAAAAAAAACTGATAAGTTGACTACAGTGAATAGTGTCTGCACGCAAACTTATCTTCGTGGCTGATTACAGCAATCCATTTTTAACAAAACAGGCCTGCTCAAATGGATCCAACCAAACTATTTTCCCTCATTTTGCTTTAAAAACGACATTCAGACTTTCAATCATGTGGCGACATAATGCTGCAAGGCAGAGACAACTCTCATGACGTGACCCTAACGATGACAAACATAATAGAAAAAGGATGGATGGATGGATGGATGCTAGGTGTCTCTTTTTCAATTACATTAAGTAAATAATTCATTCAGGCCTCCTCACACTCACCAAGGTAACTGCAACTCATTCCAACAACATCCCCAATGCTCTGAAAGAGGATTGCGCAACACCGATTCAACCACCAATAAATGAACACAACAATGTCAGTCTTTCTGACCATTCAAAGCCTCACTAAAGCCATCTCGAAGTGGAGTGTGTGAGTCGAAAGAAAAACATTCCTTGGAGATAGTATATCACCCCTGTGACACCCACTAAACCACATGGCACCAAACAACTGTGTGAGTGTTTTTTAATGGAAACTAAGTTAGACTCTTGAAAAGGGGGTTCTAGTGCGGGCGAGACCCCGCTGTGGCACACACTGTAAAACGTCCTGCGTGTGAAAGGTGGGTTTTGATGTCGTGATGGGCTCTGACAGATTGGGGTCGAGCTGCAGGACTCTTTGCACGTTGGAGAGCTGAACCGCGGGTTACGCTTGCTGGTGGTGCTTTGTAAAGCTTTGGACGGGGTCACCACCCTCAGACGTTTGGCCCGTAGTTGGACGCATACAAAGTGTTGAATCCAAGAGCCTCGCCCGGGCAGGGTCCCAGCCAACCCCGATCCCCGCCATCACAAATCACAGTTTAGGCCGCGGACATGTGAATTGACGTGACAATACACAACACTGTGTGTCCATAGACAGAAGCCATTCAAAGTTTACCAGTGGGGATTTTACACATGCAGTGCAGTCGCCACCCATTAACACCAGCAGCATACTAACCAGCGCTACTTTTTGTTCAGGACAAGATATCACACGTGAACGCCACCCTCTGAGTCACGCCTCTTTACTCTCATGCACTTAACGCAAATCGAGCCAGAAGCCTGTAAAGCGCTCCAGTGGGCTTAAATGAGGATGTATAACTGATATATTTTGACCAGCGTGTATGAATGGATGTTAAAAAACAGCAACAGATATCCAAAAAGTGCAAACTGATGGACGCAGCTGGCATATAAATCAGGAATCAGCATTCAAATGTCTGCTCAGCAAGAAGGCATAACCCAAATATGAATAGATTCAAAGGTGCTGGAAAAGAGGAAATTTAGTAAGTGTGTCGTTTTAGAGCTACATTATAATCAATTTTTCAGCCCAGTTCACTCAGACAAAATGTAGTTTATAAAATCCTGTAATTGACATTTTGCATTCACACTTTGATATCTTCTTCTTGCTGAAGGCATGGTTCATCGATTTGCCCCGAGGAACTTTGAGCACCCCTCACTGAGCCGTCACTTTATGGTGGTGGATGGGTTTGTGTGTCTCAGTGATCCTAGGAGCTAAGTTGTCTGGGGCTTTATGCCCCTGCCAAGGTCACCCAAGACAAACAGCTCCTAGGTGTGGGACCAGACAAAGCACGGCTAAAAGACCCCTATGACAAATAAAATAAATGGATCTAGGTTTCCCTTGCCCGGATGCAGGTCAACGGGGCCCCCCTCTGAAGCCAGGCCTGGAGGTGGGGCTTGAAGGCGAGCGCCTGGTGGCCATGCCTGCACCCATGGGGCCCGGCCGGACACAACCCGAAAGGGTAACGTGGTGTACCCCTTCCCATGGGATCACCACCTGTGGGAGGGGCCACATGGGTCGGGTGCAGTGTGAGCTGGACAGTGGCCGAAGGCAGGGACCTTGGTGTTCCGATCCCTGGCTACAGAAGCTGGCTCTAGGGACGTGCAACGTCAGCTCTCTGGCAGAGAAGGAGCCCAAGCTGGTGTGTGAGGTCGAGAGGTTCCGAATAGACATAGAGTACCCACCCTTTTTGGAGTCCTTGGAGGGGGTCCTGGAGAGTGCTCCCGCTGGTGACTTCAGTGTTTTTCTGGGGGACTTCAATGCTCATGTGGGCAATAACAGTTAGACCTGGAAGGGCGTGATTGGGAGGAACGCCCCACAACCGCACACCCATATAAAACCCCAGCGGTGTTCTGTTATTGGACTTCTGTCCTCAGCACGGATTGTCTATAACGAACACCATGTTCAAGGATAAGGGTGTCCATATGTGCACTTGGCACCAGGACACTCTAGGCCGCAGTTCGATGATCGACTTTATGCTTGTGTCATCGGACTTGGACTCCGCATTGAGAGAAGCCAGATGAGGTGGCTGTGACTGTGAGTACTGTTATATTGTCTGGCTATGTGTAACTGGACTGTTTGTGTTTAATCTGTTAACTTCAACTGGGGGTATCATTAAACACTTGGAAGTTTCTTTTTTGGAGAATTGCTCACTATTTGCAAAACTGATGCCTGTTGTGAAGTGAGTTGAATCCACTGCCACCATATAGCGCTCGTATATAAAAAACAAATGCTCGCAAGTCAAAGCAAAAAAATCGTCCGGAAATCTTGAAAAACTCACAGATTAGGCCACTCGTTTCTCAAAGCACCACTATAAACTGTAAAAACCCATAAAAAAACAATCATTAGGGGGAAAAAAACAATGTACTGGGGGCGTGAATGTTGAACCGCAATATATATAGCCATATATTCACATTAATAACTCACATGCAAGCACATTGACAATATCAATACTTGGAAACATATGGTGAACATAGATAATAGGGTATTCAGACGGACAGACAAATAGACATACAATAAGTACCTCTGTGTATGTTAAAAGCCAAAATGTACTAACCCAGGCCAGCTTTCATCCCATTTTTGTCCTTGTGATCATAGCACATTTCCTACTGTACTAAAGCATCACATCAAATTGCAGACAGTGCACAAGATAGGTCACTGAATTCTGCATTCATGTGCGCACGCCCACTCAGACTTACACAGTGACACAAGTACACCATTTTGGCAGCTGGCATCTCTGTTAAATTTCACTCAAAGTTTTGCTCAGCCCTGAAATATTTTTTGCATGATTCACAGATGATGATTACTGCATATAGTTGATACACCTGTGATTTTTACACTTGAATCATAAGCGGGTGATTGGTTGAATGGAATGTGTGCACATATTCCAGGGAATGTGCATTATTTGCATGCATCCCGTTTGCGACAAATCATTTCTTTCATAAAAGTGAAGAGTCAAACTGTCAGTCTTATGTGTCACCACTTCACGAGAGAACGAATCTCTCCACACCCCCTTTTCCTAATTATGTCTCACCAAACGTTTAAGTGCAGACAGCTCCCGATGAGTGACAGACAAAGTGGGGAGGGGGAGAAGAAGATGAAGGAAGACGAATGAAAGGAAGGTCATTTTATCGCCCTTGTTACATCATCACAACAAAACCACTTCCACCAAGCCCGTACTGGAAGCTCTTACGCTATTCTAAATTCACAAATCACACAAGCAGTCCATCTTGACTTTCAAAATTGAAATAATATTCTATATGGAGAACGTATGTGGAAGCTGAGTTATGGAAAGGAATTCAGTGGTGCCTTAAGATATGGTTGACAGCAGTTTGGAAGATAGTGAACAATTCTTCAAAAAAGTTTGTTTATTGCCAATTGCAGTTTAATGTCAAACTAGACATTAAACAAAGAATTACACATGTATTTAAAACAACCACACAAGTTTGCCTTCCGCTAGCATAATGCGAACACACAATGCAAAATGCCATAGACTGACTAGTGAATAGCATTGCTGTTACAGTGTTTACCCTTGAAGCAACTCATATTTGAATGTGACTGTGCATATTAATATATCAACATATACATGTAATATAAAGTAAATAATATAGAGTGTTATTTCCCTATTTAAAAAAAAAATTTCAAAAATATTTCTTAAGTTTCTTGGAGAGGCTGGAACAGATTAATAGCATTTCTATTCATTTCATTGGTAATGATGATTTGAGATACAAGTGTTTTTAGTTGAGAGCATAGTCACAGATCAAATTAAACTCGTATCCGATGGCACCACAGTATGACGATGATCTTACTACTCTTCTGGGAGTAGTAAGACCATCGTCATACTGTGGTGCCATCGGATACAACTTCCTACAAATTGTTGCAATCTGTCGTAGCTCTTCCTAAAGGTTTACAATTGGGTTCCTTCACACCAAACTCACTTAAAGGACTTTATGGACCTTGCTTCATACAATGTCAACAAACTATTGTACCATTTGCAGGGAGTGTAGAGATTTAATATTGTTAAAGCAATTAAAACATTAATCATAATCACGATCACAAAGCGAACAGTGAATTCGGATGAATCATACTATTAATTCCTTGTGTACATTCATAATTATGTCACAAAAACACAGACGAAGGCACACATGCATGGTTTTCACAGTGCCTGGTGACTAATTACCATCATGCAAAACAACTAATGACTCATCAACTTTGTTCTAGTCTCTTCATTACATGGGAGGTTGCTGTAGTACTTCGCTATCTATACGACACCCTCTGCCACACAAAGGCTGATTCAAAGTGGCACAATTAGGCGCATTGGGGAGGCCAAGCTGAGATTCGGTGTTGATCTGAAAACATTTGAAAGGATCTAAGATTATCCAAAAAGCTCTCAAGACAGAAGGAGTGTGAGGTACAATCGTTGTTTTGCAAGAAGACATACAATATGCTCTCCAAAATGATGATGTATACGTGACAGTGATTGACAGCTCTTATAACAACCATTTTGCTGCAAAGATATTACCGTATTTTCACGACCATAAGCCGCACCATATTAAAAGGCGCAGTCTCAGTTACGGAGTCTATTTCTGTATTTAACACATCCATAAGGTGCACCGTATTATTGGGCGCAAGCATGGTAAAACATACGCTAGTTTAAAACATAAAGTATCATGCATGCACGCTAAAACAATGTTTTTAAAAAAAACTGAGTTCGGTTGTACTTTGTTGAAGTATTTAATAATGTACTCATTTTTTGATCAATCCTCATCCACAAATCCATCAAAGTCCTCATCTTCTGTATCCGAAATGAACAGCTGGGCAAGTTCTCAATCAAACACACCAGGTTCCCTCTCGTCATTGTCGGAGTCAGTCTCGTTGCCGTGCAGCTCCTCAGAAATGATGCCGGCTTTTACGAAAGCCAATCCATTCACAAATTGTGACATAACTTGCCCGGCGCTGGTTCCTAGTCTTAGTAAAGCTGTGTTCCATCGCTCCCACGCCGGTCGTAACTTCACTTTGAACGCCCTGTTTACACCGATGTCCAGCGGTTGGAGTTCCTTCGTGAAGCTCCGAGTTATTACACTCAGTCGAATGGTGAATGTAGAGACGCTTCTCCCGGCTTTTCTTTGCTCATTAATCCATTGCTCGAGTTGATCTTCCAACTCGGGCCACCTCCCTTGTTTCACCAGCTTCGTCTTCTTGACTTGGCGAAGCTCGTTTTCCTGCTTCCTCCACTTGCGAACCACGGATCGTTGATCTTGAATTCTCTCGCGGCTTCTCGATTCCCATGCTCCTAACTGATAGCTTGCAACTTAAACTGTGCTTCGTAAGCGTGTCTCTTTGTAGGTGCCATTTTCGGGGGTCCTTAGCCAAACCGATGCACATACCGGAACTATATACCTACTGGGGGCGTGTCTTTAGCCTCCTCTGTCACGCGCACCCTTCCCCCTTTACATCCGCATGCTGTCCTCAGTCACGTCCGCCTTCCTCTATATAAGCAGCGTGTCGGCAGGAAATGCTCCCAGTCAGTCAAGCGGAGCGCTCATTAAAGTCACACAACAACATTTACAGATTTTGGAACTCGGTGCACACATAAGGCGCGCCGCATTATAAGGTGCCCTGTCCATTCTGGAGAAAATTTAAGACTTTTAAGTGCGCCTTATGGTCGTGAAAATATGGTAACTTTTTCTCTTCTCCCATCCTCAGCGTCACTCTGCCATAATGTACGTGTCTATTGACAAATGCTCTATGTTCCGTAAATGAGGGAGCCAAGTCGTGATTCTGATGAGTAAATACTCATTTTGAATGCATTTTCTTTGCATATGACCACACAAACAACGTGTGAACAGAGCACTGTAGCATAATGTACACTGAAGTGCCAGATATATACAGTATATGATCACTGTTTTACTGTATGGTGCATCACAAAGAATCACATCATTTGATTTGTTTTGTGCTGGGCCTGTACTTTTTATGTCTCATCCAGACGCACCACCAGCACTGGGGCGCCCCAAGGATGTGTCCTCTCTCCGCTGCTCTTCTCTTTCTACACAAACGACTGCACCTCAATGCACCAAGCTGTCAAACTCCTGAAGTTTGCAGACGACACCACAGTCATTGGCCTCATCGAAGACGGTGACGAGTCTGCATATCGACAGGAAGTGGAGCAGCTGGAGCTGTGGTGCGGCCGACACAACCTGGAGGTGAACACCCTCAAGATGATCGTGGATTTCAGGATGCATCCTTCACCACAGCTGACCCTCACACTGTCCAACTGTCCTGTGTCAACCGTTAAGACCTTCATGTTCCTGAGAATTACAGTCTCTCAGGACCTGATGTGGGAGACCAACATCAAAACCATCCTCAAAAAGGCCCAGCAGAGGCTTCTGAGGAAGCACAGCCTGTCACAGGACCTGTTGAGGCAGTTCTACACAGCAGTCATCGAATCAGTCCTTTGTTCATGCATCACAGTCTGGTTTGATGCTGCCACAAAAAACAGTTAAACTCCAACTGCAACGGACAATCAAAACTGCTGAAGAAATTGTCGGTACCCCCCTAGCCACCCTTGAGAACTTGCACGCTGCCAGAACTAAAGCAAGAGCATGCAAAATCCTCTTGGACCCATCACATCCTGGTCATCACCTTTTCCAGCGCCTTCCCTCAGGTAGGCGCTATCGAACAATGCAAAATTAAACTAGCAGACATTCCAACAGCTTCGTCCCTCTTGCCATTAACGTCTTAAACAGTCAACTTACAATTCCATTTCAATATGCTGCCAATTCTGTCTTGAGATTGTTGTCACATCTCTGCCGGGCCAATTATACATTATTTGTGCACTCACTGTAGTAGTCTCACCACTCTGCACTATTTGCATATATGTTGTTGACCAATACTAGCCACTCATGTGCTTGAGAAGTATCTGCACCATTTGCACAATTGACACTGTTCCATATTATCGCACTACTTGTCACTTTAAATTGCTTACATTTATTGAAGTCTCTGACATTTGCAGAATGGTCACTGTATCAGATTATTGCTCTGTTCGTCATTTCCAACTGCTCTAAATCGCCAAAGGACTGCATCATTTGCACAATTGTCAAAAACATAAATAAAATTATGTATCGACATTACCACATTACCGGTGACCTCTCATTGCTCAGTGACTCTTTGTACTGTGTTTTAATGTGTTTATGTCTCAAAAGTATTTTCTGTCAAATGGCTGTCTGTTGTCGTAATAGAGCGGATCCAACTACCGGGTTCCAAATTCCTTGTTTTTGACATACGTACTTGGCAAATGAAAATGATTCTGATTCTGATTATTCTTCACATAAATATTCAAGTAAAAAGTATGGTGCATTCAAACTACTCTGACAAGTACAATTTAATATTACTTGAGTAAATGTAATGGAGTAAATGTAACACGTTACTACCCACCTCTACCTATTGTCAATCAGATGTTGGTAAGGACTTACAGTGGAACATTTAAAGGTGGTAGTGGTTGAACAACTTCAGATTTTTTGTTGTCGATGCGTCGGTGATGATAGTTTAGTCGATGCCAACTAATCGATGACATCGCTGATATTTTTTCAGTTGTCAACTAGCTCGCCATGCAACTGTTTTTTCTTCTGCCTCCAAACACTCTGCCCACCATCCCCGATTACATTCGACCCACCACCCAACCCGTTACTTGCTCATCCAATCACGTTCAGACACTTTCATGGCCTCGCACAGTCAGAACTTATGGAACTCTAACACCAATTCACGTAACCCAACTGCAGGCTTGCTACTCGCTACAGTAATACTTCTTTTTTTTCATAGGTGGCCAGAATACTTTTGCATTTAATGTATTATAGCGACCATACAGTTGTGCTGTGTGCTAGAGTTCTCTCATTTCCGACTGTCTGTGAGGCCATGAAGGTATCTGACTGTGTTACAGGAGGACGTTTAATGAATTTGCAAATTGTCGATTGACATGAGCATTTAGGCTATTAGTCAGCTAGCGTGAGCGGATGTGGCACAGATGGGCTTGCATAGCACTTGTGCTTTTATTATAGAGTATTTGAAGATTTATTTACATATTTTGCTAGTCACTGTGCAACTGGTCTCATTTTTAGTAAAATATTTCCGTATGCTTGAAGCACCACTGCTTGTTGACCGACCACCTGTTGATTTTCAGCAAGATGTCCCCTTCACCTACTTGCGTATTTTTTTTTCTTCTTCTTCAGATTTTTGCAACATATGTTGCAAAAGAAACCGTAAGGAGACAGTTTGATTTTTTTTTTCTTTCGTTAAAAACATTCTTGGGAGTTAATGATATGTCAGTGATGTGTTTTGGTCAAATTACTATAAGGGTCAAGAATCATAGCTCGCTTTTCAACCAATTTTTCTTGTCTTGCTGAAAGCATCCGGTTTTGGAGGGCGGTCCTCTCTCATGAAAATGAGCCACATTGTGGCAATGTAGGGTATCGGGGGGAAACTCTGTGTGCGTGTGTAGGGGTCAGGGGGGGCATTATGAAAATTTGTATGGCTTGCTCACAGATACATTTTTGAAAATAGGGAGCTAACTTAAAGAGCAGGTGTGCAATTAAAAAAACCACTTAATTTACACTTAAAACATTAAGTATGACTTGATAATGATATATGATAAATTATAATCTGTGAAGAAAATCATCTCTCTGGCCCCATCTTGCGCCTCTATTTTGATTTCCAAGAAACCACAGCGTCTGAGGAAAAACAAGCAATCCGAGACAGACAGGTGACTGATGAGACAGGCACACTCATAGCGGGCACACACCCGTGGCGTCGCACTGACCTGTTACCTTGGGCTTCAGGAGATTTGCTGAAACTATGGCGGAATATCCACCTCTGGAAAATAAAAAAAATTCCCAGCCCCAATTTGCCACTGGCATAAGACCAGCAAACAGACGCAGAGCTAAGGAAGCTCAGGCAACTGAGAGAATTCAGAAGCGACCCGGAATTAGTACTAAATTAGTTAACATTTGATCACCTCTTTTTGATTTTTAGTTGATTGTACTTTCCAAAAAATAAAACTTCAAACCAATAACATTTACTGTCATGGTAACATTCCATTATAAATAAATCACACTACCAATGTAGCAGTTGTGGCTAATGTCTGCTTTTTATTTATTTTATTTTTTTACGGCGCTAATGCTAGCTTAGTATTGCTAGCGCTGCTACTTTGTTGAAGCTATATATGTGTTCTGTGACTCTTTATCACGTCTATGCACTTTAATAATCACCTGCCATTATCAATGCCATCATTAAATGATTGTATAGCATAAACCCTTTTCTGATAAAAAATAAAAAAATAGTTAACGGTTAGTTGTTTAAGGTTTAATGTATTGTGCAGGTTTGAAAGTATTGGTTTGAGTGGAAGGGTTAAAGGTTAAAACCATTCAGCTTGGGATTGTTACAATGTTGTCCACGTGGCCACAACAACAGCTGGGCCTCAAAGCGGCAAAGGACAGAGGTGAAAGTTCAGAGGTTAGGTCTTTTTGACAAAGCCAATTATGACATCAGGTGTGTGAGTCCATGCTATATGTCAGCCCAGGTTTATTAAATGGTAACTTCGCACACAAAAAGAACACATTATAGCATCCTCAGGGAAGCACACACAGAAAAGAAAACAGTTGAAATAGATCAAAAGACAGTAGCATGCTGATTGGTTTTGATAAAACATTTGTTTGACTTTTAGGATGTGCTGCGCCAGTCGAATGTTGAGCAGCATTGTCCTTCAGGTGTGTTTCACATTCACACGTTCAGCAAAGACAAGAACAGAAAGTGCTGAGAGGAGATGTTTCATGAAGTGTGATGGTGGGGGACAAAACAAACAAAAAACATCCGAGAGTGGCATAGCGAGAAAAAACAGAAACAACACAAAACAGAAAATGCTGATAAAACTTTCCAGTAAAAATGACGCTCCTTGTAACTGATGGCGCATTTGTGATATGCCAGTTGTCACCTTTAAAGGGAGGACAAAGAGAGGGAGATTTTCTTTGTGTGAATGAGCTGCTCAGCTGTGCTCTCATCCACGCTGGTAACCATTGGCCAGACCAGCAGCTTTAAGCCCTCCCAGGTTACAAAAGTGAAGTTGATTGATGGCTCGGCTGCTCCAATCCCCTTTTTGGGTCCCTTTGCGGCATGTCGCTCGCTTACATGGGGCTTTATATCTCGGTGGTAGGAAGTGAAACAGACTGATATTGTGGCTGTATCACAATAACATTTAGTTTGGGTTGTATTCAAGGGGCTGAAAAATGAGAGCTGTCCAGCACTAATATCTGAAGAAAAGTCGGCTTTTAATTGGCTTTATACCAGGGATGTCCAAATGTTTTCCACTGAGGGCCGACATTCAACTTTTGTTACATTTTATGAATTGCAAAAGTGTGGTGGCACTGTGGGCGACTGGTTAAAGTCTCTGCCTCACAGTTCTGAGGACCGGGGTTCAATCCCCGGCCCCGCCAGCGTGAAGTTTGCATGTTCTCCCTGTGCCTGCGTGGGTTTTCTCCAGGCACTCCGGTTTCCCCCGGCATCCCAAAAACATGCTTGGTAGTTTAATTGACAACTCTAAATCGCCCATAGGTGTGAATGTGAGTTCGAATGGTTGTTTGTTTATATGTGCCCTGCGATTGGCTGGCAACCAGTTCAGGGTGTACCCCGCCTCCTGCCCGATGATAGCTGGGATAGGCTCCAGCACGCCCGCGACCCTAGTGAGGAGAAGCGGCTCAGAAAATGGATGGATGGATAAAAAAGTGTTATTTTTAAACATTTTAACTTTTTCTTGTAACCGCGTTTAATTTTGTTATTAAAATATGCGGCGAGCCAATAAAGAACATGCAACAGGCTGTAAATGAACACCCCTGCTTTAAACCAAACACAAAGTTCAGACATGGTAACTCTGAACGAAACATTCATAATATGAGCTTTAGAGCTTAGGCTCGCCATTTAAATTCATCCATCCATCCATTTTCAACACCGCTTATCCTGGTTAGGGTCGCAGGGCGCTGGAGCCTATCCCAGATGACCTCGGGCAAAAGGCTGACTACACCCTGAACTGGTCGCCAGTCAGTCGCAGGACAACCATTCACACTCACATGCCATCTAAATCCTCATTCGCTATTCACAATGACTCTAACGAATGACTAGTGAATTACAATCGAATTGTTACTCCTTGTACTATTCCAAAATAAAGACATTATTGTACAACGAATGAAAAATCCAATTTAATTATTTGAAAACGTATTTGAAGACTATCTATAGCCCCCTGGTTAAGTCCTGGTGGCAGTTTTGGGGGGGGTTGTATATATATATTTTTTTTTTACACCGGAAAAGACACAACACGTTTTGGCTGCCGTTTTTAGCAACCACTTTTCCCTCCGGAAAAGACTGTTGCCTAGAAATGCTTCTTTTTAGTTTAAAATAGCTTACTTTAACCATAGTCCCTCGCCGCATCGCAGCCGTGGTCTGTTTTGTGCCAAACTCAGTGCCGTAAAATGCGTAAATCCACGCTGGCTGGCAACATCTGCTTCTACTAAACCAGCTAAATTCACTTAGCTGCTAGTTAGCAACAGATAGCTCTCATCAATCATCTTACCATTGGTGGAGCCAGGCTGTGGCGGTGGGTTGTGCTTTTCTTTCCTTTATCTTGTGGCCCATTTAGTTAAATTTTTGTTGAGTTTGAGCCACTGTTTGTGATTCACTTGTAAAGTCCATCCGTCCTGCCATCCATTTTCTCCATCACATATCCTTTTCAGGGCCACAGGCAGTTGAAGCCAATCCAAGATTGGAGCGAAAAGCAGACTACACCCTGGACTGGTCGCCAGTCAGGCGAGTGAACCACTTTACCATCAGTGACTACTTTGAACACCAGAAAGAAAAAAAAAACATGAAATTCTGCACCTTGATGATTCTGCTACACTATATCTGGCTACACTGTAAGTTTACATAGCAGAGGATTTGCTCATTATGTTGTATGCACCAATCAATTTCTTATTGAGAGGGTTTTAAAAGGAATGGACGAAAAGTTGAAGGTGATACATTAACGTCCACTAAGTCAACTTGTGCCAGAGCAGAAAATTGAGTTGATACTTTAGGAACATTATCCTTTCAAGTACAGTGGAGCCCCATTATTTGCATGGAATAGCCCTGCCGTAATTAGCAAATACATTAATAATGGACACCACCCCAAAAGGGGTTTATAATTGGGGGTAGATGCCACAAGATGGCAGCAAAGCACTTAAAATTGAGATGATCATAAAGTATCAACACCATGCTTCCAGATTGTATACAATCATAAACCCATGTTATATAAACAACTATTTAGAAGATAAAATATTCAAAACAAATGAAGCACCTCACATGAGGCTCATTGATAGTCTTAGCATGCATACTAGCCTAAATAACACACTAGTACACTAATTGTCAAGTGAAAATGTGTACTAGCACTTTACACAAAAAGTTTTTAAATCATTAAACTCGAAGGGAAGTTAGGGAATACAGGCAAATTGTAACAGCAAAGTAGACTACAAGTTAAAAGTAGCTGCATTGAGAGAGAAGCAGAAACATACTTTCACTTTTACATTTGACTGCACAAGTTGCATTAATAGATGGCCGGGAAAAAAAAGTAGACATCTCAAACACAAGGTGGGAAAAAAAAACCTGTCAATAAATTAAACACTATCACCAGATGACACGTAAGTAATACTTTGTTTTCTTTGTCCTAGGGAAAAAAAAAAAAAATAACACAGAGTAGCCCAGATTTTTAGCGAGTAATGAGAGATCGGTAACAAAAAATCTGCAAATATGCGAATTTGCAAATGCAGATATTACCATCAGAGTATGTTCTTTTCATGGTTCTTTTCACAAAAAGCTCCTTTTCTCCACTTTTTCGGTCAGAAACGGGTGTTTTGGGTGAAACTGCTGATTACTAAAAAATGGAAAAAGGTAGAAACAAACTTTCTTTCTGGTGAAAAAAGAGTCTACTCTTTCTTTTGGTCGGTTCAGTGCGTATGTTGTCGCAGAACATAATATACTGTGGGTCTGAGTCAAAATGCTCTAAAACGGTTGGCAGTGAATGAGTTTAACCTAATTTTTGCGTAACTAATAATACCACAATGTCCTGTCTGTTGTTATATCAAAGCTTTTCATCCATCACACAATGATGTAAAGTACAAAGTGAAAGTGTACATGCAGAAACTATTTTAGAACTCTTTTCTCACACACGACACTGCTTTCTGTCCATCCTGTCATTTTTTGAGTGCACTCAGCTACATACACACACACACACACACATGTGCAAAAAGAATGAAAAATGCATGCTGTAAACTAGCAGGTTTTAGCATCACTCTTCCTCACTATTTTCTTCAGCATCCAACACACACACACACACACACACACGAAATCCCCTCACCACCTCCTGCTCCGGAACATGCGGCCGCCTTGTTAACCTCGTCCTGCTTTATGGCACTGACACCCAGCTGGTGGTGGGTGCACTAACAAGGCCAAGGAAGGGGGGAAGAAAAGACTCCTCCAAGGGAGCGAGGAATAGAGGAAGGGGTCGGCTGTATTCGGACAAGAGGGGCTCTCGGGTTATCACACAATGCGGCTCGTTTGTCAAGGTGACCCAAACTGCTCACGGATACATGCAAGTGTTGAGACTTTGGATATGTTCATCACTGCAGGATTTTATTCCATAGTGGCATTATTTTTTTTTAAAGCAGTGATTTCCAACTAGTGTGCCGTGACAGATCATCAGGAATTTATCCAATTTCTCGAAAATGGTCCGAAATTCATTTATTTATTAAAAAATTATGTACAGTTCTGCCTTAATTTGAGTGTAATTCTGTAACCATGCTTGTCACTCAAAACACTCGTATCGCAATTCAACTTTCTGCATTGAAATGAATAGAAATGCCATTAGTACGTTCCAGCCTCACCCTGAAAAAAAAGTGTTCTAATAATAAAAATAGCACTATACAGTAATGTGCAATAAAACAAAAAGTAATAACATGCTTGAATTGAATGTAAAGAGACAGTTTGTGAGTCATGATTAATTCATTGTGCAACTCCTGGTGTGTGCGTCTTGGCCACCAGGAGGCAGTATAATACAGCCATACGGAGATACACGAAGAAGATAGTCACAACTGCATAAAGCTGCAGTTATTAAAGTTATTTGTTATTTGCAAATTTTAAAATAATTGCCTGTGAGTATTGTTATAATGTCTCTCTACATGTGTTGCTGGTGCTGTATAGTTTGTGTTCAAACATCCGTTGCTTGTGTTTTAACTACCCAAAATCAATGTTAGTTCCGTTAGCCATCTATGGTGTTTCGCTTTGTAAGTTATTATTGAGCTAGCATACCTTACAAGGGCAAACTCTGTGGTTGTTTTACCGTAAATACACAATGTCAATGTTTTATAGTTTGACAGGAAATGTCAGCTGTGAGTGGCAACAAATATCTTGAATCTTCTTGAACAATTGTTCACTATCTGCCAAATTGCTTCTTGTTGTGAAGTAAGTTGAGCCTGCGCACTCGTATTTCTTTTTTTTTTTTTTTTTTTCTTTCTTTTTTTTTTTTTGCTTGCAAGTCGAAGCAAAAAAATCAGCCGAGCGACAGCTGGTAACTCGAAAAACTCGTAAATCGGGTCAAGGTACCACTGCATCTTTGTGCATCTATCTATGCCAGCGACGTATAGTGACACGCAGAACAATGATGTTCTCTTTGCCTACCCAGAAAGGTTTGTAATTGCCTAGATACCACAAGATGGCGGCAAAGCACTTTTTAAAAAAATGTATACAAAGCTATGCCCTGACAAAATGACGCGCTTTCCCTCAGTTCAGTATTGTTGCTTGACACCGAGATGACACCAGATGGCACCATTTTTATGCTATATTAGCAAATAGATGGGTTTTTCAGTGAATAACGGCAGATAGTTTCGCCCCCCCCCCAAAAAAAAAAAAAAGAAATTCTGCAAATCTAAATTTGTGATTGTCAAACACATCTACTATGCGTTCACTTTCTGTGAAATTCCTCTGGGGTTGTTGTGTGCCATGAGATTTTGTTCTAATGTAAAATATGTGTCTTGGCTCCCAAAAGGTTGGGGAAACAGTTTTTAACACACATTGTGAGCAGCGCAGCAGCCAATGGGCACGCAGGTTGTAAGGCGTCCTTGGATGTCATGTGCAGGTGACATAAGAACACACAATAGATTTCACTAACACCTGTCCATGTCAATAACGACACAGCGCTCCAACCTTTTAGATTCGGGAAGGTTTGCCCAGTGAAAACTTGGCAAAATGAAAGGTTAAAAGCACACAGCCGCACACACACAAACGAGAGTTGATGTTTTATGCATACCCCTATGCATTAGTCGTAAATTTCACTTCGTATTAAACCGCTTTGATTTAGCATTTAAAAATACAGAGCACTGTTTTGTCCTCATTGAAACCATCACTTTGGTGATATTATTACATGCAAGCAAGACCACACGTGCGGCTCGTTTTTCACCTTTTTTACAATGCAACTCACACTTAAATGCTTCTCAGTGATGCACGACGCAACGCTTGTAACAGTAAATTCCACGAGGAATAACGATCGCTTTTACACTCACCTCGAAGCGACGAAGCAGAGATGCAATCCGCTGGAATGTGCGCGGAGGGGAGAAGAGGAAGAAGAAGAAGAAGAAGAAGAAGGAGAAAAAAAAGCTTTTGCAGGTGCAGCACAAGCTCGACGGAGCGGGCGTGAAGCAGGACTTTGCAGCACTTTGCGGTAAGCCTGACTTCAGCGGGTGGCCGAGGATGGGCGCCTCAGCCTCCGGCTCCCGGGATGTGATGGGTGCGAGCTGGCTGGTCACCTTTGGGTGCTCCAGAGAGAAGCCAGATCAGTTTGAAACAAAGACAGTTGACAGGCAGGAAGGCAGACGGCTCCAGCGCCCCCATTCAAAGAGAGAGGGTGGTGGTGTAGGTGGAAGGGGGAGGGTGGCTGGTTGGGAAAAAAAAAAGAGAGGGGGGGGTGTTTATATGACCATAATCCGACATAAACCTTTAAAGGTTGAGCCAGTGTCTGTGAATTAAATCACAATGTCAGTCTGACAACCAGCTTAACCTCATCACATCTTCCTCATGCTCCCGCTCTCATACTGGAGTTTTAACACCAAATGACAAAAAAATAAGACAAGTCTCTATCCAACCAGTATTGAAATCAGAAGACGTGTGTATGTACTACTAGAACCAAAATGGCATCACAACTCGCAGACTGCTATGGGAACATGAGTCTGCTTACTTACTTCAGTTTTCACGACGGGAAGGAGTAGACAACTTCAATAAGCACGAGGATCATGCCTATCATAACCTTTACATTTTATTATTTTTTTCTTTGCGTTGTCTTCCAAAATTCTCTACCTTCCTTCCATTCTCCTGCCGGTCGGTCTTTTGGAATACAATACCAGTCAAAAGTTTTAAAACACCCCTATTTTTCCTCCTCCCCCCCCCCCCCTTTTTTTTTATGAAAGTTAATTATTTCAAGTCCAAATAGTACAACAGTAAGTGGTGAACTGCAAGAAGTAGGGTTACCCAAAACTGAAAAATAATGTACATTTTAGAATTATACATGCGTATAGGCACAGTCTCCAGACTTAAACCCCATCAAGCTGGTTTGGGACAAACTTGACAGAAAAGTGAAAGCAAGTCAAACTACAAGAGCCACATTATGGGAACTTCTGCAATATAGTCAGGAAGAATTTACTGCACATTATTTGATTTCCATTGTAGAAAGAATGCCATGAGTGTGTTCAGCTGTTTCATCTACCAAAAGGTGGCTACTTAATGAGTCCAAACTTCAGAATATATTTTGCTTCATAAATTGATTTCTCTTGTAACTTAAATTTTTTATTTGTTGTGTGCTTTCATTTCGTAATACAATGAGACATTGAATTGTATGACTATATATATATATATATATATATATATATATATTTAATGGAAAAATTGGGGTGTTCTAAAAATTATGACTGGTAGTGCACGGTTCGCAAAAAGCCAAAGAAAAAAACAAAACACAAGGCCAGCAATATTGTTTCATTGCACTATTTGTGAGTGAGTAATGCAATTTATGTGGGTATATTTTGAGAAATGCACTTTGTTACTGTACAGATGCCAATAATGTAATTTATGTACTTTATGTACATATGTGTATACAGTTTGCTGCTCCTGATCTCTTTTAACTTAACCTCTATACTCTTTTCCTATTTTGTTTCTTATCTGCCTAAGGGACTGCAGTTGGAAATTAGCTACAAAGCTATATTGTGGCAGAGAGCTTCTCTACTCTCATAGTTGATAGTCTTCTTTACATGGTCCCTGACTAAAATGAGGAAAATCATTTAAAGGCCCAAAATAATCTAGAGATGCTCCCTGATGGAGGTCATGCAACACAGCCGTTTGATGTCTGAAAAAGCAGTGGTGGTCCTAGTTTGAATGGCACCCTGTGCGAGACCTCCCTTTGGTTCCCCCTCACTACCAATTTCATAAGTTATTTCATAATGCCAATAGAAAATCGATTAATGTACCTGTTTTGGAGGGAAATGTCCCCCTGTGCAGCCATATATATTGCACATACCAGAAACTGACACTGCTTTAGAGGTGTATCACTACACTGTTTTTGTCACTTTACTGTTTCAATAAAAAAAAAAGTAATTGTAAATAACCCTAATTTTATTACTGTATTTTTTTTTATCTCTACCTGTGTACAGTTTTACCCTGCACTGTTATAAAAAATTTATTTCCCCTCTGGTGAGCAATAAAGTCTAAATAATAAGTAAAAAATATATATATATATATGTATTCGCATGTTATTTTGCCTGAAATTTGTAGTTGAATTTCAAATTTTATTATCTCAGCATCCATTTCAGTGCATTAACTCAATATTATGAGGGCAGAAACAGCAAATGTGTGTTTAATGCAGGTAATTGCTCACAACACATGTGCAGTCGTGAAAGAAAGCGAGTAGGAGCGTGCGTTATTTGTTCCAGTGTTGATCTCCAGGCTGTTGCTAGGTGCTCGGCATGGTTTTGAATAATGCATCTTCCCTCATCTCACGGAGGCAGGTTTTTGGAGTCCTAATAGTGCCAATGATCGCTAAGCTGAGATGTGCATTGCAAAAAAAAAAAAAGAGAGAGAGAGAGAAAAAAGGGCTGCAGGTAATTGCCCCACTTGAAGTTAATTTCGAGTCCATATTGGGAAATCTCATTAAAAGGCTTTGTGCAGCCCAAACTAGGAGTGCATCACTTTTTCTTGTGATACTGTCTAATACTGTAGGTTGGACACAATCCATTATGGAAAAGTGCTCCCATTTTGCAACAAATTTCCCCTTCATAAATAATGGAAACAACATCAGTCTGTTTCATGGTCAAACTGTAAAACAAATCTATCTGTCTATCTAAAATCTGTGTAGGCATTTATAAAGTAACATTTTTATATTTGGCAGTCACTGATAGTGGAGTGGTTCACTGACCTACATGCATCGGTTCACTTCCTACTCAGTGACAGTATGAATCATGAGTGTGAATGGTTACCTGTCTCTTTATGTGTCCTGTGATAGACTGGCGACCAGTCCAGGGTGAAGTCTGCCTTTTGTCTGCCCATAGTCAGCTAGAAAGGCTCCAGGTCCGCATGACCCTGAAAATAGGAAATAGATGGATGAGTGGCATTTTCACATTTAAGTCATTCAGGTGTAAAATTAAGATAGCCAACATTAGCATTAAAAAACTAGAACAGTCAATTTTAAAAACAAAATAATTATTACTTTCCCTGCTAACTAATTACATTTATGAAGTAGTAATTCAATTGCTAATTAAATTACTCTGGAGAAAGTAATTTAACAATAACATATCACATTTTAAAGTAATTTGCCAAACACTGTCCATATATTAAAAGGAACATCCACTAGCTTAATGTAAACGAATAGCAAAAACCCATAGACAGGCTAACTGAAATTAGCATAGTTGTTGCGATAATTATAAACCTTCAAACAACTGCTACTTTGACACACATGAAGCTGCATCACATGCCACAAAAGAGAATTAAGCATTATACGCAAACAGTACACAGTGGTACCTTGACTTACAAGTTTCATTCATTCCGCGATCATGCTCTTAACTTAAACCACTTGTAACCTTTGTAATGAAATGGAAATGCCATTAATCATTACAGCCACCCCCCCACCCCCACAAAAAAAAACTTTTTTACAGGTTTTTAATCAAGGGGAAAATAGCACTATACTGTAAAATATGAATATAAAAACAGTAAAAAAAAAAAAAAGAAAACAAAAAGAATGTAATCAAGTCTCACATACAAACACACATACTGTTGTACATTTGTGTGTTGTGCCTTTAAATTGTATACCTAGTGAGTGCCCCGTAGCTCTTCTTGTAACTCTCCTCTCTCTCTCTCTCTCTCTCTCTCTCTCTCTCTCTGTCTGTCCTCTCTCTCTCCCCTGCTCCGACAGCTGGTAGTAAAGAAAGCTTACCTAACCAGCGAGAGCTCAGCAGACGCCACACACAGTTTCCATGGTTTCGTAATAGCATAATCACCTTCACACTTTACTTTCTTGGGAGCCAAACTGAGGACAACATTTGCAGCAAAAACTACTCATATTTTGACTAGAGAGACCTTGAAGATCACTCGTTCGTCATTGCAATGCAATAAAGTCGAGGTACCACTCTATTTAAACACCACAATGTTCAAGGAAACCATGCAGTACAGCATTACTCACAGGCGTATATATTTTCTCTGCTTTGTGCGAATGACGACTATTACAGGAGCTTAGTAGGACACCTTCCTTGATATAATGTGGCACAACATGGTACTACACTGAAGGTGCTAAACTCAAAAAGCGGCCTTGCCTGTATACTGTAAAATCCCATAAAACACGATTGCTAAAAAAATCTGCTGTATCTGTATTGGTGGTGCCACAAATGAACTGCGATATAGCGAGGCTTTACTGTAAAGTGTGGTTTTTCCTCTTACTGTGAATGCCTCGTCGTTCAATTAGTGTGTTTTGTGCAATGGTATATAAGCTAAACGTATGCAAATTACAAGCTGCTGGTTCACACAGACAATTCAAATAAAGAGCAGCAACACCTTGGCATCCACTTGTGTGTTAATTCCACAAGCAAACACATTTTCAGGCAACTTTCGTGATGGGGAACCCCATCAGCGCAGCAAGAGTTGACGGCTAAAACAGTCAAACAGAGCAACGGGGGAACACGACACTTATTGCATTGCTGATTCTGTCTGAACACAACAGGAGGCACAGAAAGAGATCCACTAAACACAACTGAGACTGCAAATGTCTAAGATCAGTGAACATGTTAAACAATGCATTCTCACGAGAATTTAGGAGGAAACAGTATGTGAAGTCAAGAACTACAACAGACAAACTACATACTACAACAGATTTAAACGTTGCTGTTGTCCTGCAACTTGAATGTCACAATGCAAGCACTGTGCACATGATGCGATACTCGAAAAAAACACTCCACTCCAAACAAACCATGAATATTTCACATTGAAAACATTATTTTCTCCCACAAAGAGGCTGCATTTTGCTACAATATCAAAGTTGTTGGGGTATATTATTTTGTATTGTCAAAACAGTCCACAGGAACTTGCCAGAAATGGTCACAATGCTGTAATATGTGTGCCAGGCATTTAAATAAATGGGCCCCAAATGTCTGCTAGTCATTTGAAATGTTTTTTTTTTTTTTAGTTCTTTCAACAAAAAATCAACAAAAAATTACCGTTTATCGCCGGTAATACATTCCAGACACACCCGCAATAGGTGAAAATCTGTGATACGGAGAAATCATATTTTTAAAAAAGGTTTCTGATTTTACACCCCCCCCCCCACACACACACACACACATGCTTTAAGCACATTTAAACTATTTAAACTACTAAACTAGGTCATTTAGGTCATCTAATATTTAAACTATTTAACGATTTCACTTTTGAACACATTGCAGATGCATTTGAACACACAAATTGGAAGCATAAAATGCATAGAGAATGCTTCACGTACTGTGGTATTGCATGTGAGTGTGGGTGTGAGCTGTGGCCGACAGCAGCTTCTGCGTAAGCATGCTTATTGTGTTTATGTGTTTCACTGTTCTCCCGGCGTTAAATAAACAATAAAAATAATCTGCATTATAGCAGGGGTGCAAATTATTTTATTCAGTTCAATCATAAATATTTTAAGTTACATTTTGTATAATTTATCACAAATAACGTAAACATTTATGGTGTCTCTTTGAAATTAGTAGAACAGATGATTGGCAAATATAGCAGGAATTGTTGAAATCGTGATACATGCATGAAATTTGGGATGTTTCCTCTTCAGGTTAAACGTGCATGTTTTTGGAATGTAGAAGGAAGCTGGAATACCTGGAGAGAGAAAAAAACATGCAAATTTGATACAGGAAGGCCTAAGCCGAAATTCGAACCCAGGACCTCTCGACTGTGAGGCAGACGTGCTAACCACTATGCACCATGCTGCTTGTTTCTGAGAAGCCTCCTAAAATTACTGCAACCCTTTTAAATAGATTCAAAGTTTTTTTAGATCACTGCCACAACTGAGCTGCTGATAAATTGATAAAACATATCATAAATTATGAATGTTGAACATAAGCAAACATCCGAGCCGGTTGATGCTCAAAAGTGGTAGAATACATTTTGTATTACACGTTTGCCCGAGTGTTGAAATATAGCAGACTGTCCTTATTTAACAACACGTACACGCGCACACACATGAAGGAGACTTGACTTATTGTTGAAGCACTGTGACTTTTTAAAAATGTCAATCATTTTCCACCAGGGGAGCAGCCGTCCAAACGCAAGACTTGAGAGGAGCGTGATTATGACACGAAAAACTGCTCCATCATCTTAACAGCGCTGCCAGGAAAGACACAGCGCCCACAGCGGGAACAAAGAGCATAATGATGTTTTTAGTAGAATAATAAATTCTCCATCTCGGGCGTCTGCACGCGCTTGTTATTGTCCGGAAAGTCTCATTCTACACGGTTTGTTTTTACTGGTGGTGTTAATGTGAGGAGATCAAACGAGCTCGTAAGTAAACCACATAAAATGGAGTTTGTCTGGGAGACAGAGCAGGACAGTAATGGAGGAAGCGAAGTAGACTTGGTGGGAACTGCCGCTAACCACGAGTAATATTGTCCAAACACAGGCCGGCTGTGGATGAGATTCCACTTCTTTACTACTGCACAGTGAACCCACGCTTGTCATGGGATGATACATTCCAAGATGCACCCGCAATAGGTGACAATTTGCCATTTAGAGTTCATATAAACAAAACATTTTTAAATAGCTGTGCCCCCCCCCACTGCCCCCTTTCCAGCTCCCCCCCCCCCCCCCCCACACACACACACACATGCTTCACGCATATTTAAGCTATTTAACACGCAATAATACACGTATTCCTTAGCACCTGTTCTCACTCTGTCGCTGTCAAGAAATGGCAGACAATCATATAACATCACTTTAGGGAATTGAAAAGAAGACTCACTCGCACAGTTCTCCAAACAAGAGTCAAAGCGTGCTTGCTTCAATCTGTTTATTTTTCACTTCTAGTTGATGTTTACTGTAAAACTGACATGTAAAACAAAATAGAATTAAACATTGTATAAATTGGAACCCCACATATGCACGGCTCAGAATTTGCAGATTCACCCATTCACAGATTTTGGATGGAACCTAACCCTTGTTATTTGCGTTTGGGGTTTTTTTCACAGTTGCTCACTTGTTCACGGAAAGCCCCGCTTTTAAGTGTTTGCAGATCCCTGACTTATTCACATTTTCTTTTTCAATACCGTCAATAATTTGTGGATTGCTCCTATTGTTAGTCCAGCTTGGTTCGTATGCCGCACATGTATTTACACATTAAAATGTTCAACCAAACCATATAATTTCCTCTAATGAGTCCTCTATCTTAATGCTAATATATAATGTGAAATGCCATAGACAGGCTAATGGAAATTAGCATACAGAATAAGGAAATAAGCATGGAAGTTGCATTCATTAAAAGTGCTGCTCAGTGCTGCTGCTCGGCATGTTGTGACACATTGCGCAACTTGCCTGTATACTATGTAATAACATTTCAAATACGATCACTTAAAAATCTGCAATAAAGCAGGGGAAAACTCTATGTGAAGGTTGATCTGCAACTGGACCTGTGAAAATGGCCAAAAATGAGCTGCATGACTGTTTCCAACATTTGGTTCATCCAAAATGGCAACAACAAAAAACTGCAAACATGAAATGCAACAGCCGGTGTATTGTCAAAATGTGTCAACCATCAAGGGTGCGTTCATGTCTCCAGTTCACTTCCTCTGCTCCAAAGGAGTTGATGGGTTTGTAAATTCAGTCTGTTCGCATCCTGTTTGTTTTTTTATGACACTCACAACATACTCTAACTCTTCTCTAAAGTGGGATTTAAACAGCAGGTTAGCATGAGCATTTGCGTTTACTGAACCCAGAACAACCCATATGTTCCCACGCACAACTACCCAAGTTTCACCGTCGGGCAGCGGAAACACTGAAGCAAAACGATTATAAATAAATAATGCAATTATTAAACATTAATTCGCAGAGAAGGACTTTTATATCCCATTAGTTACATTGTGAATAAGCTTGGCATCACCCCACTGGCCCGTCTTTGAAATTATTTGAATTATTTAATGGTCTATATGCACCTGTGATGTAACATATTTACACTATATTTAAGGGTCTAAGGCAGTGGCTCTCAAACATTTTACACCAAGTACTATCTAAAAAAATATTTAGCTCTCCAAGTACTACCATCATGATCACTATAAAAATACAGTAGCGTAGTAGGCCGAATTGTTATTATTATTTGTATTTTTTTTAAACGACTTTGGAGAGGGCGGCACGGTGGACGACTGGTTAGAGCGTCTGCCTCACAGTTTTGAGGACCGGGGTTTCTTTCCCCGGCCCCACCTGTGTGGAGTTTGCATGTTCTCCCCGTGCCCGCGTGGGTTTTCTCCGGGCACTCCGGTTTCCTCCCACATCCCAAAAACATGCGTGGTAGGTTGATTGAAGACTCTGAATTGCCCGTAGGTGTGAATGTGAGTGCGAAAATGGTTGTTTGTTCCTATGTGCCCTGCGATAGGCTGGCAACCAGTTCAGGGTGTACCCCGCCTCCTGCCCGTTGATTGCTGTGATAGGCTCCAGCACTCCCGCGACCCTTGTGAGGATAAGCGGCACAGAAAATGGATGGATGGATGAATGGACTTTGGAGAGTGTGAACATTAACACTGTGCTTAAATTTAGGCAAATAAATACATAAATAAATAATAATTTAATTAAAATTTATTGTACATAAGAGTTCAATAAAAATGTAACATAGCAATGATTACAACCAGTTTTTAAAGATTAAATTCAAATGTATCGAACTTGTGCCCTTTGTTTTGTGATGGTAGTTTTTTTTAAATGAAGTTGAGTTGAGTTAAAACTTAAATACAACTGAATTGTATTAAGGCAGTGATTGTTTCATCTATCATTAGAGTGAAGCACAAGTGGTACACCTACCACACTTTCAGAATCACTGGTCAACTCTACGCACTTCCCATATTTACATCATATTTAATCGCCTCTCATTTCTCTGTGGTTGTGATTCACTGTGAGTGCTCATTATTCACCATGGGTAGATGCACCTTTGTAAATGTCACTGAAACGAACAGCATACAGTATTTCGATGATTGTAGGTTCACATTGATGACCCTGGTATATCCGATCTGTCCATTTACCGTGCAGTAGCGTTATCGTCAGTGTTGGACGCAAACCTCCTACGTCTAAATTTGGTCAAGTTCATATTTTTCAGAAATATATACTATTGGTCAGTCCCCACGTGGTTCTGGTATCTTAACAAATTATTTACCAATATAAAGTGTTGACAATGGTTTTCTCTCTTTGATGCTGCAACATTAAGGAGATGTGAGGATTCCACCCGATGTCAGATGTCAGAAGCTCGTTTTTATCAACATCTCAATTTCAATTCCACCACCCTTAGATCATTTAATGTACAAGGTAGCTTAACAAATTCAGAGCTAAAAAAATGTTTTGGCGGCAACGTACAAAAACACAGAATTCCTGAGGCGCAGACTTGCTGAAATGTTAAAATCACATCGTTGTGAAAAGTCTGTGTTCCCTAAAGCCACGTTCTTCCTTTTTGTAGCCTTCAAGAGTAAGGCTGATGACACAGCATTTGACAGCAACAGAGCTTTATCGACTTTAAGGCTCAGGACAGCCTTTTTCCCAATCTTTACAGCTCCCGCCAGTAAAGACTAAATGTGATAGTAGCAGGACTGTCAAACATTTTGTCAGATGAATTTTTACCTTTTTCAGCTCAAGAACTTGCTGTTCAGAAAACATAAAATTCAACAGTGGCAGACCTGTCAAAACCACAGATTTATCCTGTTAGCAGCCTTTTCACTTTCCTCAATGACGCTACCATCGAAACAAGAAATGTCAAAACTGTCAAAACTGCAGAAAATCACGTCGTGTTGAAAATGTTGGCCCATTCTGTGACAAAGTCTGAAGCCAGATTTTTTTTCAGTTTGTAGCTGCTTAAAACGCGGGCTATCCGTCTCTCTGCTCAATCTACAGGCGAGATGTTTTCAAACGTTAAATGCAGATTGGTACTGCAGTCATCAAACACCATGAAAACTACGTACAGAATATCAAGTTTCAAATTACAGTAACACATACAACATTCTTTTTTATAACTACAAAAAAGTTTCCTCCGTTCTGTTTGCCGTGTTGTTCCTTGTTTCAGTAGCTAATATTCGATGATTAAAACTTGAATGATGAAATGATGAAAACTAATACAATTACATTAATTAAGTGAAAGGGAAAGAATGTTTACCTTTGATGCATTGTCTTGAGATTCAAGTACAGTATTTTGTTTCCTAGTTTTATGTCCTGAACCTCCTGCTACCCTGGCTTAATAGAGGACCATCTATTAGACCATCTATTACCATCTTTAAGCTTTAGTCTGTGCGACACCATCTGTGATAAGTTTGCTAGCAGAAAAGGTGAGAAGTTGAATGGCTTGACAAATGGCCTAAAATTGCACCCTGATGAAAATTGCCCAAGTAGGCAGCCCCTAATCCAGATTCATCTTTGCAAAATAACAGACAACAGCTCCTTCGCTCACACACTTTTCACATGCCCAATTACATACTGAGCATTTGTGTGTGTGTGTGTGTGTGTGTGTGTGTAATGAGCTCCTGCGCAGCATCTGTGGTTTGTGTGTTCCGCTCAGCCGCCTTGGTCCTTCCCCTTTCATCACGTATGTGTTGCAGTTGCTCAGAGCCCCGCCCCCCCCCCCCCCCCCCCCCCCAATTTAAAAATAAATAAATAAATAAAAACACAGATTTAAAAACATGGAACCTCTTCTGTCAAAGCTCTCAGCTATTTGCTTTATTTGCGAAAACAGATGCGCATGCAGGGACACACACAGAGCAGATTTATTATGTTCATTAGCATCTCCACAGAATCCAGTGGAGAACAATCAGTGCTGGCTGCACGTGACTCAGCTGTTTTATTGGCTCGATGTAGTTTTCCGTAATGGCTGTTTCAATATGATGGTTTCTCTGTGGAGGATACTTGTGTTTGAAAAGATGTTGAAATCATGTCAGAGATCAACAGATCAACATACATCATGTTAAGCTGTTATGTGGTATGACAGGAGACAAGAAAAAAAAAAGTCTTGGATCCCATCAGTAATAGTACAATGGTGCCTCGAGATACAAGTTTAAGTCATTCCACACTGGTAACTCAAATCATCTTTCCCCATTGAAAAAAAATGGAAACGCTATTAATCTGCCCCCCCCCCCCCCAAAAAAAAAGAGAATTATCACTCTATAATACTGTACTTTATAATTGAGTATTAACATAATTAAATAGAATGTAAATAATTATAAGCTTGTACATCAGGATATAGTGCAATGCTTCAATTCAATTAATTGTACTGCTCCTTCTGTTATGCCCGCCTTGACCACCGGGGGGCAGTGATGCAGACACAAACAAAGAAGTATAGTTTCAGAACTCCTGTGACTCAATAAGCGGCAGTAATATTGGTAATTTTCGGCAGGATAAAGAATATTTGCCTGTAATTATCGTTACATTATCTATCTAGGTGTGGGTCTCCACCATTTGTGTTCCATTGTCAGTTGCATAAAGGGTGATCAATGTTAAATGTTAGCCCGTCAATGGTGTTTTCCATTATATGTTAGCATTAAGCTAGCAGGGGCTTTCTTAAGGCAATCTTGTTTAGTTGATTTAAGTACGCGTGTAAAGCTCTTTGTTTTATGTTTAGTTTGACAGTAAACTTCAACTGGAAGTGGCAAACAGCTTGAAGACTCCATCCATCCATCCATCCATCCATCCATTTTCTGAACCCCTTATCCTCATTAGGGTCGCGGGAGCACTGGAGCCTATCCCAGCTATCTTCGGGCAGGAGGCGGGTTACACCCTAAACTGGTTGCCAGCCAATCGCAGGGCACATATAAACAAACAACCATTCACACTCACATTCACACCTATGGGCAATTTTAGTCTTCAGTCAACCTACCACGCATGTTTTTAGGATGTGGGAGGAAACCGTAGTGCCTGGAGAAAAACCACGCAGGCACAGAGAGAACATGCAAACTCCACACAGGCAGCGCTGGGGATTGAACTGCGGTCCTCAGAACTGTGAGGCAGACGCTCTAACCAGTCGATCACCGTGCCGCCGCCTGAAGACTCTTTTTTGAAAATTGTTCACACTGCCACATTGCTTCTTGTGAAGTGACAAAGTTACAGTGCTTGTATATCAAGTTTGTGCTCACAAGTCACAGCAAAAAAAATTAGCCGATTGACGGTTCGTATCTGGATAAGTCGGGTCAGTTAAAGGCACCACTGGAGCTTGTTCTATTTCTTCCCCACTTCCAGTTCCTAGTTTTGGGCTTCCTGGTTCACACCTATCTGAAATGATTCATTCTCTCACCACTGTAATATTAGGGATAAACACAAAGCGGAATACCACATTTCCCACAGTGCACCTCTTTCGACTCACCTGAGTTATTTAAAAAAAAAAAAAAAAAAAAAAAAGGTCCCTCCACACGCTGTATTTTGGAATGTTTTCACAGGGAGGCTTTAATACGTTTTGCTTGATTGCGTCATGCTGCATGTCCTCATTCTTAATCCTATCATTACAGAACATAACGAAGGGAAGAATTAATTAGGTGAGCTGTTGGGTTGCTTTTGCTGCAGGTGAGACTCGCCCTAGTTGGCCTGAGAGCATTTCACTCTCATTGCCTCACGCTGTCTCCTGACAATAAACCTTAACGTGATTCAACACAGCTACATTCCAATTGTAACTGTAATTGGAGCTGTATTTTTTTCAATCAAAAGTGGCACGTTAGCTTGTGCACATTGCTCTCCATCCATCCATCCATCCATTTTCTGAGCCGCTTCTCCTCACTAGGGTCGCGGGCACATTGCTCTCCATTAATTGAAATTCATAAACAGTAAACAACTCCAAACATTTCAATTTGAATGATTGGTGTCATTTATTTATTCATGACTTTTTGTCATTTGCTGAATTCTGTCACTTCTTATACATAACATATTTGAAGTTATGTACTTTAATAGATCAGAACCGGGGAAACAGTGAGCCGTGTGTCTGCCTCACAGTCAAAGGTTCTGGGTTTGAATCTCAGTTCTTACCTTTCATTTGGAGTTTGCATGTTCTCCCCATGTTTGTGTTGTTGTTTTTTTCGCATACTCCCGCCTCCTCCCACATTCTAAAAAGAGAATTCTTGTTTGTCTATATGAGCCTTGCAATTGACTGGCCACTAATCTAGGTTGTACCCCGCCTCGATCACTAAGTCAGCTTGGACAGGCTCGAGCCCACCCGTGAACTTAGTGAGAATAAGCGGTAGAAAATGGATGGATGGATAATCAGGTCTTCCTACCAGATATCAACAAATTAGTCTACCTGATCTTTCTGTGACTCTCTCTTTCACACGCGCCCACTTTTGTCACCTTTTATGCAAGTTTCCATCTGTTTGTTTATTACAACTACCACACATTTGGTTTGTGCGATCAATAAAACAATGGGACTGACATTTTCTCAAGATAATTATACTCTCTCTACTAGAATGCGTATATTTTACTGCCTTGTCTTTCAGTGGCAGCAATGCGTGTACAGTCATTTTGCCCACTGACAAAATGCTCATTAGTCTAAAAGTAGAAGAATGTTCACCTTGTATCGTATTTATTGGTGATAACACAAACAGCAGAGGTGAAACTGTAGTGTGACATTTTCCTTTGTTTATAAATTGTAGTTGTTTAAAAAAAAACAACAACAACAACTGCTGCATCACAGCTTTCCGTTAAGGTGATAAAACAAATTTTGGGGTGGTAATCCACCAAAATAGATCTGACCCTGCATTGAGTTGCTCTCAAAACAAGAGCAATCTGGAGTAAGATGACATTTTTTAAAATCATGTTCTCAAATTGGACCTTAACACGACGCAGAAAGTGAAGAAAATAATTTTTTATTATTTTCTTTATTCACCATCAATAAAATCATTTTTATTACCATTTTAATTGTAAATAGTTTACTTGCATCTTTGCATATCTTTATCCTAATAGCCTGAGTCATTTAAAACTTACTGTCACAATATCAATAAAAAAATACCAATGTGCTTGCTAAAAATTGTGTTTTTCTTAATCTCTTTTTTTCAGATTCTCAGTCCTGGAAAGGGGCAAAGGTTGGATGGACTATGGCTACTGGATCAAGTTATTTGTTGAATTTGTTGTGTTTTTTTTATTGTTTTCCAAAAATGTTAAAAACTGACTCAGGCAATCAGTGAAGTGAATTCTTTATTGCGAACATGTAAGAATGATAGCCAAAAAAAGCACAAAACGGGCTGACAATATTTAGAAAAGGTCTTCATAAAACCAATTTATAGTAGTAGTTACAGTTGTCGTGGTTGTCAGGGGCACTATACATACCTATTGGGGATGTGGGTTTTGCAACCTCCCCACTTTTTCAACACCCGATGCGTGCCTTGTCAACGTTATTTTGAGTATATCCCACGGGCCCCTAAAAAATGTCTGGTGGGCCGCAAATGGCCCTTGGGCCGTACTTTGGACACCACTGCCATAGCCCAAGTTGTCTAACAACAAATAAGGAGACCAGGAGACAACACAACGAGACAAGCTCTAAACTGGAACCGGCAAGGAAAAAGAAAAAAGGTCATCCCTCAAAACTAATAAGGCCAGATTGGGGGAAACCAGGGGTCTGTTCTTATACATAACAGATTTGAAGTTATGTACTTTAATAGAGCAGAACAATCATTTTGACCTTAGCCTATATCGCAGGATTACTGGAAGACCCTTGTTGACAGCCTATGTCCCAACAGGATGGGTTCTGATGATGATGATTTTTGTTTTTTACTATAAATACTCTCGGGACAGCATTCAGACATGTAAAAACATGATTTAAAATGTACAGGAGCCGACTAAAAACATGAGTAAAAGAAAATACAACAGACGTGAATAAAACAATAACATTTAGGTAAACTCAATATCTGACATACCACACATAAATGTAGATTTAATTTCCTGACATATTGAATTCTGTCTCAAGCAAAACTGCTGGAACAGCTGGAGGAAAATTTGTGAGATAGTGCTTGGGTACCTTTGATAGTAAGGTTACAGCCCCATCTCGTGGAATAAATATACGTTACACTTTATAGCGCAAATGCACGCGTTTCCATTCCTTAGATGTGTTTATTATCATATTCATTCAAGTAACTGCAACTTTATGGCCTACAGGTGAATCTTAGGGAGTGCTGGAGCCTATCCTAGCTATTTTTGGGCAGGAGGCACAATACACCCTGTACTGGTTGCCAGCCAATCACAGGATGTAAATAAAATCCATCATACTGGTCAATGGAGTCTTCAATATTGAGCCTCTCTCATCTACTAACAGCTTCAAACAACGTGCAACAAGAGGGAATAAAACTCTGCACCTCCTGTATGTGATGTTCCAATGTGAATTAGTATTTTGATTGGAGAAGATTTTGTTTTGGAGAAGGACATTTATTTAAAAGATATTTCATGCAGTGGGAGGGAAAAAGTATGTCAACCGTTTGGAATTTCTTAAATTTCTGTATACATTTGTCATAAAATGTAGTCTGATCTTCATCTAAATCAGAAGAATAAACAAAAACAATCTGCTTCAATAAATACCACACAATTAATGACAGTATGTCTTTCTATTTTGAAACCGCATAATGTGGTGACCCACAAGAGGGAGACACTCACTTGGATGTGTATCTTCAAGGGAGGGGCAGAGGTAAAGCGATTTGTTGGCTTCAAAGGGAGTGGTTGGCTGTTTGATGTGGAGAGTGACATGACTGGTTCTCGTCTCCTCGTTCTTGGTATTAACCACATCTTCACAATAACACGTAAACATTCACAGGTAATGGAGGAAGATTTAAATGAACTTTAGGTTGACCCTCCTTTGGCAGCAATAACCTCAACCAAACGTTTCCTGAAGTTGCAAACGTGCACAAAAAAACAGGATGAATTTTGGACCATTTCTCTTTAGAAAACTGTTGCAGTTCAGCTAGATTCCTGTGATGTCTGATGTGAAGAGCTTTCTTGAGGTCATGCCACAGCATCTCAATCGGGTTGGGGTCACGACTGTGACTGGGCCACTGGGATACTATTTCTTTTTCTGAAGCCATTCTTTTGTTGATTTGTTTCTGTGTTTTGTATTATTGTCCTGTTGCAATACCCATCCTCTTATGAGCTTAAACTCTTGTACAGATGGCCTCAAGTTCTTCTGCAAAATGTCTTTATAAACTTGTGAATTCATTTTCCCATTGATGATAGCAAGCTGTCCAGGCCCTGGGGTAGTGAAGCACGCCGACACTATGATGCTCTCTCCTCCATGCTTCACAGTTGGGATAAGGTTTTGATGTGTGTTCCTCCCAAACAATTCAACTTTAGTTTCATCTGCCCAAAGAATATTTTTCCAGTCGTGCTGTGGAACATCCAAGTACTCTTTAGGAAACTTCAAATATGCATCAATGTTTTTTTTTGTTTTTTTTAGACAGCAGCAACTTCCTTGTTGTTCTCCCATGAACTCCATTCTTGTTTAAATGTTTTACCTGTGGTAGATTTGTCAACAGAGATGATGACATGTGCCAGTGATTTCTGTAAGTCTTCAGATGATTTTCCCAGGCTCCCACTGTCATTGGCCTGCACTACTGATTCTGAGAACCCTGGGTAGATTACATTCACTTGGTAACACATACCAGCTGAAATTTGATTGGACAAAAACAAAAAATCTAACATGAGCATACATGTACTCTTGTACATGGACTAAGAAACACTGCACAATGAAGAGAACATTGGATCAATTTATTACAATTTCCAGACAGGATGTTCTCACCCATTATGCTCACATTTTGTCCAGCAGGGGTCATCAGTAGACTCCCCGTGTGATAACTCCCTCCCTTTGCCCATTCAGACTCCCATCCATTCATCAATCTTCTTTTACTCCCACTGACAAAAGATGCGGCAAACAGGGAGTGTGGGAAAACACAACAATGCATTAGAGAACACAGACAGCGATTAACATATGCATAGAGGAGCGGCGTGTGTGTGTGTGTCTGTCTGCGTGTGTGTGTGTGTGTGTGTGTGCGTGCGTGTGTGTGTCTGTTTGTGTCTCTGTGTGTGCGCAAAAAAATAGTACATCTACTAAAGTGTATCTACTTTGTTTGATAACTGAAACAAACTTTAAACTGAAATTAATATTATTAAAATCAATGCAAATAATTCAAATGCACTTTCCTACTATCTACTAAAACTAAGGTTAATTAAATTGAGTTAAAACACTCCAAATACCTTTTCCTAAAATCATACAATTCTGTTTGGGATTGAAAACACGATGAAAACAGATAAAGTAATTCCTCTTCACAGACTATAAAATGTATACCTAAAATGACGTCTTTCTTTCTGGTTGCCTGCTCGCTCTTTCCCACCCGTATCAAAAGGGGGTGAGTCGTGGGGGGTCATGTCTGGCCACCCCTCAGGAGAATAACGGGGTCTCTGTCTGGACCCCCAAACCACCAACGGTTCTCCGCCGTCCCTATGACAACAGCCAAGGACCCTAGCAGGCCCCTAAGGCCCCTAAACTGGGACGTTTGGGCAGATGCCCATAATTAACGTCACTACATGGAGGTGTCAGTGGGCCCGTCTGCGAGGCAGCTCCTCTCCCAGACTTGTCACGAGCCCATAAGGCTGGATGAAAAATGAGGACTGTGTGTGCATGCTGGGTTAGGGGTAGGGGTGGAGGGGTGCCACTGCCCACCAGTATCTGCCCAGGCCTTTCCTGACTTGAACTAACCTTCTTGCAAAATGAGGGCTTTACACTCGAGAGCCATATGTGTGACTACCAGGGGTAGCAAAAGTCATCCCATTCTGTACTTATAGTACGTAGAAGCAGTATGTAAAAATAAGAGTCTGGTAAAAGTAGAAGTACAGATTCCACACCTTGAGTAAAGGTCAGTAAATGTTAAGTAAAAGTTAAAAAAAAAATAAAAAAGTACAGAGGTACAAAAGGGGCTTCAAGGCATATTTTGCCAGTCGAAGTTTACTGACAAACTAAACATACAACAAAGAGAATTACACGTCGTGTATTTAAAACAACCATGTACTGTACCTTTGCCTAACGAGTCCATTGAGCTAATGCTAACAATGCAAAACACCATAGACGGGCCAAGGAGTAGCATCGATGTCGCAGTGTTATCACCCTGTAAGGAACGCTTGAACACAAATGGTGAAGCAACACAAGTAGACAGGTAAGATAAGTTATATAAACCGTTACATGCCTATATTCCTTATCCTCTGTGAAGAATGACTAATATTACTGTTAGTGAGAGCATTTGACCTATAGTTTTTTTATATTATTTTATTTTTTTTGCACTAAGTAAACTACTATTGTTACTACTGAATTCAAATACATTGTCCTTTTTAAAAAAATTGTCATTGTTTTTTAAATTGATATAATCCGCATTGCATAGGCCCTCCTTTCTTTCATTATTTAACTGTAATTATTTATAATTGTGGCGGCACGGTGGTCGACTGGTTAGAGCGTCTGCCTCATAGTTCTGAGGACTGGGGTTCAATCCCCGGCCCCGCCCATGTGGAGTTTGCATGTTCACTCCGTGCCTGCGTGGTTTTTCTCCGGGCACTCCGGTTTCCTCCCAAAAACATGCGTGGTAGGTTCAATGACGACTCTGAATTGCCCATAGGTGTGAATGTGAGTGGGAATGGTTGTTTGTTTATGTGTGCCCCGCGATTGGCTGGCAACCAGTTCAGGGTGTACCGCGCCTCCTGCCCGATGATAGCTGGGATAGGCTCGAGGACGCCCGCGACCCATGTGAGGATGAGCGGCTCAGAAAATGGATGGATGGATTTATAATTGTTCTTTTTTCATATATTTTTTAATTTTCTTTGCATAAGTGGGGGGGAGACTAGCAAAGTAAGAATTTCATTACTCAATGTTACCTATGTGTTTTTAATGTGCAAATGACAAATAGAAATTTTGAATTTTGAAAGATGATTGGCGTTACGAGTGTTTTGCGTTACGTGCGTGGCCATGGAATTAATTAAATCCAAGGCGCCACTGTACTCAATTAAAGTACAATTATGTGAAAAATCTACTCAAGTACAGTAATGAAATACTTCTCAACACAGAAAAATAGTTTCCCTCTTTCTTTAACCTACAAAGCACTCCTCCTGAGAAGAAGACAAAAAAAATCAACATCAATATATTCTCTTAAATAAAGCCTTGGATGGGGAGTAGCTTACATCTCCGTATCTGTCGACATTTTGTTAATGCTAACTTGTTTACATTCCTCCATGTCGCTTCTGTCCATGTTTTTCCACCTTATAAGTCCCCAACATCTCAAACAATCGTTCAGTCAAGATCTCAATTGCGGTCGACTTTGCCTCTCCCTCTAGTTATGTCGTGTCGTCTAGTTTGACAAGGCAGTATTGTAGAACGTACAGATGTCTTTTTTCAAATGTATGCAGTCAATGTAAAAAAAATCATCAGAAAAAATAAATATGAACAATGCAGTAACTTCCCACCACTGGTGACTACCTGTGTGTGACGTTATACAGATGATCTATCCTTTACTTGAGTATTTATTTTCCTGATGACTTTTCACTTTTACTCCTGAGTCCTGACATTGGATCTATTCTGTTCGATTGTCTAAGACGAGCATTTACTTGTTCTGCCTGTCACTATATGTCGATGGCATTGCTAGATGAACAAATATACATTATAGTCAATATATAATCAGGGTAAAACTGGATAATTTCCCATGGCAATAAGAAGCTTAGATCAACAAAAGCTTGTTAACACGCTGATGTCACTGCTGATCCACCCCAAACAAAGTGATCATGTCCAAAAGTCACCAAAGGTCATCTGATCAATGCTGATTGGTTAAAGACATATCCGTGCGCTGTCCGGCAAATGACCCCCTAGGTCAGCAAATGCACTGCTCGTGAGTCCATCAACAGACACAGCGATCAGCGGCACACTCCGACTCCTCGCGGGGGGAGTTCACGGGGTCATCTCACCTCTGGCCTGGCCGGCCCTCTTTGTTGTCATGTTTTAATAAGGTGTTTCCCAGCACGCTGATAGCTTTGCTTCTTTGTGTGCGACTTTAAACTCATAAGTGGCTTGTTTTACGGTGATGTTGAAGCCTTTAATAGCGGTTGAGGAGGTCTGTAAAGGAAGCTAGTGAAAGTAGATTATTACAAGCTTGTAAAAAGGGTGAACAAGGGGTGGCTTGGCAGCACCATGGTGTTGACTAATTGTGCTGACATAAGATATGACAAGTCATGTAAATGCACCGGGGCACAATGGTAAATTAAATGCAGAAAATTAAAGATTGGGATTACTTTAATACTATACAACATGAAGAACGGCACATTACTGCCTGATGTTTGGAGGTCCAATTCCGTGGCAAACAAGTCAATAGAGCCACACTGGAAGAAAAACTTCAAATAAATAAATACGAATTATAAAAAAGACAAGAATTGTACAGTATATATCATAATATGAGAATTAAATCAAATTATATCATTAAAATTTTCTTTGAAAACGCTTCTGCTAGATGATTGATAATAAAACGACTTTTCTCTCATAACATTAGGACTAATCCCAAGTTTTTTCTTGTAATATTCGATTACAAGCTCTCGATTTACCGGTCGATCTACGTTCCTACCCTCACCTATGGTCACGAGCTGTGGGTCGTGACCGAAAGAACAAGATCCCAGATACAAGCAGGCCCTTAGAGATAGGGTGAGAAGTTTGGTCATCCGGGAGGGGCTCAGAGTAGAGCCGCTGCTCCTCCGCATTGAGAGGAGCCAGATGAGTTGGCTCGGGCATCTGTTTAGGATGCCTCCCGGACGCCTCCCTGGTGAGGTGTTCCGGGCACGACACAGGACACGCTGGAGAGACTACGTCTCTCGGCTTGCCTTGGAACGCCTCGGGATCCCCTCGGAAGACCTATAGGAAGTGGCTGGGGAGAGGGAAGTCTGGGTTTCGTGCTGAGGCTGCTGCCCCCGCGACCTGACCTCAGATAAGTGGAGGACAATGGATGGATGTATGGATGGATGGATGGATTAAAAAAGGTTAAAAGCACAAATGCAGCAAAAGCTAAAGCAGTGTAGTGTACACACATACTGATAATCGGAGCAAATTTGAGCATTTTTCTCCCATTCTGATTCAATTCAGATGCCCGATAAGCAGCTCTTTTTAAAAGCTTAACTTGAATGTTTATCTCGTAGTGTTTTTTGTTTGTTTGTTTTTTCAAGAGCAATTGATCCTCTCAGATCTGTTTGAAAAATGGTTTGACAATCAGAAACTTCTGGTTAGGAAGAGGAGAGTTGTGATTATCGGTAGATATATTGTTATGTGTGGTGTGTGATGTATTGGTCATCTCGAGTACACCACACACTATAAACGCAGTAAGCACCTACTTGCCGATATTTTCCTCATCATTTGTGGGGTTTCTCATTTTAACAATTGGTTAAGATGCTAAAAATTGCGATTTGTATAGGCCACTTAAATGGTTCACGTTTGTTGTTTTGGTTTTGACGTGCATTTCCCACAACACAAGCTCTTCCACGGTTTTCAGAAATGCAGTGTTCCATTTTTAAGTGATCGCAATACACTATGTTTATTGAACGCTAGGAGAACAGTGAAACATAGTAAGCGCACTCACGCAGAAACTGCTGTTGGCCGCAGCTCTCCCGAAATACTCTCGTGCAGACTTAGTGACATCACAAGTCACCTCACCAGGTCCCGCCTCTTAAAGGCACAGGCATGTATCGAACACAGACACTCCAATATCTACAGTATTTTCTATTTACAATTTGTTTCAAAAGTGTCTTTTAGTAAGTGTATGTGTGTTTTGATAAGTATAAAGTGTGTTTGAGGGGTAAAACAAAAATGCTCTACATTTTCATATGGTCTCTCTATATCACAGAGGTTTTTTCATACTTTTACAGAAACGATAACAGTGTTGTTTGAGTGTATAAAGGTTGGAAGTCATTGTTGTCGTGTAAACAAATGGCCAAAATGAGCATTTTTTTTTCAAGTTGTCAGTGATCATGGATACCCTGGAGGTCCAAATCATGAGTGAGGGATTAAATTCCCTCAGGGGTCGTGGGATCAGCGAGCCAGACACCATTTTATTGGAGCTCAAATGCAGGAACATAGGGAGGTGGGCACGGTCGTCTGGGGGCGAGCCAGCTGATTATACTGTGGCTAGACGCATGACACACACATGTCATCTATGTGGGAAAGCATACCGAGCATTTTAGGAGGCCACTGGAATGACACAAAAAAGATGAATACACATGACAAGTGGCTTCAACTCATATTGAATGATAACACTAAGTACTGTGCATTGGATTTGAAAAATATATATGTATCAAACGAGGATGAAAACAGTGTTCCCGCTATATCGCAGATTTTTAAGCACTTTTTTCTGTTTTTTTTTTTACAGTGTACAAGCACTCCCCTACTTACAAACATTCACCTTACGACTATTCCACTCATATTAGGACTTGTGCCGCAACATGCCAGGCAGCACTGAGGTCTACTAGAGGAGCATGAAGATGTAAGAGAAGGTCCCCAACTGTTGTTGTTGTTGTTTTTGTTGTGACTTTCAGCTTGTCCCATCCAACTAAGCAGCAGGAATATATGGCTGTGAGTATTTTTGGATGCTCTGTTTGTATGTGTTGCTTAATTTGTGGGTTTTTGAAGGTTTATAATGACTGTAACGTATATGCTAGTTTCCATTAGCCCATCTATGGCATTTTGCATTAATTGTTGAAGCGAGAAGAATTTCCTCAGACAAATTATAAGGTTTGGTTGAACTTTTTTTTTTTTTTTTTTTTACATATAAAAAGTTTAATTCTACAGTATTTTGTTTTATGTGTCAGCTTTATAATTCATTTCAATTTGGAGTGACAAATAAACAGGTTGAAGCAATTTTCTATCTTAACATTAAGATGGCGGACTTGAAATGATATACGGAAATGACATGCATGGTTGTGTTGAACATTTTGTTGTTTAAATATACAATGTTTAATTTTCTTTTGTTTTATGTGTCAGGTTTACAGTAAACTTCAAACGGGAGTGACAAAATAACAGCTTGAAGCAATCTTATTTGGAAAAACTGCAAAGACGAGCGTTAGAAGCGTTAAGGAATACTTTTTAAAAAAGTGCATTTTAGTCAATTTGAAGGTTTGAATCTTTTTTTTAAATGTGGAATGGGTAAAATGATGATTTGTTTCCTTTTTTTTTGTATATGGTCTCTCTATATCATGGATATTCACCTATTGCATGTGGTTCTGGAACATATCCCCCATGATAAACAAGGTTTGACTGTACTAGTCAACAATGATGACAGGAAAGTCCTTTTAAACTTTCTCAGAAGCAACTCATATTTTTTTGATTTTGTTATGGAATAGAATCTTGTCTTATTTTATCCTACTTCTTATTCTATTTATATTTGCAAATGTGTGAATGGTTGTTTGTCTATACGTGCCCTGCGATTGGCAGGCGACCAGTTCAGGGTGTACTCCGCCTCTCGTCCGCAGTTAGCTGGCATAGGATGAGACCCCTCTAACGCTGTTGAAGCTCATTCCAGACCATGACTTGTGCCGTCAGATGTGACTACAAAAAATGTCAGGAAAAACTGAACAGCTGAACTTTATTTGGACTTAATCAGAGGCCCTCAAAATGGCGGCAGTCGCATGCTGACTCCCATTTAACATGAGTTTGAGCGAGCAACATTTCTTCTTTCCCAACTGATTAATAAAGGTTAGGTCACGTTAATGATGGAAAACGGGTCTCTTTTTGTAGCACACAATTGTTTTGCTCTGTCTGTCTGTCTGTCTGTCTGTCTATCTATCTAATGTGTCCATTGTGGGCCACCACGCACACGTCTTTGAGGTTGAACTTGAGCGAGCGGCGGAATGTGGCCCGTGGGAACGCGGGCCCCTGTCGACCCCCCCCCCCCCCCTCGCCCCCCTCCCTTTACTGGGGGGCACCCGGGTGGTGTCACGGCGGACTCAAATGAAGGCACGCGGACTGCGCCTCGTTCACACGCGCACTGCTTCCCTGCTGGACTCTCACACACACACAAACACCGCATGTGGTAAGAACTGCACGCTCACTCGTTTTACACTGACATTCTCTTTACTTTTATTCATTTTCGCTTTATACACGTGTCTTGTATTTTGACTATTTTTTTTTTTTTTTAGGTATTCGTTAACTTTTGTTAAATTGCTTTAAATGTATTTATCTTAGATTTAAATTGTACCTCTTTGGTTAAAAATTATGATTTAGTTATATTTCCCCCCCATCAAACTATGGCTGTTTTATTTATTTATTGATTGATTGATTGATTTTGGGTGGCCTATATGTTTTGTGTTTGTGTTGAAATGAATGGTCAATCACTTAACTTCCCATTTGACTGTATATACATTATAAATATGGCTCAAGAAAGGTGTTTTATCGTTGTTATTGTTGTTTATTATTATAATTATTCTATGAAAACCAAGTAACTGGTGATGTGTTTTATATTCAGTTTATTATTCCCTTTTAAGAGTTTGTTGTTGTTGTTGTTGTTGTATTTTTTATGTATACCTCGGTGGTTAAAATCTAAGATTGTTTGTTTGTTTTAGTTTTTTATATCGGACTATTTGTTTGTTCATTTTGGTGGCTACTGTACTGCATATCTCATAACATACGAATCTATGGACGATGTTATGTGTTTTTTCGTTTAAATGTATGCACAATAATATATACCAATAACAATACCATAGTACTTGCTCAAGAGCAGAAGACTATTTTTTGATTATATTACATTGTTTATTAATATTATTACATGGAAAGTTGGAAACCACCTATAGTAATCTGTTTTATTTTTTAACATATTTATGTATATTTAAAAAAAATATATTTAACAAAATAACGCATAAAATGCACAGAAAAACTACCTCAAAGTAACAGAATAAATCTAATCAAAGAAACAATGTGTTTTATGCAAGCTGTATGTATAAAATAACATTATATCAACCCCGACTCGTATGAGTGTGCACATCATTCACAGAAGTCATAATAATAATGAACATAATTTCTCCACAGGTCAATGTGACTGTATAAGACAAAATGAAGAAACAAACTTTTTACATTGTGCTTACGTCACCAATCTTCTCCAACTCGTGTTGGTTGCAGAGGTCAAATCAGGCAGTGGTTAAAGAAATAACATTTAAATAATAAGTACAGTATATCTGTCTTAAATACTTTAGTTTGCTACTATCAGAACAATCGCAGGCTATGGTAGAAAATGTACTTTTAAAATGAAACTGAGTCGAGATAAACAGCTGATACAGTGAGTAAGCAATCAAAAGTTTGGGCACACCTCCTCATTGAAACAAATACAACACGAATTCTCTCAATAGTGTCCAATGGAATATGTTCTTATTATACACGAACACAAACTCATAGCCTTAACACTTGTCCAGAATATTATAAAGGTTTTAATTCACCAATAAACCACGCACGTTTCCAACTACGGTACATATTTATTCTTCATAAACACGTTTTGAATAGAAATTAATTGAATTATCACATTTGAATTGCGGATTGACTGAATGGCTTTTGAATTCGTTTTCAATTCACCCAACGTTGATGAAGGGGCAAGTCCTAAATAGTTTTATACTTTTTCAAACGTGAATAACATTACTTCAGATATCCACCTTATATGGAAATAATATTTCTATCAGGTGAATACATAACGTTAGTGTGGTTATATTTCCTGTAATTGTTGTGACTAAGTGACTTTTAATAAAACTCGATTAGATACACAGAATAATAATAATCATAATTATAATAATATCCAACGAAATAATATGCTTTAATAACAGATTGTAGCCAGTTTTGTCACGTTGCCATTTCAGTTTATGTAATTCACTTCACTACACGTTCAGTCATTTTTCTTCCCTGGGCCTAATTTCAAACGCATGTTTTTTATTTCATCCAAATCAATTGCAAAACAGATGCGTCCAAACTCCCCACAATAAAGTTTGGCTTACGAAATGAAACAATTGTATGTAAACGTTATCGAACCATTTGGCACATTTCTTGTGTACTTTCAATATGTGTTTTTTTTTTCTTCCCAGAAGCAGTCAAAAATCATGCAAATACTGTAATATACAAAATATGATTCTGCTGATCCATACTGTAGCGAGTCAGTCTTTTCCCGCCGAAGGGTGGCGCTGTTTCGTCCTTTCTCATGCATCGGCAATGGATTTATTAACACGTGCTTTTGTTAACAAATGTGGGCCATCTAATGAAAATACATTGTTTGTTTTTTAAAGTAATTTGAATATAATTGGGCAGTCCACTGAAACTGTTAAACTATGGTGGAAGAGAGGCCTCAAACAGCAGCAAGTATTAATGATTCCTACAGACAATTGAAACATAACAAAAAAACATGACTAACGTAAAACTTGTAGCTGTTTTTGTCATGATTTATATGCTCTCAAATTATTGTATCCGTTATTAATATCATTATTTATTTGTTGAGAAAGAAAGGGGACAATGGTTATCCTGAAGCATTACAAACTAGGACAAAAACAAAACCTCCCCGAAAAATCACAGCTATAATAAAAACGTAATGAAATACGGAATTCAGGATTATTATTGCATGACTCAAATCTCAGATCTCAATTTAGCATTTATTTACTATCCATTTATTTATTATCCAGCACCCCAGCCACATTACGGAGATTTGTATTTGACATCAAACACAAAATGCATGTTTCTTTTTTATGGCTTGTTTACAGCACATGCACGTGCACTACAATGTGGGGCCTGTTTGGCTAATTTCATAGGCCCCGAGCCGCCTATATTGCCTCCTCCTCTTCCTCCTCCCTTCCTGCAGCCTTGAACGTAACATGCATGCATGCATGCATGCATTTATTTGAAAGAAAACAGGTTAAGACAAAAAAAAAAAAAAAAAACAATGTGTGGCCAAAAATTGGATTTTGTGTGTGTGTTGAAAAGCAAATCTGAAGTAATATTATAATAAAATACCTTTAATGTAAATGTTCTATTTTCTTCCATTAAAAAAATGATGACACAGTTTGTGTGAGTGTGTGTGTGTGTGTGTGTGTGTGTGTGTGTGTGTGTGTCGCCCGATTGTAGCAGCCTTATCTAAATCTTCTACATCTTTTTTTTTTCAATACAGTACTTCAGGGAGCCAAATAAGGAACGAGCTGCACAAAAATATGTAACGCAATAATGCAATTCCTAGCTACATAGTCATCCAATTACCAAAAGTAAGCACGCGCACCTGTACCTTGAGCCACTAGCCACGTAGCGAATGTTAATTAGCAAAGTGTGGATTGTTTCATGAGGCTTTCTGCAGCCATGTGCCGGTGTGAGGAGTATTGATGGAGGTGGGTGGAGGACCCGCGGGCAGCGCTGTGCTGCAGAGTCGGGGGGGGGGGGGAGACATTGTTGTGAGCCTGGGAAAGTGTAGCAGGGCTGACGCCAGACTCTGTTGTGCGGAGTTGGGGTGAGTTGGGGGGCACCAGACCGGATTGTCATGTAAATGTCTCTCCAGCACGTTGTTGAACTTGATTTTGACTTCTTTCTTTCTCTCTTTTTTTGTTTTGTTTTGTTTTGTTTTTTTCTTGCCCCCCCCCACCCTTTTAGTTGGGCGGGGTGGGGCATTTTTCTTGTCCCACGTTTGTGGGAAAATCCATCTGAGCACTCATTCACTTTGGTGTGTAAATGCACCCATCTTTTTTTTTTTTTTTTTTTAATTTGTGTTTAGTTGTGCGCAATTATCCGATTATCCCCATTGTGCGCGCGCATTCTACGGCAGAAATACACACGAACGCGCAGAGAGCCCTCATTTTAATCGTATTTTGGAGCAAGCGTAAGCAGGTGTAAGTTCAATGACATATATGACGCCGTGCTGCATGCAGCAGAAGGGCCCGCCTGCACATTGCACAGCCGATTGGATCTTCTTCTTATAAATGATGCAGAGTGGAATCGGGAAGATCCAAGACTGCTGATGCTGCTGCTGCTGCACGTGGCCTGACACCCACCCGAGTCTTATAACGGATTGCCCACGCGCAATAATCAGATTTGTAGCTGCTATCTGATGCCATGTTCTTTTGGGAACCTACTGGAATAGGTGGAGGTATAGCTTTCCCCTCACATGTTTTTTGTTGTTGTTGTTTTTTAAAAATTGGATTATCTGCACATATGCGCACCAGCATGTGATTCAAAGTTGAGCAGATATTGTAAGTGTGTGTGCGTGTGTGTGTGTGTGTGTGCGCAGCCCGGATATCAGTCAAAACTTAATATCACACTCGATAAGGCTCCATACACGCGTGCAGCAGGCGGCGTGTGCGTGTGCGTGCACGATTTTCTTGGTTTCAATACCTTCAGCAGACCTCAAAATGTGCTCGGACCTGCTTGGTGCTAATTTTAATATGTTCCATATAACGTGCCAAATGTATTTTTCATTGTTACAGTTGCCTTACGGCCCAAATGGTTTAAAAGGGTCTATGTTGGTCCAATACAATTTAACTGTGAGGATATTGACAGTTGTGATCATACATAGCAGAATTTGGACTATGTCTACCATTATTGAAAAAGAAAATGAGCGATCAGGCGTAGCACATTTATTTTATTTTGAATGAATGGGTTAAAATTCAACTTTTAGGCATTTTAGAACAGCATAACAAAACATAGCAATAAAGAAATCATCAGTCATATTGTCCCCCTAAAAAAATTGTCAATACTTCACAAATTCTTCCAGGGTGTCTAAACTTGCGAGTTTAATTGTATTTTAGAAAATGGGAAATAGACTTAAGCTGGCAAAATAGAATGTAGGTCAACTGATTTTGAATTGGATCGTCACAATAGAGCAGAACAAAAATATGTTGTTGCGTTCATCTTTTTTTTCAATGACAGAAATTCATTCGTGTCATTTTAGCGCAGTTTGGCTGACTAAAATTCTGGCTATTTTCTGGAGAAAATATTTTTCGTGGGGCGGGGGGGGGGTGGGGGTGGGTAAAGCAGCTATTCATTGAAAGAACTGAAAATAAAATGTAGTGGCAAGTCTAATTCTTATTCCTTTTAATTAAATCTGATAGATAAATTATTGCACGTGAAAAAGTATATTTTTTCCCCAGATTTGAAATTTTTCATTGAAAACCATATAGGACCATTGAGACGATTTAGTCTGTAAATTGGGTGTGAGTTAAACACTTGCTCATGTTCATATATATATATATATATATATATATATATATATATATAAATATTTTTTTATTTTTTTCCCCAGCTCTCTCTCTCTCACCCCCCCCCCCCCCCCAACCCACCAAACCCCTCCCTCCCCCTCTCGTTGCGAGGCGGAGCTAACGCGTGTTCACCATGTGCACTTCTTGCACTTGTCAGTCGCACTCTGCGAGAGGCTGCAGACCACTCGGAGTTGCCCCTGCACACTTTTTGCGGCGCAAATTTGCACCTTTTGGGGGGGGTGGGTCAGAATTGCATGAAAAGCGGACTTGAGATTTTATTTTTTTCTTCTTCTTTTTTGGGGACAGTATAGAGGAGCAGCCTGCTGTGAAAGTAAGTATGATGCTTTCTGCATTTGGTTGAGTGGAATTGCAATGAAGACCACTTCGGAATCTTCAGTCTTATTCCTGAACGAAGTTTCCCTGCAGTGTTGATATGACAATAAACACTTTGAATCTTGAATCTTATTCAGATAAGATAAGATTCAAGATTCAAAGTGTTTATTTACCATTTGAACGCTACAGGGAAACATGATTCTCCATTTAGGCGACATAATGTCCAATAATGCTTGGCCCACTTACGCAGAGGTGCACGTTCACACACTTTGAGCGTGCACGGCGTGCGTGCGGTGGCCCTTTAAGAGAGACGACAGGCTGAGTTTGTGTCTTTGGTTATCTAGCTGTATGAGTTTTAATTTCATAAAGCTAGAGAACCGAAAGTACCAACTGACGCCGAACTCTTCGCGAGCACCCCAACGGCCCCACCGGAGGGTCGTCCGGACTGGAGGACTATCTCAAGGCGACCACAGACCTGCGCAGGATGCTGTGGAGGATGCTCAAACCGACGCCGAGCAGGAAAAAAAAAATGCGAAGGATGATGATGCAGGATTCCAGGAATGGACATTAAGTGATTTTTGGTCGTGATGGTTCGGTCCATTCTGTGCATCCGAGCTGCATTCGGGAGATACCACGTGAGCACGTCCCTTTAATAATCCACCAATGCATGAATCATTTTGCATTTTAGACACAAAAGGAGGCGTTCACGCGCATGTGGGAGACTTGGAACTTGTAGTGGGTGCTTAAAGTGGAATAATATCAGGAGAAGGGAGACGTGGAAAGAGTTAAAAGGATCCACGTGATTGGCCAGTTTGCAGGACACGTGACGTTGTTGGCAGCAGACGCCATTTTTCACAGATGTTTGTTGATGCCAGGTTGTTTTTGAGCCTTTTGGGGCTCATTTAAAAGAAGTGCGTGAGTAGAAATGCCCATGCAATACAGTTACCACAGGATAGCAAATATTTTTTTAAATCATTTTTTAAACTATATCTAACCTCCAGAATTTAGTTCAATAAGTTATGATGTCAAAATATCTTTTCATTTTCATTCGTGCGCAGTTTGTGCACATTTTTACATCACAAGCTCTCATTTCCATCCACCCATTTGCTATACTGCCTTTTAATATGAAATATAAATAAATAAATATGAATACCGCGGTACATCAACGTACAATTGACCCAATTTAGGAGCTTTTCAAGATACAAGCTGTAGCAAGGGCCGATTTTTTTTTTTTTTGTCTCGCATTTCCAGCAAAAATGTTGGTTTCAGCAGTGAACGTGCCAACAAGCAGTGGATGGTGAACAATTCTTTAAAATTGGCCAATTGCTTGCTTCAAGATATTTATTTCCGTACCCTATTGAAGTTTAAACATGGAAGAAGCAAAAAAAGGGAATTACATGGGGATTTAATTCAACTGCATAATTTACAAAAGTCTGATAGTTTGAGGCTAACACACAATGCAAAACTGAATAGATGGGCTAATGAAACTAGCATTGTTGTTGAAGTAGTTATAACCCTTAGAGCAATGGCGGTTTTGAACACAAATAGTGCAGCAACACATGTAGACAGAGAATATAATAATACTCAGCGTATAATAATAGTTACCCTTTGCGAAAAATGACTAACATTACTGCAGCTTGCTGAGTCACTTATTTGCCAAACTCTTCCACTGCCACCTGGTGTATAATTTTAGATATGAGTATTTTGAGTTATGAGTGTAGTCACGAAAACAAATTGAACTTGTAAGTGAAGGCGCAGTTTGATATGTTTTCTACATAGCTGACCTTTGCAAATGGACCCTGTGGTTCACAGTAAATTCCTGTACATCTCAGCATTTGCTCAGTGGGTGGTGTGTCTTATTGATGCCCACTGCCTGTCACGGAGTACACTGTGATGTATCGTGAATGTGAATGCATCACAAAAGTCTGGTTTTGCTAGCTGTTTTGTTTCCACTGGGTGCAACGCTTCATATATCCACGTAGCGGCATATTGCATCATCGGTTCCGTGCCCATCATACGAGCCGAATCTTGTTTTTTTGTTTTTGTTGTTGTTGTTTTTTTTAAACCATATTCAATCGAGTGGATTATATTTGGCAGTAAAGAACACAATAGGACGAGCGCTTCGTGTTTGATCTATTCTTGGAGTGGAATCAGCAAGGCTCAGAGATGACTGAATATCCCTGAAGTCCCAGCATGCTCTATTTAGACCATGACTGACAATATTTGATGTGCACTGTTAGACAAGAGCTTGGCCCAAGTGTGACTGGCTGTGTGTGTGCGTGTGATTGTTTTACATGGAACATGCAGCGGGTCTTGTACTATTCTCTATTGTTGTAGCTTAGCAACTGATGAAACTGCCCAGATGCCTCAAAGAGTGCATTTGTTCTATTATATTACGTGTGCTGTATCAAGTATGATATACTATACATGCAGCAGACAATAGGACATACAATATACCATACATGGGGAAATAAATACGACTGCTATTTTGTTCTGTATTTTTCATAAGTGCCTTTTTTTTTAGCTTCCCCTTTGTGCTAAGACTGCCTTTTTTTTTTTTTTTTTTGGGAAGGAGAATGCCTTCGTCATCATCCCTAAAGTTGGGTTCTGAAGCCAGAAGAGTGGCAAAGAGGAGGAGGAGATCATCTGTCAGCCAGCAGGTACACGTGTGCTTCACCTGTCATTTAGAGCCTCGCTTTTATGGTTTGCACCTGAAGGTCAAACGTAAAGATGGTCCAGGCTTCTTCCTGGGAATAGGTGTGCATGTGTGCGTGCGCGTGTGTCTTTCATGAGCCAATGATAATGTGGTTGCTTTTCCGTATTTGAGACATTAGAGCGGAACGTTGATTTAAGAATAACCCAATTTACGAGTTTTTCAAATTACGAGCCGTCATTTGGTCAAATGTTTTGCTGTGTGTTGCAAGCCAAAATTTGAGGTACTAGCCAGCCTCAATAGCTCGAGTGAAGCGAAAAATACATGTAGCAGCTAAGGGAGCTGTGATGCTCTCGCATGTGGGCAAGGAGAGCGGCAGTCGCCTCTGCACTTTTAGACTTTTATTGAATGGGAAAAACTGACATGTGCATGTGTAGAACTGGAATTGACGTTTATTAACAATTGCGATCATCAACAAATGGGTGAGCATCAATGCAGTTAACTTCAAAATCCAGATAAAAAGCATTCAAAGGGTTTGGGACCAGGTCATGTAATGCTCCGTAATCCACAGATAGCAGGACGGGGAAACTCACACTTTGCTGTCGTTGTAGCAAAGCATTTAACAGCCACAGGGACTGGCAAACGTGCTAAGGCAGAACTCGTGGCCGGGGACAGAAGACTGAAGAGGATTTGCAGGAGAAGCATGACACAGGAAGGTCAGGGGGCAGACAGGGTCGCCAACGGATGACCTATCCACAGGAAAGTGCTGGAGAGTCTTTGCATCAGCTCGTAATGAACAATCTCGCAATTAGCAAGCGATCACAGGACAGACTTAAAAAGGTGGGCGTGGTGATTCCAGCTCCTGATGTCACTCACTAGGCCACACCCCTTAAAGGCAAACATCCAAAACACCATTATTGCAGTATGTAGAGTAATTATACTTTATAAGACCAGTTCTTTATATTCAGTTTTATTATGTATTTTCTTTTTACAGTATAGTGCTATTTTTCTTAATCACTTACTTGCTTACTTACTACTTATTTCCTTTACTAAAAAAAAACAACAACAACTGTGGTGTCTTTTGGGGGGGCTGGAATGGCGTTAAATACATTCAATATAGCATTGCTGAAACAGAAAATTTAATGGTTGTGGTGTTAAACTTTATTCATGTACAGTGCGTAAACAATGACGGGCGCGAACATCATTTGTTTCTACATATAAGTATTAACATTTTTCACCCCATACTCCCCCCGCCGCACTCACACACACCTCTTTCATTCTCACGCAGTCAGCATTTTATCCCTTTAAAGACCATGATCCTATTTGTCAGGTAGAGAGTGTGGTAGGTGGCGGGGAGGTGGCCGTGTAATCTTTGCTGCGGTTCCTTTATCCCGTTAGGCGAGCACGGGAGTCGGGCTCAAGCCAACGTTTTTGGACCTGCTCATGTGGAAAGAGCGTTTGGGTGGCTCTGTCCTTTTCGTCCTTAATGCCTCGATGCGACAACCTCCCCTCGTCTCGTTGTTATTGTCAGCAATGCATGCACAAAGGTGTGCGGCCGGTGCATAATTCAGCCACGGCGAAGCATTTAGCCGAAACTTAAATGGTCTGTAAATTTGGGTGAATTATTTGTCGTCTTAATGCTGGTTGTACTTTATATGAACTACCACACCCCCCAACCCGCCCACGCTCCTCTCTTCACCCCCAGCATTAAGAATTAAACACAAAGTAGATATTATCGCCAAGGTCAAATCTTCATGGTTCCACAACCTTGGCACTCAATAGAAAGCTCAGTTATTCAAATTTAGTATGGCATTCTTTGAGTTGCCCCGATTTTCCCAAGCTTGCTATTAACATATGCAAGGAAAGGGCCTTCGCTGCTTTTTTTCTAAAGTGGATGTAAATTATAACCTCCGTATTATACAGGGTGATGGCAGATAAATCTCTGCAGTAATGCATTGCAGAGCGTGGGGGTGGGGGTGTCAGCGTGCGTATGTATGAGTGGATGAGGTACTGTACAATAGCCGGTGGCAGATGGAATACACACTAGCAAAGTGATTGCTCAACTTTCTTCGCAGCAAAGCAGAAATGTCTGAAATTCTCCTGAAAGTCTACACACAGTGCTCTAAACAAATATTAACACAAGGAGATTACTAAACTGAAATTTGCACTCGTTCGGTCTGAAAAGGCCTCACGAGCAAAGTGGAGATGTCTTTGAAATCGCTATGCAAACGAGGGCTTGAATAATAAGATGTATTTATGAAGGGCCGGGGAACGGGGGGGTGACTCGCTTTTGAAAGCTACTAGGCCACAGCGTGAATAGGATTGAAGGAGAGGGTGGGAGAAAGGGGGTTTGGAGGGTCTAGGCGGACAAGGGTATGGGGGTCCGTGGGGGGCCCCCCAGCAGTCTAGGCCTCAGCCGAGGCAGCTGTGAAAAGGGATCCCGTCTTTTTCCCACGCCCAGCAAGACGTGCAAACACTGCCGCAACTCGCTAGGGTCAAGTCCCATCACTGATATATACACTCATGCACACACGCAGGCGAGTGTGTGCGTGCGGGTGTGTGTGTACGATTTGTGCAAATTAACAAGCTGGCTGCCGCGACATAGGGACACCTGCCATTCCCCCAGAATGCTTTGCGCTCCCTTTTTCTCAACAAGGGCCTGGCGAGACAACAATTAGGTCATAACTTCAACTTGAACTTAAAATTCGGCTGTGGACTCAATAAAGCCTCTTTGCGCTACTGTGCTCTATGCCTAAACAGATTACAATGGAGAGCTTGATAGCAATGTAGTACTGCACATATTTTCTAGTTTCTGTACTTTTATCATTTTGTCAATACCGGCATGTTTTGATTGAAGGTTAAAGTTGATGGACTTGATTAAACTATTGAGCAAAACCTTAAAATTCTATAAATATAAAACTTTAGGTTTGGAGAAAAATCGAATATCTGTGCCGTCACTTCATTGTATATGCTTTTAGCTTTGTCTGCTCACTCAACAAAATTATTTGTATATACTTATATTGTGTTCGAATAACCAATTATCGTATTGATTTGATATAAGTAAAAAACTATATTACAATATACTATATATATATATATATATATATATATATATATATATATATACGTATATTGTTTGTATGTGCCCTGCGATTGGCTGGCAGCCAGTTCAGGGTGTACCCCGCCTCCTGCCCAATGATAGCATGCCTGCGACCCTAGTGAGGAGAAGCAGCTCAGAAAATGGATGGATGGATAAACAAGGGGTAGGACTAGATATGTTTTTTTTTTTACTTCCTCCTACTACTCTTTGAACATGTATACTGTTATGAAGTATTCATAGCCACTTTCTTTCTTTTTATTGTTCATCTGTCTTTTCTATGTTTGTATGCTCAAATACACCAATCAATCAGTCAATCGATCAATCAATCAATCCAAGCTGTTTGCTTGCACGTGCACACATTCAATATATACAAGCTTTGAAACAATAGTGTAAGCAACAAACAAATGCAAAACAAAGGCCACCTCGTGCTTCGTTGTTAACTATCGTTGTGTTTTACCAGGTGTCATGAGCACTGGTTAATTGCATAGATATTGATTATTATTCTTTCGTCTGATTATGGAGTTATAAGTAACAAAAACTCCAATGTACCTGTACTTCTCTGTACCTTTACAAATGTACAAAAGTGGCAAAAGCACTCACGCCTTTTAAAAAAAGACTGTTGAAAGTAAAAGTACTGATTTAACTCCTTTACTTGATTAAAAGTGAGAATACAGACTCTGAAATGTACTTAAAGGGGAGTTAGCAATTAAAAAAAAATAAAAAATAAAAACAACTGTCTTTAGTCCCATCTTCTGCCTTGAATTTCATGTACAAGTAACCACTACGCCCAAGCAAAAACAACCAATCAGCGACAGAAGGCTTGACTTACGAGGTGTCAATTATTCGTCACACACTCACAGGCACAATCATCACGGCCTCGTGCTGACTTGTTACCTTCCCCAAAAAGGACCTTATTTGCATTGGAGTGTTACTATATCACTAAATGTTATCAGTTTGAAGTTTTTATTTTTTTATGAGGCGTCAGGGACTCATTTCATTTTACAGATCATACAGTATTTATCATGTCATAATGACGGTTTAAACAAATACGATATGACAAAAACTATTTTTTGGGGGGGATAACTGCAAACCTACCCTTAAGTACAAATGTGAAACGTAAAAATCAATTTATAGTCAATTGTATGCAATACCTATTTTCGTAACTTAAAAACAATGAAAACAAAAATATTTTACAAACAAAAATAGTAACTCTTTTACGCTATCAAAGCGTGTTGCAACAGCTTTGTGGACATTGTTACTCGAGAGGTAATGATAAGAATTGGAGAGAAAAAATACACTTTACCTGTATATCGCTGGCGATGTGCGGAATCCTCGCATCTCCAAAAGTATCGCTTTGGTGAGCCATTAACATTGACTCATCAAAGAGAGCAATCCATGTTCAACACTTTAGATTGGTCAATAGTTTGTAAAAATAACATACCCACGTGAGGACTGACCACTATTATCGATTTGTGAAAAAATATGAAATTGACCCAGTTTGGACATAAGAGGATTCGGCCCAACGCCAGCGATTTGTTTTTTCCTATTAGACGGAGAGTTTTTTTTAACGGCAGAAGCTGGTGCTTTTTAGGCTTGGCGTTACCGCTCCCTGTTTCCGTCGTTTTTTTTAATGCCGTGTTGTCATCTGCAGAGGTTGAAAAAAGTAACAAGGCCATTTGGACACAGTAAGGAGTAGAAAGTAACGGCGTATACGTAAAAAAAATATCAGAAAAAAATACTCAAGAACAGATACCTTAGAAATCTACTTAAATAGAGGAACAAAGTATTTATACTTTGTTCCCTCGCACCACTGCAAATACTGTATTTCTACATCTAGAAAATCGACAGTAACGAGAAAAGGAGGAGAGTTCTACAAAGATGTAGTAAATGTTTAGCAGCTCGACGTGACCTTCTGTCCGTCTTTGAGGGGAGGTGCTGAAAGACATTTCATACAGAGGACAACCCTCATCATTTCCTTGCCCTGCTCCTCTAAAAACAATTAGCCTGCTCAAAAGCAAAGAAGGTCAAAAACATCACGCAGGTTTTAAGCAGCCTCACATTTAGGGAGGATTTGCTCTTTCCATTATTGCTCGCCCGCTCCTGTTTAAAAGCTTCTCGAGGAGCTTTTTAGAAATGTCGGCAGCTGCTCTTTTGGCGCCGAGGGGCTGTTGCTCCCATTGCTAACCCTGCGTGGCTCTCGCACCGACGACGGTGTCGCCACGCTCACGAAGAAGCTAACGCTCCACAGAGGAGAGTCACCGTCACTTAGTTCCCCCTCAGCCTGCTTGAGCTGGCTGCTTTTAATTCCACACCAGCTCTCTCCACTTCTTCTTTTGTTACTTTAGTCTCCCGCCTTTTCCCATCCGTCCTCCTCGTTATCATGTTCCCTCCTATTCAGATGAGTTTCAAATCGAGTGGGGGAGCCTCCTAATTAGCTCTGTAAAGATGCTTTGTGGACGTCACGTGCATAGAGAGCGCGTGTGTGACAGCCACAGTGTTAGCACAGAGCCGCTGTGTATGGAGCCTTAATGAGGTTTGTCAGCGGAGTGTGCGTCGTGCTGTTTGGGCCACCTTTGAAGCGACGCACGGCAAGACAGCGAGAAGCCTTTCCGTAGGCCAGAATGCAGATGACAATGCTTTTGTCCGCCGGCGGGAAGAGGAGCATCACAGCTTTAGGTCTTGTTGTGCACATTTTTTTGGAGGGGAAATATTCGCGGGGTCATGTTGCTCCTCAGATGAAGGGACAATTTGAGTAGAAACTAGGAAATGATATTTATCACCTCCACTGAGGAGTTAATGCTGTCATTCCATTTGTTTGCTTATTAACGAGCCCCACACTAAAACTACTCAATTTCCATAAAATTCTGACAAACTTTGTGGGGTACAGACAACAAAATAAATTTTCACATTTTGGTGCAGATCCAAGATTTATTATTTTCAACATTACATACATTTTTTACGTTGCTCAATTTTTCTATAAATATTGCCTGAGTCTATTTTTTACCCCAGTTGAATTTTAGCACCCATAAAAATAATTAGCAATTATTAGGGATATTAGAGACCACTTTTTTGTTCATACCAATACCACTACGAGTACTCATACTTAAGTACTCACCGATACTGACACCATTAGTACTTTAGATACATAAAATTTAAATAAGCAGAATGACAGATAAATGTGAACAAAGACCTTTCTATCTTTCTGATGCATATGATGATTCGCCGATGTGTCAAACTGCTGCAGTGTAGCGCCAACTACTGGCAAGGAGGACGTACTCGATGTCAGCGTATCGGTGGCTGATATCGGCAGTCTTCATGAGATACCGGGAACTGCTATTGGCACTCGCCCATCTCTAATAATCATGATGTCATTAGATATGATTCTAACCTTGAGAATCAGACATTGTGATTCATCAGAATTGCAAAATAATGTACATCCCTAAACTACTAGTATAAAGTCACTGATGGTGCGCAGTTATTCTCAACTGCTGCACTTTAGATCATCAGGCGTGCTACAGGAGATTATATCATTTTTACTGCCGATAATGTCTCTTTGTTCATCCATCTATGCCAGTGACGAATAGGGACGGGCAGGGCAATTAAATGCTCGTCCTTTAGATGGCAGAAGGTACAATTAACCTGTGTATGCATCTGTTGTCAGAATTGTTATCGGCATTATTTCAGTATAGATACTGTTTGTGACATTCTTGTATGGTGGTGTCACTAGGCCATGTAAAATATGTGCCTCGTCTTAATTATTGGATCTGCTCAAATGAGGAAGAAGAGCACCGTACTTTGCATAAAGAAGAACAAAACTGGTCAAAACAAGTAGATCATTTTAACTTCTCATCATTGATAAAGTCATCCCAAAATGTACAATTCGTGTACTGTCTGTTTCGAGGTAACTTTACTTTTCTTGTATGGGCATTGTTGAAGAACATTCTACATGTTTAGCTTTAAGCCATTCAGTTGTAAGGTTCATCTTGAAAGATATCTTTTAAATTACATTGGGGTATTTTGGGAGCATAGTTAACTCATTCAGTGCCAGCCCTCCCAGTTAACATGGATATTTGACTTCTAAAGCAGTCAGTGGCATTGAATGTGTTAAGGGTATATTAAGGGTTTAAACTATTACAGTAATATAGGCAACTATAACATTTTATGGGGGATGTGGCATCTACTATTTGAAAATTATTGCTATCCATGGCTTGTAGACAAGGGTTGACTTCACAGTCTCCTGAATTTGTCAATATATGTTGCGACTGGAGCAAGATTGGATGACTTGACTTGTGACTTGCTTAAACCAAGTAACGACTTGACACGACTTGCTTGAAATTTAGTGGCGACTCAACTTGACTTGCTTGATTTTTATTTATTTTTTTTCTCCCCACAGTGACTTGAGACTTGAAGGTTATGACTTGAAACTTGCTTGTGACCAACTCTGCTATCTATCTATCTATCTATCTATCTATCTATCTATCTATCTATCTATCTATCTATCTATCTATCTAGGGCGGCACGGTGGGCGACTGGTTAGAGCGTCAGCCTCACAGTTCTGAGGAGCGGGGTTCAATCCCTGGTCCGCCTGTGTGGAGTTTGCATGTTCTCCCCGTGCCTGCGTGGGTTTTCTCCGGGCACTCCGGTTTCCTCCCACATTCCAAAAACATGCATTAATTGGAGACTCTAAATTGCCCGTAGGCATGACTGTGAGTGCGAATGGTTGTTAGTTTCTATGTGCCCTGCGATTGGCTGGCAACCAGTTCAGGGTGTACCCCGCCTCCTGCCCGATGACAGCTGGGATAGGCTCCAGCACGCCCGCGACCCTAGTGAGGAGAAGCGGCTCAGAAAATGGATGGATGGATGGATATCTATCTATCTATCTATCTATCTATCTATCTATCTATCTATCTATCTATCTATCTATCTATCTATCTATCTATCTATCTATCTACCTACCTACCTACCTACCTACCTACCTACCTACCTACCTACCTACCAACCAACCTAGCTAGATTAGCTTGTGTGCCCTATCATTTTCTGAATGTGACTTATTGTTTGTTGTTTAAAGGAAAGGTGATGTAACACAGTGCTAAACATGCCCCTGTCCCTGCTTTTTTGTGGAACGTGTTTTGCAGGCATCAAATTCAAAATAAGTGAATATTTTAAAAAAAAGGAAAAAAAAACAGTCAACTTTATCAGTTTGAATATTTAATATCTTGTATTTGTCATGTATTCAATTGAACATAGGTTGAAAAGGATTTGCAAATCATTGTATTATGTTTTTATTTACATTTTACAAAATGTCTAAACTTCATTGGAATTGGGGTTTGTAATATATTCCAAATCTCATTACCGTTTTTTCTAGTTTTTTAAGCCCAGTTTTTGAAACTACTAGGCCACCGTGGTGCTCCATGGTAATGCATTCAGCAGATATTGAAATAGCGACTGATCACCAACAGCTAGAGGAAGAAAAGGTTTTGACAAAAGCGCAGAGAGTCGAGGCGGCGATTTGGGCGAGATTTGATGTGGCTGTAAGCAGATGAGAGTCGGAGGTGCAGTTCCGACAAAACAGGGAGAAGGAAATGGATGGGGAGGTGGCGGGATTGCTCACAAGCGTGAGAGCCAACCTGCCTGCTGCGCCCGCATGCTGCCGCCAAGGTGATAAACTGTCACTCAGGATGCAGACAGACAAGCAAAGACAGACATCATTTGTTACTCCTCTGTGTGGCCCCCTACACATACACACACACACACACACACAACATCCTCTTGTTCCTCTTCTGGATATTCTCTTCTGCCAGTGCATGTTTATGACCCCCGCCCCCTCCTTATCTATTTCCTCTATCTGCCAGTCTTTTTCCCCCATTGATGAAATGGTCATGCTCTCATTTTGCCATACCTCATGTTTTACCAGTGTACATACAGTACATGTAGTCTTTTACATCAGATCACAAAGTCAGGCTTTTTGTTTTCCACCGACACAGCCACACACATACTGTAGCTTCCTTTATACATTTAAAAGAGATACGCCACCCCCTCCATTACCACTTTTTTTCCGCCAGGGGAGAGTTTACCTGTCTTGAATATGAAATAAAAGAGTACATTAGCAAAGGGTTGTTAATGCTGGCAGCCTCACTCCTCAGCTCATACACACACACACAAAACACCTTACTACCGCGGAAAGGCAAGTGCTTGTTAAATAGTCCTCGGAGGTGTGCTTCATGATGTTTTAAAAAGTCAGCGAAGGATGTGATTGCTGCACTCATCCGCAAACGCGAAGCTTTTAAAGAGTGAGGATGAAGCCCAAACTGTCATTTCAAGCATTTCAAACTGACGGTCTGCTAGCGCAATTCATATGCGAGTACAGTGGTGCCTTGGCTTACGAGTTTAATTTGTTCCATGACTATGCTCGTAACTCAAAGCACTGGTATCGCTAATGATCATTCCCCAGTGCAAGGAATGAAAATGCCATTACAGTGGCACTTTGAGATATGAATGACCTGACTGACGAGGTTTTTCGAGATATGAGCCGTTTTCTGACGGATATTTTTGATCAGATAATATAACAATACTCACGGCCAGGCATATATCCGTTATCCTTTGTGAAAAATTCCTTACATTACAGCATTTTACACAGTCACTTACAGTAGTAGTAAAATAAGTCTATTCTTCTTGTTTCGTGTCTGCATGACTGTACGGTATTTTACTGCCAGCGTAATGAATTTGATTGCAGCATTAACTCATGACGTACGAACTGTTCCATACTTAACATTCTATTTAATTATGATATTAATCTATGTTTTCTAAAATAAAGTAGTTTAGAGTGCTATTTTTCCTTAGTAAAAAAAAAACCAAAACACTTGTTTTTTGGGGGTGTTGGAATGGATTAATGGAATTTCTATTAATTTCAACGGGGAAAGACAATTTGTTTTGTTTTGAGTTACGAGCAGGGTCATGGAATGAATTAAACATGTATCTAAAGACACAACTGTATGACTGTGAGTATTGTTATATTGTCTGTCTCCATGTGTTGCTGCACCATTCAAATATCCATTGTTGAAAGCATTACAACACCGTAACATTGATGCTACTCATTAGCCCATCTATGGCATTTTGCATTTTGAGTTAGCATTAAGCTAGGGAGGAATTCTAAGGCAAAGTTACATGGTTGTTTTAATTACCCAATGTGTAATTCTCTTTGTTATATGTTTAGTTTGATAGTAATCGTCAACTGGCAGTGGCAATAAACCACTTGAAGTACGCAATTGGCCTCGTTTTGTAAGAGTTGTTCTCCGTCTTCCAAACTACTGTTTGTTGTAAGCTTAGTTGAGTTCGCTGCCACCATATAGCACTTGTATCTAAAATGTTTGCAAAGCAAAAGTCAGGTCACTTGTAAATCACAGCACCTCTGTATTTAGAATTGAGGGGGGGGGGGATACAATTCCGACTATATATATATATATATATATTGCAGGAAGTAGCATGTTGTGTGTGCATGGAAATGAGGTGTGGACAGTGGCACAAAATGTCTGTTGAATTTGGTTATTTTAAGCTAGATGATACTGCCAGATGTTTATTTTTCAACGACATTTAGGTTCCTTGTTAAAGTCACAGCCTGCAAATATTTACCTCTGTGACAATGTCAGAGTGGTTGTTTATCCCTTGCAGACATTTTCTGTGTACAGAATACAAGTCACAGGTTTATTTTGATCTTGTTCAGATGTTGTGTACAATCGGAACATGAGCCAAAAACATCATCACTATCTTTCTTCAATAGTGCTAAAGTTTTTCCATGTTTTCCCTCATATAATTGATGTTGTTGAAAACAGTGATACCCAACCACTGTGCAGTAGCACATTAGCAGAAATTCATTCCATTTCACTTAATTGGTCGGAAAGCATTTTTAATTGCTATGCAGTATAAGACAGAGAGCTGGAGTATTGTATCGAGGGCTCAACTGCTGGGTCTCAGCTCCTCAATATGGCACTAATATTATTCGTTATTTGCAGAGAATAAAGAATATATGACTGTGAATACTGTTGTGTTGTCTGTTTACATGTGTTGCTGTGTTGTTTGTTTTCAATTATCCATTGCTTAAAGCAGGGATGTCAAACTCGTTTTTGTCGTGGGCCACATTGTAGTTACGGTTTCCCTCAGAGGGCCATTATGATTGTGAAAACATAAAAATATTTAATCGTCTCACCATATTTACACACGAAATTGATGAACTAGTTTTGGAATCAGAAATCAAGGGTAATGGGTTTTTCAACCATTATTAATGTTTGGTAACATAAAAATGCTTGCAATATTTCAACATTATCGTTTATGATATATGACAATTTGAAATTTTGGTACAGATTTGAACAAGAATCATGGACGTTGACACACATGATTTGCATAAAATCATGTGGCGGGCCGGATCTGGTCCCCGGGCCTTGAGTTTGACACCTGTGTCTTAAAGGGAACATAGATTATTTTTCGTGCTAGCGTTAGCACATCAAAGGAGTTTCCCATTATTTGTTAGTATTAGCATTACGCTAGTGAACTAAAGGCTAATGTATGTGGTTGTAAATACACAAAGTTTACTTATCTTCGTTTTATTGTTTAGTTTGACAGTAAACGTCAACTGGGAGCTAGAATAAACAGCTTGAAGCCTCTTTTTTGAAGAGTTTTCCACCAGTCCTCCCTGCCAAACTGCTTCTTGTAGGGAAGTGAATTGAGTTGAGTTCACTGCCACCATGCTTTGCGCTCGCAAGTCAAAGCAAAAAACGGCCAAACAACGTCTCGTATCTCTAATATCCCGTAAGTGAAGTCACTCGTATCTCAAGGCACCACTGTAAAAGGATTCATTAAAATTAGCAACAATGCTGCTAGATGCTGTTTACAGTGTAAACCACTGATAAACTAATCTAAGCATTAAAATGTTAGAATAGCAGACAGAACCCTGCGCCAACTTCTGAAAGCGTGTAATTATTCAAGGCCATCGTGTGATTGTGGTCACGGACACATCTCTGTTTTGTTCGTCAAGTGCAAAGCCATGGGTCACGGCACCACCAATCCCCTACATCCCTACCCTCCCCCCTTCCCCTTGCACAACCGCCTCCCCCTCCTCCCATCTTAATAATGTGTCTCCATTCTTTCTTGCCTGGCGGAGGAGGGCTGCCCTGAACCAACATTGTCCCTTACTCCGGCCCTTATGTGTGTAGGGGGGATCAGGGGGGCTATTGTGTGTGAAGGAATGGGGAGTTAACACCCATGTGTGGACCCGCTCAATGGGAGCATTGTGTCCGAATCTTCCTCCGGCTCACCCAGTCTCACCCCACGTCACTCCTCGGGTCAAGGCCAGTGAGGGCCGACTCTGGCTGCTCCCCCACTTTTATTTATTGAAAACAGGCACATAACAGCCAACTCAAATTGGCAAACACACCACTGCAACATAGTCCTTTTATCTCACTACCCTCATTGTCCGATTCATTTTTCCACCAAACCACACTGAGCTCAATGTGATGCTCGCTGCTTGTTCTGACAGAAACGGGGATGTGGGGACGGGGGTGCCGAGAAGGAGGGTTCTGCAATTTGTTGGGCATAGAAAAGAACAGTCATAAAAGATGACATTCTATCTACATAATAACATGATTTAGAGCAGTGCTTCCCAGCCTTTATGGGAGTCCAGGCACATACTTTTGCATTTGAAAAATCTCAGGCCACGTCACCAAACAAAAATATATAAAAGTTTATATATTGAAATAATCATGATCTTGGCCCAATTTACTTACTCATTGTGGAATATGGGCCTGTTTATTTGAGCATAAAGCTATTATTCTGTTGTATTAATGACAATTGGTGGAAAGACATTTAGTGGAAGAGCATTTATTTGTTCTGCCTGTCACAGTACGTCGTTGGCATAAATAGATGAACAAAGATGCATAATAATTTTTGGACCAATTATGTAAAATTTGATAATTTCTAGCAGCACGTTGGTTGTTAATCTTTCATTTATGCGCTTTGCAAAAACATAAAAGATTGGTTCATTAACACCAGACCCTTTCGAGGTTGTAGTAGTGGTATTCGATTGACAGTTGAGCGGGACATGGTTTCAGAACATGTGGCGTGGTTTCAGTGCATTCACGCAGACCCGCAGCATCTGAGAGCAAAGAGAATAGCTTGATTTTTCACAATTTTGAAGCCTCATTTTATATGCTTTTTTTTAATCATTCAAATATGGCAGGGTTGTTAACAACACTTTCTCTGCATTGTGTCAAATATAGAAATATTTATTTTCACTTTACAGGGACTTTATAGGTTTAACTATTTTACATATTTTTATGTGGGGAAAAAAATTTAATATTTTTATTATTATTATTTTATTTATTTTAATTTGAACTGTCAGTTGTGTCATATCCTCCCACCCGCGGTCTCCTTGAAGCTCATTGTTGTATTGTATAGTTGTTTTTTTTGTTTGTTTGTTTGTTTGTTTTATCTTTCAATATAATATCATGTGCTGCTTAACAAAAAGCTGCTAAACAGATTTTTATTGTGTATAGTGTATTCTATTGTAAATGTCTCTACTATGAGCAGGCTGTGTTTCAAAGAGCACATGGAGCCCATTTTTATTTGTTTGCGAGCAGTGGTGGGCGCCTTGGGGCAGGTTACAAAAGAGCAAGTTGGCGTTTTCTTCCCACATATTTTTAATCAAAGTGTTACTGTTTGCATTTGCATTTGCATTGAACGCAGGGATGCTGAATGCCAAAGGTGAGATTTTGTAAAACACTCCTTTCTCTTTTTTTCAGACGGAAACATGGGTGGGTGGTTGCAAGGTTGGATGAATGCGTGTAGACGAGTGAACTCCAAGACCCCAGTGCAGCTCATCATCATTGCCATGGGCTCTTCCTTCTCTCCTCCTGTGGCCCGCACCTCCATCCAGGGGTCCAGCTCAAACCACGAAGCCCGAGCGGGAAGCTAGTGAGTGGGCAGGGAAGGATGGAGTAGGTCCCTGAAGGCTAAAAGCACCTCTGCGGGAGAAATCAATAGGAAGCATGCTCGCCTCCATGTAGGGTTTCCTCTGCTTCTCTGTGGCCTCGGGGGCCCGCGGGCCTCCAAAGGACGGGCCCTGTGCGGCCCCTCTCAGCTGGACTGGACCCCGTCTCCACTTGGCTGTGTGTGGTTTTGCTGAGGGGGATCTCTCCCCCCACCCAATTGATTCCAATACAGTGAATGCTGAAACACAGCCAAGAGGGATAGTTCTTTTTCTTCATCTTTTTCCCTACAAAAGATTGACGTATTCCCCACCTTCTTTCAAAACCAGTATGAGACTTTTGACTTCTTTCCATCCTCAGCTGTTGATGTTTTTTCCATTTTTCTTGGTTTGCTATCACTATAGTCCATAGTGAGCCGTACGACTGCATGTGTTCAAACCAGAAACAAATTTTTGCGTCCATGATGTGTGTAGTTTTATTCCACAAAATGGACTGAACAGGAAAGAAGAGGACCACAGAGTTCTCATTCTAATGGTAAGTGCTTTTTAGAATCTCAGTTTGAACATGGCTGCAATATCGCATTACATCCCGAGGTGTCCTCCAGGGTTCAATTCTAGGTCCCACTCCTGTGCATTCTCACGAGGGATGGGAATTGATAAGAATTCAGCGATTCCCATTCGATAATCGACACTCCTTAGCGATCCGATTCCTTATCGATTCTCTTACCAATTCTCATTGGATGAGTGAATGAACTAATACAAATGGGTTTTATTTGCTTTAACTCTTTAATATCTTCAACTTTGGACAGAAGATGCCGCATATCCAGTATGCACTCGTAATCTGTAATGTAAAACTTACTTCTCAAAATATGTCAGGAGACTCAAAAGCTCTTAGCTGTTTTTGCATAGCTTACAAGATATCAGAGTGCCTCCGAATTTTGTCCAGTTCCACTCTTATTGGTCGAGAGTAAATCAAATACAGGTGTTTAGGTTTTTAAGACCAACTGATACAACTTCAAATATTGAGACTGTGAACAGTCAAAGGAGAGCTTCTAACGTTCATTATTCCTACCAGGATATCAGCTGTCTTTTAATCCACTGGATATGGATTTCTTTTTTCACTTGATACATTTCCCAATATAAGCCACTTTGGTTTCTGACATTTGGGAATATTTACAGTGCTTCTTTTGCATTTAAGTTGCTCCGAAACTAATTCAGATATAAATAAAAAAAATGTGAACATATTTAACCTTCCACATGATTGTACAAACACATTTTTTAGAAACTGCCACTGCCAGCGAGCTCGGGGGGTCTTCTCAGAGGCACATCCGATAGAGGTGAACATCAGTGGAGTCAATACATTTCTTTCTCCTCCTTGCTCTTCCGTTAATCTCACCCATAAACCCAATCACAGACAAGAACGAGACTACTAAGAGAACTCAAAAAGCGGAATAATCACGCAAGCAAACAAACAATTCCTAGGAACCAAATCACGAAGCACTTTTCAATTCCCCTCCCTAATTCGCACCCGTGGTCGTATTATCCACCATCATTAACTTAAGCACCACTGCTTGCCGATGACATTCAGCTCCACATTTCCTCCAAAATCATCACTCCTGTCACCCACTCTCCCACTCTCAAAGTGCATTACTGAAATAGAATCTTGGTTTCAAACTAACACTCAAATTCAACTGTGACACATTTGTCATCTTTGGTCCCAAATCCCTCACAAGTTCTACTCAGAACTTCTCTTTCTACTGACAGCGCAGTTGTTACCACTCTTCCTCTCACATATGCAGCAAAACTCCATTGACTCCAAGTACCTCAGCACATACTGTACATTGTGGACAGAGTGTACCTAAAAAGGTTACTCACTGTTTGACAAGCCATTACTCATATATTTCGTTTTGATCTATATTGGGTGTTTATTGACATACTGTAGAAACAAGTCTGATGAGCTAAATTAAAGAAAATAACATTGAACTCAAGATAATTTATTAGCATAAAAGTAAATAGTTTTTGTCTACTCAATGTTTGATTTTGGGATATCTATCTCACAACCCGAGCATTTTCTCCAATTGCTCTTCTCTTGTGGGGCTGGAGATCTTCCACAACGTTCCTTATAGACGTCTTGAACGGTTCTATCTGCTTCAAACTTAACTACGAAACTGTCTTCTCAATTGACTTTGCATTTCTATTACATTTTTTGTACTTCCAGTAATACTTGGTGACCAATTTTATTTTTGCTGTTAATCGTACATTTGCAATTATTTAGAGCTATTTGCATGTGAAACAAAAACAAAAATACATGAGCCAGTCGAAGAGTGAGTAATTTTTTTGGGGACACCCTGTAAGGCCGCGTCACTCACAAAGCCGTTTCCTCCCAAAAGTTAACACCACCACTTTCAAGAAATCTCAGTAAACGTCTTTGCTAAAAAATTACAATACATTGAAATCCCCTTGGCGGCACGGTGGACGACTGGTTAGAGCGTAAGCCTCACAGTTCTGAGGAGCGGGTTCAATCCCCGGCCCCGCCTGTGTGGAGTTTGCATGTTCTCCCCGTGCCTGCGTGGGTTTTCTCCGGGCACTCCGGTTTCCTCCCACATCCCAAAAGCATGCATGAATTGGAGACTCTAAATTGTCCGTAGGTGTGGATGTGAGTGCGAATGGTTGTTTGTTTGTATGTGCCCTGCGATTGGCTGGCAAACAGTTCAGGGTGTACCCCGCCTCCTGCCCAATGACAGCTGGGATAGGCTCCAGCACGCCCGCGACCCTAGTGAGGAGAAGCGGCTCAGAAAATGGATGGATGGATGAAATCCCCTTCATCACGGAGTATTCATTCAAGACCCGCTCGCAATAGCAGAAAATCTGCGATATAGAAGTACCATTTAAAAAATATTTTTTTCTGCCATATTTTTACCCACGCTTTAAACACATTTAAAGTTGAACACAAAAAATCTGTGTAATTGCAAGCATAACTTATATAGAAACTACTTCACGTATTGTAGCGTCTGCGTCTATACATGTGCCTTTAAAAAGAGGCGGGGCTTGGTGGGGTGGTGTATGACATCAGTGAGTCTGCATGTGAGTGTCTGGCTGTAGGCTGTGGTTGACAGCAGCTGAGTGAGTGTGCTCATTGTGTTTATGTTTTACTGTTCTCCCGGCGCTGAATAAACGCCTGAAAAGCGTATCATCAACTGTTTCGTCTATGCAAGGGCAAGGTAAGGAAGTATACTGTAAAAAAAGATAATAAATAATAAGCTAATAATAAAATATCTCTTGTAATGATTCGTTAAAGAGTCATCACTATCACTTACAAAGTCAAAAGTTATCCCCACAATCTTCAATAAATCCCACAAAACTATTTTCTCAAAAATTACATAACCCATCATTCATTCAGTCATTTTCCATACCGCTTATCCTCACTAGGCCTATCCCAGTTATTTTCGGGCGAGAGGCGGGGTACACCCTGAACTGGTCGCCAGCCAATCACAGGGCACACATAAACAAACAACCATTCGCACTCACATTCACACCTACGGGCAATTTAGAGTCTTCGATTAACCTACCATGCATGTTTTTGGGATGTGGGAGAAAACCCATCATATACAATATAATTAAATATTAGATGAAAGGAGAGCCACTCAGATCACAACTTTGGATTGTGTGCCAGTGAGGAGCACACCGCAGAGCTCCAATCACAAAGGCCTGCCTTCGTCATCACTGTATCTCTGCGCAGGGCTGTGTGTGTGTGTGTTTGCTTTTTTCCATCCAGATGGGCACAGCTTCAGACAAAATGGCCGACAGTCTTTGCCTCTGCCAAAGATGGCGGGCGCGTCTCGCCGCTTTGATCTGTGCCTCGCTTTAGTCGCTGTCGGATGCAAATGACGGGCTAATTTCATTTGCATAACCCGCCAAATTGTTACTAGTCCATGCCAACAATTGCGATGAGCACGCAGCGATGACGAGGAGGCAGGTGTTTTTTTTGTTGTTGTTGTTTTTTTTTTATAAACGTAATCACGGCATTTAGAGTTTGTTTTAAGCCGTGTTGTTTTTATAGCTTTTCGGTTGACGTGAGATTAGAGCTGTGGCTACTGTGCCATATGGTGTGCATGTTTACATGCAAATGATTGCGTATAGAAGATTAAGCGTTTTTCTTTTTTAATCAGATAGTGCTCTGTCATATCCATCGCCACCCACCCCACACCCCCACACAGACACGCGCATAAACACACACACAAATTAAGAGACCACGGTAAGATGAAACAATTACAAGAAAAATAAGAGGACGTAAAATCAAGGATGGAATTTGGTGTCAATGCTGCTTCCTATTCTTGTGTCTCCATTATATAGACCAGTGGTTCTCCAGTTTTTACACCAAGTACCACAAAACAAAACATGCATTCCAAGTACCACTATCATGACCAACATTAAAATATAGTAGCATAGATGTTCATACAAAACAAGGCAAATTCCGAAAAAGTAGATTCAAATAATGGTAAGCCACTGTCACACTATGTACGGTTTAACCATTAACACTATGGTTAAATAGTACACATAATTACATTCAGTTAAAATGTATTGCACATAAGTTAAATGAAAATTGTATCTAAATAAATGTTTGAAAACAAACAAATGGAAAAGATCCAGTGCAAATGTATTGTACTTCAAAGTTAAATACAACTGAACTGTATTTAGCAAATGTACTGTACTGGATTTAAAAAAAAAAGAAAGAAAGAAAAGCTGAGGCCACTGTAACATTATGCACAGCCTGAACATTTTATTCAGTAATTCTTCATTTACCACTAGAGGGAATCTGCGTCCCAATTTGAGAATTATCAACATATACGTTTACAGAAAATGACATAAACACTTCTCAGACAAGATTTGTTTGTTTGTTTGTGTTTTTAATTTTTTCCGAGCTGTATAATGCATAGGTGAAAACATTGAACAAACAGAGGTGGCTCAGACAAGCACACACATTAATTAAGAAGGGTTCCAGGCAGACAGACCGCGGTAGTCTCATTTTCATGCACATGGCTGTCTGGTTACCATGGCAGTGAACATATCGTGAGCTGGCTGATTTTGCAAGAGGGGATAGGGGCTTGTGCGTGAAAACATATAGACAGGACAGATTTCGGGGAGAAATTGTAACTCGGAAGCATCGCGGGAAGTTAAATTGCAGACTAGAAAGCCGTGAGACTGATAAGAAAATGTTAACATTTGATTGGACAATTTGTATTTCCAGGCTCATTAATTCACACGACGGGGGTCGCCCCTATTTGCATTCGCCCGTCGAGGCAGCTGCTGCGCGGTACAATTTTGAGGCAAAATGGTGGTCACGCGAATCACATGTCTGGTGGCAGGAGAGAGAGAGCGGAGGGGGGGTTTCACATTTTGGGGGTGTGTGGTTTGAGAGAGAGAGTAGACTTGTGTGGGGGTGTGGAAGACGGAGTGGGGGGAGCTTAGTGGATAGGTTATTATTTGAGGAGGCTGGGAGGGTGTCTGGTTTTAGTAGACCATTAATGAGAGGCCAGATTGGGTGGGGGGGTCATTTGTCTGCATTTGTGAACATGCGTCTGCATCTCACTCATTTGCATAAAGCGGCAAAGGGCGTCCATATGCTGCAAGGCACCAGAGATTTTTTTTCTTTCATCCAAGCGAGAGAGGATGAAGACGCTCTTAATGCCGCGTCTCAAAATCACACTCCTCCTTGGCTCGCGCTGGCCGCATCACCAGGATTTCGTCCAATGGGAAAGCGGCTGAGGTGCTTTTGACCAATTGTAAATGATCAGGAAGAGGAAGGGAAAGGCTGTCACGAGTTTACCCTTTGTGTGCTTAAAAATGGAGAATAATCAGGAGGGGGGAGAAAAGGATTGTGGGTAAAAGACTGACATTACATATGAACACGATGGCTGTGTTTGGAATCATGCATGAATGTAGCAGAATAATGAAATTGAGGTCTTATTTAAGTGACCAAACTTTTGCACACATACCAGTATACTCTCTCCAAATGTCTTTCCTTCATTTTATATATTTTTTTCCCCCATTGGATGTACATGGCGGCACGGTGAACAACTGGTTAGAACGTCTGCCTCTCAGTTCTGAGGTCCGGGGTTCAATCCTCGACCCCGCCTGTGTGGAGTTTGCATGTTCTCCCCGTGCCTGCGTGGGTTTTCTCCGGGCACTCCGGTTTCCTCCCACATCCCAAAAACATGCATGGTAGGTTAATTGAAGACTCTAAATTGCCCGTAGGTGTGAATGTGAGTGTGAATGGTTGTTTGTTTGTTTGTATGTGCCCTGCGATTGGCTGGCAACCAGTTCAGGGTGTACCCCGCCTCCTGCCTGATGATAGCTGGGATAGGCTCCAGCACTCCCGCGACCCTAATTTTACATATTATGTGGGTAGTTGAATGTTGCCAAGCTTAACATGTCCACGCTGTCATAGTGAAATATCAGAATTTTGGAGTATATTTCTTAAATAGTCCGCCTTTCGCCCGAAGTCCGCTGGGATAGGCTCCGGCGTCCCGCGACCCTAACCAGGATTAGCGGTGTTGAAAATGGATGGATGGATGGATGGATATTTCTTAAACAGTACAGCATGCTAAATGAATCAGGTTACCAAGTGAAGGTCCACCGTGTGGTCATTAAATTCTAACACTAGCTAAAAATGTCCACCCTGTCATTGTCCACCCTATCAGCAAGCTCCCATATTTAACAGCTTAACATCTACTTTATAAAATAAATATGAAGTTCAATTGACTATCGCAGATTTTTTTTTAGGGGTGATTTCGAATACAACCTATACAATATATATATTCTTATATTAACTGTATAATGTCAAGTGACTCTGTATTTTAATCACATAAAGCACTTTGTGAGTCCTCTCTGTGAGAAGACCTATAAAAATAAAATCGACTAACTTATAGGATATATTCATGGTAGTGTGCAGTCAATATGGCGGGAAGTCAAGTGTCAGACAGCGAGACGCAAAGAAACACAAGGCGAATCTCCATGATGTCTCAGCTAAACACTGCGGTGTTGAGGCTGAGGTAGACTGGGAATGTGCGGAGAGCGTGGGAAATACCGCCAGAACAGAACGGAGTGGGCGAGACTCATAGCAGGTGAATGAGGACCCTAGAGTTCAAGGGTCACGGGCAGTTGAAGAGGTTGTCTGAGTCTTTGCTCGTTGTCTGGGGCCTCGCAGCATTTCTAATTAATCGGCCGCCCCGGTTTGATAAGCAGCGCCGTCTATTGTTCGTCCGCTGTGGCTGCTCCAAGGGACGGACTAAGGAGGAGTCAAATTGGCGCGTCAGATTGTGAGTTCATTCATTCTTTGCCATGAGGTACATTACCATGTTGTAAATTATTCTTTTTTGTTGTTCTTGAATTTTTACAACAAATGGATATGAGGGGAAACATTTTATCATTTGGTTTATTTGAAATGTGATATGTGCACGAGAATTTCCTACCACCCAGGAATAGTGTCATAGTTTCACCAGGAAGGAATAGAAGACTTGGGTAACTTCACATATTTGCCGTTCAAGTTCTCATAAAGTCTTTGGATTGGTACAGGAGGGTTGCTACTTTTACCAAAAAAGTCACAGGGTGTTAAGTCAGGGACCTTTGACCGACCATTCGTACGGACAACCACGACCCATCCATATCCCGGGGGAAGTGTGAATTCAGCCATTCGCAAACGACAATAGCAAAATGTGGATAGAAGTCAAATCTTAAACATTCTCCCAAGCACTGATAAGTGGCCCGATTTCATCTTTTGGCATTCATGGTATGGCTAAGAATGAATTGACCCACAATCCTGTCCAAAGCAATCCCACTCCACAAAGTTAGTTAAATTCTCATCCATTTAAAAAAAGCACACAAAATGTACACTATACCTACAGTGAAGCATTGTGGTGGCAGCATCATGATTTGGGGCTGTTTTGTGTGCAGTGTTGTACCAGAATGAGTTCCGAAAGTCATTTCAATGAATAAATTAAAAGCAGCCTAGACTGGACATCTTCACAGAGAGGAAGTATAACATTCATTTTGTCACTGGCTGTTCAATGTCACTGTGCCTGTACATACATTACATGTATACATGTATACTTTTGTTAAAAAAAAAAAGTCAGTAAGAAATTAATGTATGAAGTACATAATGGTGTAAAGTGAGGATAAAAAGTGACATATTGTCAAAGTCAAGTCGAGTGTTTATAATGGAACTGTTATGTTATGCCCTACAACAGTGCGTCCAGTAAAGTTGGACACACGTCCTTCATTCACGTCGAGCGAGCGGTGGTTGCTAAAGGAAGGAAGTGAGTGAATAGATGAAGACGCGCAAGGCTATACCTCTGTGCTCTCTTTATGCTTGTGGCTGCAGGCTTCATTAGCTCGACAGAAAGGGACAGCTCCGTCAATAGAACCATAGACCGGTCTCACTGGCACAGGCTCGGGCCCAGTGGGGTGTGTGCCTGCGTGTGTGTGTGTCTGCGTGTTTGTCTGCATATTTCCCCGACCATTCGCACACCACGGGGTCTCATTGTTTCTCACTCATGCCTAAAGGAGGCTCGGCATTGACACTTTTTTTTTTTTTTTTTATAAGGCTCACATCGTTCTTTGTCCCTCATTCTCTCATTTTCCCTCGCAGGCTTTCCATTATTCGCCATTTCACCATTTTCCTCTTTGTGTTCTCTTTTCGGGATGTAAGGTTCCTCTCTGGCTAAGATCTTTTACAAAACCGCACTTTCCGGACAGCACAGGATTCTCACGTCGCCATTAGCTCTTTATATTCCCGTGGTGCACCTTTATTTTAATGATGCATGTAACAACTCCACATTATTGTTAAAATAAATAATAAAAGTAATAATAACGTTCACCTATGAATCCAGCCTATCCACTAGCCACTTCATTAGGTACAGTGTAAAATTGAACAATATATGTATTTTGGTGGTTGCAGTTTGGAGTGTACTACATCAATCTGAGAGATGTCTAATATCTCCTGGGTAAGCAAAATATTACAAAGCTCTCAGTAAAATGTAGTACAGTCCTACACCACTGCAAACCGCATATAGTTAGATCAATATCTCTCTGAGAGTGTTAATCAAAGCAAATAATTATCTCTGCCGAGAATTTTTGATACGGCCTCGGAACGCCTGAATATTGGATCACTCGATTATGCAGTTGTTCCTGATGTTGTGGCTTGTAAGTACTTGAAAATTCATCAATTCTGAAAACACACATTTATTTGCAGCCTGTAAAAAAAGACACATGATATGTGGAGATATAAAAAGTATACACACCCGTTCAAATGCCAGGTTGTTGTGATATAAAAAATTAGACAAAGATAAGTCATTTTTTTTAAAAATCCACCTTTAATGTGGCCTATGACGTACAACTTTATTAGAAAATAAATCTTTTGGAGAAGTGAAGTAAAAATAAACTGAAAAAATGTGTTCGCACACTCTTAAAACTGAGATGATCTATAAAGTGGCTCTAAATTAACCCCAAATAATTTTCAGTTGTTCTAGTAGACTTTTCCGGAGGGTTTTTTCGGGGGGGGGGGGGGGGGTTGGCGTCTTTTTGGTCAAAGTCTGAGGGCTTTGTACTTGTAACACTGACAACTTTTTCAAACTGTTCATAATTTCTTCCACCTTGTTTAAGGTTGTAGTTCCAGCTGAAGAAAAACAGCCCCAAAAATATGATGCCGCAACAGTCATGCGTCATTGAAGGTTTGGTGTTCGCCCAACATACTTCTTGGAATTATGGCCAAAAGGTTCAACCTTGGTTTCATTGGAGCATAACAAAATCTCCCAAACAACGCCGGAAAATGCATCATAGTGGAGGTCATATTAATAGTGGGAAAAAAATCTCAATTACTTATCTCTGTCTTAATTTTTTATATATTGTATCTCAAAAACATGGCATTTGAAGCAGTGTGAAGACTTTTTACCTCCACTGCAACTAAATATTTAGCTAGAAATATACTAGGTGAGGCATGCGATTTCATGGGGAGCACAGCAGCTTGAGGAAAAGAAACAAATAGTATATTATACCTGCTTCCTTCAGTTATGTTAAATGTTAGAAAGACATTTACATATGACATTTTGGTACAAAGTTACAATAAATTTGGGGGAGGGGGGTTGGGCTGAGATCATCAGCATGAGTACAACTCTTCTAATTGTCAGATACAGTGTGATACACATATAAGTCTTTGATCATACGCAATATGATTCAACATAAATACTGACTTCAAGTTGAGTCCAGGTCCTACAGTATCTCTGGGGGTTCAAGGTTGGAGTAAAAGTAGGGTGTCAAAGGGAGAACTTTGTTTTACCCACAGAGAAAAGCAATCTTTGACTCAAATAAGGGAACACGAATGAGGAGGGAGGCTGACAGCAAAGAAAAGAACGATACTGTGGCCTGGTTTGTGGTTCCACTGGGATAGAGACACTTTTTGCCTGCAAAATGAGAGATAGTGTGAGATCTTTTAATACACGCACACACACACGCGCGTACACACATTGCTCCATCCGTCTCTGTGAACCAGCTCTTCTTTGTTGTAGAGGTAGCAAGAAACTTACTGTCCCACATTTCCCTCAGACATACACCACTCCTCATTTCAACCTTTGACTAAAATGTCGCAAGACTCATTTCATTAGCTTTGTTAGTTGTCACTCCCAGTTGAAGTTTACTTTAAAACTGCCACATAAAACAAAACAAAAACAATTAAACATTGTATATTTAAACACCAGAATGTTCAACCAAACCATATAATTTTCTCTTACAAAAGTCCACTAACTTGATAATAATGTGAAACGCCATAGAGGGGCTAACGGAAATTAGAATTGATGTCATGTTAATTATAAAACTTCAAACAACTTCTATTTTAACACACACGGAGCAGCAACACATACAAACAGAGTACACGGCAACACCATAGTCTTTGTGCAGACGACAATTACTGGAGTTTGGTTCGAAAACCTCTGTAGTTCTTTATGCATTCAATCGCACTGCATGTCTTCCAATAAACCTCAGTGGTTATGTTACAATACAACAATGAAGGTGACCTCTAAATTTGGACTTACCTGTATAGCGTAAAAACTCATCAGAAAGAATTGCTTAAAAATCCGCAATATATCAGCTGAACACTACTTAATAAAGGGTGTAGTGTCGTTGTGTGTGTGTGTGTGTGTGTATAAGTGGCCGCCAAACGTGTCCTGCTGGGAAGATTTCATTCCCATAGGCTGGGTGTGGTGGAGGGGGACCACGGCATTCCCTTTACATATGCACACACGCACACTCGCACACACTGCTGGCTCTATTGGTGTAGCTGTCACTCGGCCACCCATTCAGGGCTCAGTCACGGCCACTTAGAGCGCAGCAGACTCTGGGATTCAGACGAGCTGTGATCCAATGACATGTATTTATAATGAGGGGGCCGCCAAGACGTCTTTGTTGTACGCACACTATGTCGGCAAGTGTGTGTGCGTGTGTGAAGAGAATTAGCACACATCCTGAAGCCACTCTAACTCTTCCAATTGTAGTTATTTTTAACAGTAATCCAAATAATATTCATATTACCATAATAATACTGAACAAGATGAATAACAGTGCAGTAGGAGGAATATGCCAACACATTAGGTACACTTGCAACGACATCCAATATAAGAGCTGTGTCAAATATTCTGCCTTTCAAAAAAGATAATAAAGCTGAGTTTTGATTGACACAGTCAGAGAGGCATTCATTGGAAAAATATACAAAGGGAATTTTTCTGTACGTTTGTACACACACAATAAGTCAGGCTTGCAAATAGTCGATCATTCGTGTGTGTGTGTGCGCCCGCGCGCGTGTGCATGCGCATTTCTCGCGCTCACATTATTCTTATTGTCTCCGAGCAGTTACATCATCCAGCCTTCACTTTATCTCATCACGATCTAACCTTTACGCATCTCACTCTCGCCGCCTTGTAAATTATTCTGTATAAGCTGCTTGGAGTTTGTAGTGAAGTGGAACTACACCGCGATGCACTCAGAGGGGTTTCTAATATTACACTTACCTTATTCAGCTACATGCGAGAGAGGGAATAAAATATTCAAATTGTCTCTCAGTGTGATTCAGTGCAGCTCCACAGCACTCCTAAATGCAACCACAAGAACCATTGTTAATTAACGACCTGGAGGGAGGATTTGGCCACAATAAAGACATGTACGCACGAAATACTAATTTGAGGCCACAAAATAGATATAACGTGCACACAAAATACTTACTTGTAGCCACGAAGTATGTATACATAGGCACAAAATGACCATTTTTAGCCACAAAATAGTTATGCCATACACCCAAAAGACTCATTTGTGGCCACGAAATAGTTATAATGTGCACACAAAATGCTATTTTGTAGCTTTAATATCATTCCCATGAACAACTTCGGCAAGCAATGACAAATTAGTATTTCATATGCATGCTATACCTACTTGGTGGCCACAAATATAATAGTATTTTGTATGCACCTTATACCTACTACGTGGCGAAACATTGGTATTTTGTGTGCATGTTATACAGAATTTCATGTGTACAGTATTTAGTGGCCACAAATTAGTATTTCATACACGTTACAACTACCTCATAGTCACAGATTTGTATCAGCAGGTGTACCATATTTTGAGGCCACACATTTTTATTTAGTAATTTGTTTGCACTTTATAACTACTTCATCGTCACAAATAATTATTTTGTGCGCACGTTATTCCAACTTGGTCGCCACAAATAAGTATTTTGTGCACACGTTATTCCTATTTCGTTGCCACAAATCGGTATTTTGTACGCACCTTATACTTACATCAAGGGCAGAAATACTGTACATTTTTCCACCCATGCCATGTCTGGCGCTCTGTAGGTGTACCTAATGTTATGGACGGTGAGTGTAGTTATCAAAGTTTCACTGTCTGCAAGCTGCTATCTGTGGACTACATAGTGCATACATTAAGCATTGGTCGGGACAGCGTGGGCAGTCGAAGAGCTCTGGAGAGCCCTGAGGCCTCTCTTAATTGCTCCATGTCTGAAGCATTGTATCTATCCAGGGACTGTATTCCGCCATAACTACATTCCTCCTCTTCTTCACTCTATATCGTGTGAATCTCATGAAATTTTTTGTTTTATTATACAAGGTGACGCTCAACAATAAAAACGCTTCTTTACTAGTCGGGTCTTTCCTCGCCGTGCTGTGACGTTGCAAAAGCGGACCGTTACCGTGTCTGGGATGTGAGTGGCTGTGTCATTTCCCTCGGGTGTGATTGGGCGGCTCCCCCGTTGACTGGGAGTCCTCTCGGCACTCCACACTTGGGGGTCAAGGGTGACCTAAAGCGTGGGCTAAAAGTCAGACGTATTGCTAGTCATGATGAGGGACTCCCCACTGTAACTAAACACTCTGCATTCAATGTATTTGTTTTTCTGGTCTTTCAGTCCAAAAGTGCTGAATCAGCGCTGTGATAGGAGACACACACACACACACACAATATTCCATTTTGAAAAGTGCCCGGCGATGATGATTTTGGCTACGTATTTTTATTTCATGCTTCTGTCACTCATGTCCACTATCTCTCTTTGTGTCTTTCTTTGCAGAATGTGATACCAGAAAATGAACTGAGATTGTTGTGGATCCATAACAGTGCTATCCTGTAATATAATAGAGACCACAAATGTGTATGTATTGTGAGTACATATGGAAATACACTGCAAATAATCCAGTTTTGCCATACAAAGTGTTTTTACTGGAAATAAAATTCAAAGTGTCAACATTGTATTTATTTTTTCTATTGTATTGTGACCACTATTTCTTTTTTATACACTTCTGAAGAATTGGCTTCATATAGTTTCCATTATAACATGCTGTGTTTAAATCTTGTATAAATCCATGTGTATGGTCAATAAAAATCACATTGATTTGAACATGCCACAGTTTGTTTGTTCATATTTCTTCACCAAAAATAAAGTGTGTTAAATTAATTTTTAAAAGGGGAGTGTAGTACACAGTATTAGAGAAATCTCTCTGAATGATTCTGGTGAGAGGAATTCACACAATTCCAAAAATTCCATGAAGTATATAGAAATATATATAGTAAATAAAAACTGACATTAAGCAGTGGTGTAAACAAGTCAATTGAATTAATTCTAATAAACAAAATTTTTTTAGGAAACAAAAGCGGGGACAAAAATAAATATTTGCCCCTGTGAGAAATATTCTGGAATCCAGAAAATCTATTTATTATTTTAAATCTATTTATTTCTTTTAGAGCGTCTGCCTCACAGTTCTGAGGACCGGGGTTCAATCCCCGGCCACACCTGTGTGGAGTTAGCCTGTTCTCCCCATGCCTGCGTGCGTTTACTCCGGTTTCCTCCCACATCCCAAAAACATGTATGGTAGGTTAATTGACAACTCTAAATTGCCCGTAGGTGTGAATGTGAGTGCAAATGGTTGTTTGTTGATATGTGCCCTGCGATTGGCTGGCAACCAGTTCAGGGTGTACCCCGCCACCTGCCCGATGATAGCTGGGATAGGCTCCAGCCCCCCCGCGACCATAGTGAGGAGAAGTGGCTCAGAAAATGGAGGTATATTTATTTATTTTTGTATCATAAATAAATATGTGTACCAGTCAGGCACATGGTTAGCTCCAGAAAATTTCAAAATAGCTCTGTGAAATATTTTTCATGTAAAACTGGCTAACTGAGCAAAAAAGGCTTTTCAAAGGTCCATCCATCCATTTTCTGAGCCGCTTCTCCTCACTAGGGTCGCGGGCATGCTGGAGCCTATCCCAGCTGTCATCGGGCACGAGGCGGGGTACACCCTGAACTGGTTGCCAGCCAATCGCAGGGCACATACAAACAAACAACCAATCGCACTCACATTTACACCTACGGGTGATTTAGAGTCTCCAATTAATGCATGTTTTTGGGATGTGGGAGGAAACCGGAGTGCCCGGAGAAAACCCACACAGGCACGGGGAGAACATGCAAACTCCACACAGGCGGGACCGGGGATTGAACCCGCTCCTCAGAACTGTGAGGCTGACGCTCTAAGCAGCCGTCCACCGTGCCACCCTTTTCAAAGGTCCATTTTTTTTCAATTATTGATTCATGGTATATATATTTTTCATTAAAATTATATAATCACTACATAATTATGTATTTAACTGGTAGCCTCTTTATTGATGAAACTGTCCAATTTAGGCCAGGAAGAGACTTCTAGAAATGAATCCTTTGCATACTAGCAAAAAGACAAAATATAGATATATCTTATCTATCTTATCTATGTGGGCTATGTGATCAATGATGTTATTTAATGATAGAAAATGATAGGACACATTTATGGATGAAAAAAAAAAAAGGTGCCTGTAGCAGCAACTTTACAAGCTTTTCCATGAACCACAACTGGGCTAAAGCTATTCCTTTGAATAGTTTGTAATAATTTTATTGAGATTTGTTTACAATAAATAAATAAATCTTTTTTTTTTTTTTCATTGTATGCGGGGCTCTTTAGGAACCAATAGTTCAAGAGGGGGGGAAATGGTGATAGAATGGGAGATACTAGAGCAATTGTGAGAGAGTGAGAATAGAGTAGATCTGAATAAATGCAAATTGTGCCTGCTCCCCTCTGGCATCTTGCCAAGTATCTATAGCAACCACATCCTGTGGCACACACTCACTCCTCCATCCTGGCCTCCATATCCTAATTAGTCCCGAAAGCACCTTTTCCCCCCACACTGGTTCTATTTTATTCCCCATTCGTTCACATAAATTGTCATTCAACGTCAAAAATCAGCGTTTACCATAAACAATATACATTTTAAATTCAGATTTTTTTTTCTTTTTTCTTTTTTGGGGGAGTTAAAATTACCAGTTTATCAATATAGACTTTATTTTTCAACTAATACAATTTAATGTAATTTACAGGGATCCCCGTTTTCAGTGTTTTCCCAATGTCGCGCAACTGTGACGCGTTCTCGGTCAAGGTTCAAGTTCAAGCGGCGAGTCGGCACTGTGTCGAGCAAAGGCTCGAAGCACTGTGCTTGCACTTCCATCTAGCGACCATTTCTGGAACTGCACACGCTAAAATTTCTTTTCAAGGTTGGAGGGCTCTCTAGTGGCTATTTTACGCAATTACAATGCAGGTCCTCGTATTGCCCAACCGTAAACGACCCAAGGCACTTATCATCACCTTCCTAAAATAAGTCTGATTCATTCATTCATTCATTCATCTCATGATGCTGGCCACCTCTGCTACAATCGCCTACATCCTCAGTTTAGCAGATCGTGCAATTCTACACCTGCAGTGTGTAATTATTACTTGGGCCAGTGGTTCTGAAACTTTTAACACAGAGCACCACCTAAAAATATATTTTGCTCTCCAAGTACCACCATCATGACCAGCATTAAAATACAGTAGCCTCGTAGGCCTAAGTGCTCATAAAAAATGAGACAGACTTCAAGCAGTTTGAACATTAACACTGAATTAAAAAAAAAAAAAAGAAATCTACCTAAAAAAAAAAGTATATTAAAATGTATTGCACATAAAAGGTAAATAGAATTTGTACCTAAATATATGTTTGAAAACAAACAATTCCAAAGTATAAATCAGTACAACTAAACTGCACTGGATTAAAATTAAATCTTAAATCACTAACATTATGGACAGTGTGAACGTTAAGTGACTCTTCACGTCCACTAGAAGGAGCCAGCATGCGTGTGCCACACATAATTACTGATTTGGGCCATTTTAGGAGGCTGCCAATATTTATTTTATCATGCTCGAGTTGAGCCGACACCTCCTATGTCTAAATTTGGTCAATTTCGTACTTTCTCACAAATCGATACTATTGATCAGTCCCCACGTGGGTATGTTATTTTTACAAATGATTTACCAATCTATAGTGTTGAAAATAAATGTCTTGCTCTCCTTGACGATGCAATGTTAATGGCTCAACAAACATGCAGTTTTTGTGATTTCAGGAAAAGTGATGGTTTTGGATATGCAAGGTTCCCGCCCGACGGCAGCGATAAGAAAAATCTCACAGCATATAGTTAAACAAAAATGTCCCAAAAATTATATGTAGCTACTAACAATGATCTCGTCGCAATTTACTTACAAATGTATTTATTTTCTGTGATAAATCTGGGCCTGTTTAGTTGAATGCAAAGCAGTTATGTTGTATGAAGGGCAACAGGTTACACAGGATAATTGTACCGTATACCCGCTAGTGGAAGAGCATTTTGCCCAAGAGGGTCAAGAATTAAAGGTAACTTTACACACCCTATAATACTGTAAATTAATGTGCAGAGCTGTGCATGCAGTTGACACATGGACAAACACAACGGCCGATTACCCCCACCAAGTCTACAACTTGACCAAGCAATCATTATTAGAAGCTAATGCTGTTAGCCAACGCTAATCTGTGCAACCAACAAAACTCAGTGAATCTCTGCAGGAACAACACTTGGGTCACCACTGGCGAATTTATCCATTATTAATGTAACACTTGATGGATGAGCAGGCACTCCAGAAACTCAACAATTTGTAAATAAACAGTAAAAAGTCAATTTCACGTAGCATGGGACATTTCAATGATACAGGAGACATATCGACAGTACTTAGGAAACAAGTTTTAATTGACATTTAAAATCAGTCAATCTGAACACAGTGTAGAGATCAGGTGCACAAACACTCAGATGGCACAAATCACAGGAACAAACAAAGCGTTTTCTAAACCACCACTGCACTTAGAACAATACATACCATGCAAATACAGTGTACTCGGAGGTACGCAAATTGTTTTAAAACAACAACATATTTGAAAATTAAAATGGTTCATCACTTATATTTTAAAATTTTGAGTATTTCATCAAGTCGCTACGCAATTATTATTATTTTTTTTATGTCATTCCAACAGAAATCAAAATAAATTAACAGTCATCACATGTAAAGCTACGTTTACACGTTCCCAGGAGCCACGGCAGCTCTGTTTCAGGTCACTGTACACAAACAGGATAGTCATGAGGTAACGCGGGGGGGATGGGATGGGCAAACACGGCAGAATGGTGGTCTTCTGACTGGAATTTTCCAAAAAAGCTTTAAACAGCTGCAGCTCATTCAGAACAAAGCGATCAGAACATATTACTCCAATTCTAAAGTCTCAACACTGGCTCCCAGTCAGCCAAAGAATAGACTTTGAAGTTGTGCTACTGGTCTATAAAACGCGAAATGGTTTAGGTCCTGAATACATTAGAGAAATGCTAATGGTATATAAACCCAGTAGGGCTCTGAGATCTACAGATTTAGGTCAGACAGTGGGGCACAAAGTCCAAAGCAAACATGGTGAAACAGCATTTAGCTGTTATGCTGCATACAAATGAAATAAGTTGCCAACAGAAGTGAAGTCTGCCCCAAGTGTGAATGTATTTAAGACAAAACTATTCTTAAAAAATATTAATTATTATTAAAAACTATTACTTTCCCTCGTACTTATGATTGAGCCTTTTAGGGCATTTTCATCTTTTTTAAAAGTTTATCTTGCACGGTATATTCTTTTAGTAATTATTTTTAAGCTGTCTTTTATTTTTCTGTACTTTGTTTTTAAATGTTCTTAATCATGTAAAGCACATCGAGTTACCTTGTGTATGAAATGCGCTATTTATATGAATTTGCCTTGTGTTGATGTTTAAATTGTCAAGACATTTCCCACGGCAGTCAGAGAGATTCTGGAAGGAGCTAGACGAAGTAGTTCTGAGCATCCCAGACAGAGAGTCGTGATTGGTGCAGATTGTAATGGACATGTTGGTGAAGGAAATAGGGGTGATGAAGAAGTGACGGGTAAGTACGGCATCCAGGAAAGGAACTTGGAGGGACAGATGGTGGTAGACTTTGCAAAAAGGATGCAAATGGCTGTTGTGAACACTTCTTTTTTTTCAAGCGGCAGGAACATAGGGTGACTTACAAGAACGGAGGTAGAAGCACGCAGGTGGATTACATCTTGTGCAGACGATGTAATCTGAAGGAGGTTACCGACTGTAAGGTATGGTAGGGGAGAGTGTGGCTAGACAGCATAGGATTGTGGTGTGTAAAATGACTGGTGGTGGGGAGGAAGATTAGGAAGACAAAGGTAAAGCAGAGAGCCATGTGGTGGAAGCTGAGACAGGATGACTGTTTTGCATCTTTTCAGGAAGAGGTGAGACAGGCTCTTGGTGGATAGGAGGAGCTTCCTGAAGACTGGACCACTGTAGCCAAGGTGATCAGAGAGGCAGGCAGGAGAGTACCTGGTGTATCTTCTGGCAGGAAAGGAGAGAAGGAGACTTGGTGGTGGAACCTCACAGTACAGAAAATCATACAAGGAAAAAGGTTACCTAAGAAGTGGGACACTGAGAGGACCGAGGAGAGGCGAAAGGAATACATTGAGATGCGACATAGGGCAAAGGTAGAGGTGGCAAAGGCCAAAGAAGAGGCATATGATGACATGTATGCCTGTTTGTACACTAAAGAAGGAGAAAAGGATCTATACAAGTTGGCCAGACAGAGGGATAGAGATGGGAAGGATGTGCAGCAGGTTAGGGTGATTAAGGATAGAGATGGAAATATGTTGACTGGTGCCAGTAGTGTGCTAGATAGATGGAAAGAATACTTCGAGGAGTTGATGAATGAGGAAAATGAGAGAGAAAGGAGAGTAGAAGAGGCAAGTGTGGTGGACCAGGAAGTGGCAATGATTAGTAAGGGGGAAGTTAGAAAGGCATTAATGAGGCTGAAAAATGGAAAGGCAGTTGGTCCTGATGACATTCCTGTGGAGGTATGGAAGCATCTAGGAGAGGTGGCTGTGGAGTTTTTGACCAGCTTGTTCAATAGAATTCTAGCGCATGAGAAGATGCCTGAGGAATAGAGGAAAAGTGTGCTGGTGCCTATTTTTTAAGAACAAGGGTGATGTGCAGAGCTGTGGGAACTATAGAGGAATAAAGTTGATGAGCCAAACAATGAAGTTATGGGAAAGAGTAGGAGGCTAGACTCAGGACAGAAGTGAGTATTTGCAAGCAACAGTATGGTTTCATGCCTAGAAAGAATACCACAGATGCATTATTTGCTACATTGTGTCTTTGTTGATCTAGAGAAAGCCTATGACAGAGTACCCAGAGAGGAAGTGTGGTACTGCATGCGGAAGTCTGGAATGGCAAAGAAGTATGTTAGAATAATACAGGACATGTACGAGGGAAGCAGAACAGTGGTGAGGTGTGCTGTAGGTGTGACAGATGAATTTAAGGTGGAGGTGGGACTGCATCGGGCATCAGCCCTGAGCGCCTTCCTGTTTGCAGTGGCGATGGATAGGCTGACAGATGAGGTTAGACTGGAATCCCCGTGGACCATGATGTTTGCAGATGACATTGTGATCTGCAGTGAAAGCAAGGAGCAGGTGGAGGAACTGTTAGAAAGATGGAGGCATGCACTGGAAAGCAGAGGAATGAAGATTAGCCGAAGTAAGACAGAATATATGTGCATGAATGAGAGGGGTGGTGGGGGAAGAGTGAGGCTGCAGGGAGAAGAGCTAGCAAGTGTGGAGGACTTTAAATACTTGGGGTCAACCGTCCAGAGCAATGGTGAGTGTAGTCAGGAAGTGAAGAAATGGGTCCAAGCAGGACTCAGAGTCTCTGCTAGGATGAAGGGCAAAGTTTATAAAACAGTGATGAGGCCAGCCATGATGTACGGATTAGAGACAGTGGCACTGAAGAGACAACAGGAAGCAGAGCTGGAGGTGGCGGAAATGAAGATGTTGAGGGTCGCTCTCGGAGTGACCAGGTTGGATAAAATTAGAAATGAGCTCATCAAAGGGACAGCCAACCTTCGATGTTTGTATAGGGTGGAACACAACTTGAAAGCAGTCCGTAGTGGGACGGGAAGCATATTTCCCCGTCATCTCACACTTGCCGACAGATTATTATTATTATTTATTTATTTATTTTTATTTTTTTAAACTAAGCCACGTTGATTGAATTGTGTTACGTTGAAAACAAGCTCTTTTAAATGTTTTACTCTGCCGAGGCCAGAAACTGGCTCCAAAGCTGCCCAATGTCTACGTTTCATTAGCCCAGGCCTTGACAGAACTGGGCTAATGTGAGGGACGGCCATCAGAACGTGACGGGCTGGGAGGGAACACACTGGCATCTGTGGAAATCTGTGGTCGGAACGTAGAGCACCTTTGAGCCACAGACACTCAGCAGCCCCTCAGGCCCGTCAACGATACCGTGAACCTTACTGAGGGGGGAAAAATAGCCAAAATCCCACAGCACAGTTACATTTCATGGCTGCCGTGGTCACTGGGAACATAGTGGATACGTACCCTAACCAGGGAGTAAAGTGGTGACAATTTTAAGGGCCCATGATTGACAGGGGCCATAGAAAATCATATTTTCAATTTGCAGCATTGTAGTGGGGCCCCAAATTCTTGGCGACACCCCTTCAGTCAAGTACATCAAAAACACTCCCAAAATGAGTTGCTTAGAAAGGATTTGTGAAACGTGGCTTGTGTGTCTGCCTACTAGGAGGTGACAAAATCCATGTAGAAAAAGTGGATTGAAGAATTACATTCATTCAGAGTGCGAATAAATCAACTCCAATAGCAGACCATCAAAAACTAGAAAATGATCAACTTTCAAAAAGGGTCGCGAAAGTAGCTCACTCATAGTACAACGGTTACTACTCCTCCCCAGGCACTTAAAGACACAATACTGAGATGTTCAGTGAGATCGCAGCTGCTGAGATGAAACTACAAACTGAAAGGCTTTCCATATGTCATCCACACTGTTCTACCAGTGGTTCTCACACTGGGGTCCGGGGACCCCTAGGGGTCAGTAAGGCGTAGCTTGGGGGTCTGGAAAATAACTTGCATGAAACTATTATGTCAGAACAAGAATATAACTCAGAATGAGGACCGGCAGCCAATAGCACAAACATGATAAACCAATTACTCCTCCCTACCTTAGCTTTGGGCCAATCGAAAGCTCTGATGATTGTGATGTATCGTCACATAAATTTGACAACCCCAAATATAATGTAATATAAAAAATATGACTTTGCTTTGTAAACTTACTAAGCAAAATGTGTAAAATTCCTGTTGCATTAAGGGGTACTCGTGGTAGTTAAGTTAATTGGCGTTAGGATTATGAGGTTATCCCTGGAAGAAATTCTCCCCTGTAAGGGGTCTCTGGACCCAAAGTTTAAAGAAGCCCGGCTATCGACTACCAATAAAAGATACAAATTCAAGTTGTGTTCCTAAGTTTATATATTATTCAGATATAGTCACATTTCACTATGTCGTGTCATGCTATAAATACTTAGAGGGGTGTTAACCAGCTGCTATGTTAAGATTGTCTCATGTTTAAAAGACACTCCACTGCCCCCTCCTGCTCAGTCTACTCAAATATCTGGCCTGAGTTTGCCTTTAACAGAAACTGGCCAACAATCACAACACACATACAAATTTAAATGTGATAATGTACCGAGGCAAAACACACAATAATTCTCTAATGATTATTCACTTCCCTCTTCATGTGTGCTTCATGTCTATAAAATGAGTCAATCAGAAAAAAATCATCACCTTCTGTCTAGCTTATGACCACTAATGTCAGATGGTTAAATGAAAAGTATGATGGAAAATCTATATGATACAGTGCAACCTTGATGATGAAATAACATGGACACTCTTTACACTTGGCATCTTTTCATTTTGTTGGCCCATACTTAAAATGCAGCTCGAACAAAAATATATGATAAAATGTTAGTTTTCTCTCCTTTAGCTAGGATATTTGCTTTAAAGCTATACTTTATTTTCATTCACCCATTTTCTATTTCTTCTTGAGCGGTCTGGACTCTATTCCTGTGTAAATACATATGTCAGTGTTAGCTTGTTATTTGCATTTGAGTTGACCCACCGTCTTAGTTTAACTTAACTGCCTCAATGTTGGCAAAAGACGTACAGTCCCCTTCAAAAGTATTGAAACGGCAAGATCATTTCCTTTGCTTTTGTTGTATACTGAAGACAATTGGGTTTCAGATCAAAAGATGAAGACAAACGTTCCGAATTCCAGCTTTCATTTCATAGTATTTACCAGTACATCTAGATGTGTTAAACAACTCAGGACAGAGCACCTTTTGTTTGAAGCCACCTACTTTTCAAATGAGGAAAAGTATTTGAACAGACATTATTAAATTAACTTAAAGTGAATAACATTTAATATTTTGGTGGCATCATCCTTACTTGCAATAACTGCATCAAGCCTGCGACCCATTGACTTCGCCAGACAGACTTCACTTGAAATGCTTTTCCAAGCCTTTACTGCAGCCTCTTTCAGTTCTTGTTTGTTTCTGGGGGTTTCTCCCTTCAGTCTCCTCTTCAGGAGGTAAAATGCATGCTCTATTGGGTTACGGTACGGTGATTGACTTGGCCAGTCTAAGACCTTCCACTCTTTATTCCTGATATAAGTCCTTTATTGTGTTGGCAGTGTGTTTTGGGTCATTGTCTTGTTGCATGATGAAGCTTCTCCTGATTAGTTTGGATGCATTTTTCTGTAAATTGCCAGGCAAAATGGTTTTGTAGACCTCAGAATTCCTTCTGCTGCTACCATAATGAGTTACATCATCAATAAAGACGAGTGAGCCCGTTCCAGAAGCAGCCATGGAAGCCCAAACCATGACATTACCTCCACCATGCTTAACAGATGAGTTTGTGTGTTTTGGATCATAAACCAATCCTTTCTTTCTCCATATTTTGGCCTTGCCATCACTTTGGTAGAGGTTAATCTTGGTTTCATCAGTCCATAAAACTTTGTTCCAAAACTTTTGTGGCTCATATCTGTACTTTGCAAAGTCCAATCTGGCCTTCATTTTCGCTGATGAGTGGTTTGCATCTTGTGGTATGGGCTGTAGTCTTAATCGAACAGTGGATGGTGTTCCCTTCACCCCTTCCCTGTGGAGGTTGGCAGTGATGTCACTGACTATTATCTTTGGGTGTTTCTTCACAGCTCTCACAATATTTCTGTCATCAACTGCTCTTGATACCTTTGCCCGACCTGTTCTATGTCTGTTGCTCAGTACACCAGTAGTTTCTTTCTTTTTTAGGACATTCCAAATTGTTGTATTGCCTATGCTCAATGTTTGTGCAATAGCTCAGATTGATTTCCCCTTCTCTCAGTTTCAAAATGGTTTGCTTTTCTCGCATAGACAGCTCTCTGGTCTTCATGTTTGCTTAACGGCAAATGCAGTTTTCACAGGTGAAACCCAAAGCCCAAAAAAAAGCACTATCTAATGTTACAATCAAAAGCAATCAACCTAGAAGGCAACACCTGAGCAACTAGAAACGTATATCAGTCACGTTCCAATACATTTGCTCACTTGAAAGTGGGTGGCTTCAAACAAAAGGTCCTCTATCCTGAGTTGTTTAACACATCTAGATGTAAATACCATGAAATAAAAGCTGGAATTCTGAACTTTTGTCTCATTCATCTTTTGATCTGAACCCCAAACGTCCTCAGTCTACAACAAAAACAAAGGAATTGACCTTGCTGTTCCAATACTTTTGGAGGGGACTGTATTTTATTGTTTTACTTACCTGATTCGAACTTGTGCGCGGTATTTGGCTGAGGGTCGAAGCCAAAAGGGAGCACGTTAAGGACAGACGGTGTTGTGACAAAAAGTCATCCTAAATGTTATCCACGCAATATTTCCGTGACTTGGAAAAAACACATTTTCAAAATTCATAACTTTTTCTGTTTTTTCACGACCGTGCACACCCTGTCATTTATTGAGTTGCACCATAAGTCGTTGGAAGCAAACACTGAACTGAATGTTTAGGTCACTTTGGGCACATACTGGAGTTACATTCTCCTTTCAATACCTCATTATCCACTACATCTATCCACATAAAACCTATTTACGGTGTAAACTCATATATTATCGAACGTGTAACATGGACAGTAATTAAATGTCAGTTTGCATTGCATTGGAAGGTGTCCCTTTACGCAGACAAGGTAGCTAGAAGCCCGTTGGCGTGTATGTAACGCTCACAGTCTAACTTTAGTGCCCAGACATGTACGGATAAAAAACTGAGCATATTGCACTTTGATGCACATGACAAGAGCGCTTACAGAAGCGTACAGAAGCTTAGTCACATCTTCAGGAAGCACGTTAAGGACACATTATCCACTTATTGTGAGTGTGTGTTTGCCTCCACTGGCGCAATACACACTCCACATACACTCTCCCCCCATTCCCTGTGAAATTGTAACATCCAGAAGTCCCGTGTTTTCTCACCATTACCGGGACGTGTAGCCCATCTCATGCAGCTTCCTCAGGAGAATCTGAGTGAGGTCAAAGGTTGTGAAGCTGATCCCTACCGCAATGGGCCCTTTGACCCAGTTCATACTGAGGCCTTTATAGAGTCCTCGGATAACACCCTCCTCAGACATGATCTCCCTCATGGTGCCCAGGATGGTGCCGTAAGTGTGACCCGTGACCCCTGCGGTCTGCATGCGCCGGCGTACCACATCCAAAGGGTAAGACGCCGACTGACTGATGAGGCCCGCACAGGCCCCAAAGGCTAGCCGTTCATACGAGTAGGGCTGTGCACGCCCACTTCTCTCTGCAGCAGAGGAGACCCCATCAACATCGCATAAAAGCAATGTTTACACCGACAACACGAAGATTGAGCTGACTGTAGAAAGACGTCATCATTGTTCTCAAACTGTACCTGCATGAAGCTTTTTCAGCGTCTCATAGGTAAAGAAGCTGAGGCCCGCATAGGGGACCACACCTAGTATGGTGGGCGTAAAACCTCGATACAGGGTCTTCAGTCCCTCTTCCCGGGAGATCCGCACAAACACATGCAGGATGTTGCTGTACCTAAACACAGAGGGCATTGTGGCGATCTTGTGTCACATAGGAATTGGCATCTGTTTGTGCACTGTTAATTTGCGAATGACAAACGTTTGAGGAGCAGTGTTCAATATTTGAGTAAATACGGTAAAATTGTTCATAACTGCATCTGTGGACAGAGAATTAATTTTCACAATACTATACCAATCTACCAGCCAAGTTTAGTTGAGACAAAAGTTCTAAAAAAATTTTTTAAAAAGCACGGGGGGTTTTTTTGGTTATTATTTTTTTTTTATAACCACATTAGCAATTGCTAGACTGTATTTTTTTAAAATATGGGTCAATGAGGGACAAATTCCTGACAAAGTAATGGTGACCTTTCAGAATATCTTAAAAACTACTAAACGTAGTCACTGTGTCATGACAGTTTAAAGTGGACTTACATTTCTTTTGGTGTAACAGCCATCCTAGCTCGCACCATGTCCAGAGGATACGTCAACATGGCTGCAGTGATGCCTGCCATTGATCCAGCCAGTAACCTCGGGAGTGGTGGGAGGACCCTGGATCAAACATTATACACGAAAACATCAGCCTTCTTATGTCTTAAGCAGTTTTAATAAATAAAATGTGTGTGTATGCAATGTTGAGGCTGACACTCACTTCCCCTGAAAGCCATAGTAGTCTCCCAGGAGACTTTTATACTGCTCGTGAGCACAGAACTGGATGGCGGCATACGGGATGACTCGCACCATAGTGGCAGAGTTGCCCCTCCACAGACTGAAGAAGCCATCTTGAAGGTATGTGCGGTAGATTAACCTGTAGGCCTCCTGAAATACATCAAAAGAGGATAGCAGCTTACTTTTCTACTTGATGTAATACTTCAGTGTGACTAGCTAGAGACAAACGTCATTGTGGCGTCAATACTTCAACTCAAAACTTACTTTTGCAGAGAATCTTGCTGAAGACACTGAAAAGACAAATGGTTCAAACTCCGTTATTCATGAGAACACTGCGAGAAAGTGGATATAAAATGTCTACACACCACTGTTCAAGTGTTTTGTGATATAAAAATGTGATTTGTGATATAAAAATTAAACCAACAAAAATCCATCCATCCATCCATTTTTCCATACAGATTATCCTCACTAGGGTCACAAGCGTGCTGGAGCCTATCCTAGCTGACTGTGGGCGAGAGGCAGGGTACACACTTAACTGGTTACCAGCCATTCGCAGGGCACCAACAAAAATCATTTTTTTTTAAATTATTATTGTGACCTATAACCTGCAGAACTCTTTTTTTGTTTTTTTGTACAGTTTTGGGAGGGGATTAAAAATAGCTAAAATAATGTGGTTGCACAAGTGTGCACATCCTCGATACAAGATATGCTAATAGGTTACATATTCCAATATGTAATTCAATTTTCTATAAGGTACGTGTACGGTACTATTTCAAAAAATTCTAGGAGGCTTTTCCTTTTTTTCCCACTTTCAAGCAGAAGCAGGAAGGTTTTGTGGTAACCTCGACTGCTATTTCGAACTGTTCACAATTCCTTCAATCTTTTCTAAGGCGGCAGTTGCAGCTGAAGAAAAACAGCCCCAAAGCATAATGCTCAAATGCTGCCACCACCATGCTTAACTGTAGGTATGGTATTCTTGGGGTGATGAGCAGTGCTGTTTGTGCCAAACATACCTCTAGGAATTATGCCCAAAAAGTTCAATCTTGGTTTCATTGGCCCGTAACACATTTTCCCCACATTTCTTCAGGAGAATTTGGATGCTGAAACTGGGGCCTTAGACAAGGTGAAAGGAATTATTAACAGTTTAAAAGAATCGCAGTCAATGTAAGCACAAAACTTAGAGGCTTCTGCTAGAAATCAGCGGAAAAAAGTCAGGAAAAGTCTAATTATACAGATGAAATGTATTTGGGGTTAATCAGAGGCCCTTTAAATGGTAGCAGGTGTGTGCTGACTCACATTTAACACGAGTTTGGATGTGATGAATCCGAACTCAGCCACATCCCACTTATAGGATGCACACTGGTGCAACCACATTATCTCACTTATTTGCTTTGACTTTCCTTTGGAAATATTTTCATTTTTCAATTGAGTTGTACAGATTAAAGGTCACATTAATTCTGGGATTTTTTATTTTTTATTTTTTTTTAATTATTCATCTTGGTCTAACCTGGCATTTGAACAGGGGTGGGTGGACTTTTAATATCCACTGTAGCTATAAATGAATGTCATCTACTGTATGTTTGGTACTCAATCCCCCATTGTCTAAATATAACAAACAGTTTCCACAGTTAGACCAGCCCAGCATTCATCTTGCCTTGAAAGATAATTTTAGTCCTGTCCAATGGAGCGACAGCTGTTTTGGCCACAGCTCCCGCTAAAGCCCCCGAGAAAAGCGAGTTGATGACGGAGCGAGTCTGCTTCAGGCCCTGTCCAAAAAATAAATAAATAAAAGGAGTCACTTAGGAGTTATATCAAGTACCTACTGTGCATGTAAACTATGTTGTGTTTGGATTGCTGTAGATTATTAAAGAGTTGGCCTAAGAATCATTGATGGCCTTTGATTGGCCAGTGAGTAATCTTTGTGATTATGTCATATTTTACTTCTGACTGAGTGGAGGCCGGCGGCAGCACTTCTCTCTGGGTGAGTGCTGCATGTTTATCCTGGACTCCATTCCCCATGCCCGAGGACTATACGCCGATGCCTTGAAGCGCACTCATGAATCACACTACTTGGGGGCTCAGGGAGCTGAATAGTAGAGGTCAGAAGGAACAAAGATTAAATCTAGTTAAACAACGAAAAACAATTCTTTCATCACAATTAGGGCCCAAACATTACAATTATATTACAGTATGTTATTCTTCAGCAGGCCTCAACACTCCCAAAAATTCACCAATTTTTGCAAGAACATGTATCCTGGTGAAAATTGGGTTTTAGGGCTCCTGAACACAAAACCCTAGAAGTCACTCTTGCAGAGGTCGAAAAAAAGTAGCCCACGAACACCAATTTTACCAATCGACACAAATTGGGTGGACATGTCTATCATGACGGGATGCACCAAAAAGTCTCAAGGAAACATGTTCGAAATGGAACAGGAAGTCGGCATTTTTGGTTTGAAGCAGCCATTTTAGGCAATTTCAGGGATCATAAGAAAAAGCACATACTACTGAACTGTTATGGTTTGGAATCGCTCTCTCGTGTACTCCTGTTACATTTAGCCAACTGGCAACAAGACACTGGGGAAAGTTGTGTCCCAAAATATCTCCCCAAGAGCAGCATTGTTGAATTGTAGGTGAAAGGTGTCCAGTGGACCGCCTCCAAGAGAACAACAAACATGCCGCTTCCTTGCTTGCGTATTGGGTTACATTTTTAACAAGTTTGTGTCATGCTTGCCAGTTATGAGCAAACATGAGAGAAACTTGTGAAAAACACTGACTGGAGCAACAACGGTGTCTGCATTTCTTCTTGTAGTGAGCTAATCCTTTTAGCAGGCAATCACTTACTTATATGATTACTAACCTATAAGCCTAAAGCGTAAATGTAAGAACATGGGTTTCAAAGTGAATTATCAAACTAGAAGACTGAGGTAGATGTGCTATGTTCTCTAATTGTGAGCCTGGATGTCAGGACTAGGGCTACAAGCTGCAACTATTGAATATTTTTAAGAATCAATTATTCGACTGATTATCCCATCGCTTAATCAGATAAAAAATTGTTTTGCATTATTAAACAACAAAATATGCATGTGAGATGCTTGTGTCTTTAAGTGCCTGGCGAGGAGTAGTAACCGTTTTGGGGGGGCATTGCGAGCAATCTAACGAGTGGTGGGCTATATGAAATCAGTCAACGTCGATTCCTTGTGTTGGCGATGATAGACGTGCTGCTGTGATATTCGAGTTTGCGGAATAAACATTCCAATTTATCTTTTTTTTCCCCAAGTGTGAAATGAATCCAAACCATTATCTCTCTTTTACGCACCCCTTCCTCCTGGCTTGCCACCATGGCACCAATTTATTTCAACACTAAGTGGTGTGTGTCAGAAACATTAGTTCGTGTGTAAGAATTATCACTGGGAAGCTAGGAGACAGATCTTTGCATCAACTTTTTTTGTAAATCGAATTATTCAAGTTATTCAATTTATTATTTCAGTCCTAGTGAGTACATAATTTGCCCTTTTTGAAGTTTTGGTCAAGAATGTTAAAAAGTGCTCCCTGTCCACTTCCTGAAAAGCTACACTGCCATTAAGTGTCATCAGAGGGAAATTAGTTTAATTGTATGTTAGTTTAATTATAAAATGGAGTTAAAATGTAACTTCAAACATTGCCTGTACATTTAATAAAGGATTTGTGATGGCAAAAGTTTTACCCTTTTGTTGTATTTGTATTCAAGAAAAAAATATAAGACCCTGGAATGCAATTTGTTCAACCTTAGGGGTCCCACTGAACCTCCACAGTTTCCACACTGCATTAAAAACCATTGAACTACAAAACCCACTCTATTATAATACAATCTTTTATTTAGGGTTACTTCGCAGTCAATGCCAAGTCTGCAAATTTGGTTAAAAATGCATCAAAGCCACATTATGATGAATCAACAGAACCAGATAATGAGAGGCAGCCGGGAGCACAAACAAGGGGGCGACTTACACTGGCCGTCATTATAACAGCGCTTCAATCCAGATTCTGTCATGAGCCATTTGGAACCCCAAGGTGCCCCATTTCACCTCACTAACACAGCTGGCCAAAATTCAACTTCTCCTCACAGATTTTGTTTTTAAGGCATACCACTGATAAGTTCCTTGCTCTTGAATGATAGTGAAGACTGTTTGACTTACTCAGGATTTACTACTTTATATTATTATTACTACTACTACAACTACTACTAACCCATATGTGGGACAGCAGAGCAGAAATTAATTATACAAATAAGAGCACCATAAAATGCATGCTCGTGTATCATTAGTGATTAATGCACAACTGTCTTTTTTTGGTGATATACGGTACATGTGAGTACTATTTCTCGGCTCTTGTCGGTTGAGTGTCCGGCCCACATCGAGGATTTGAGTCACAGGACTTGATTCGAATCAAACTTAAGTCGACAATTTTAGGAGTTGGGACTTGCTTGGCACAAACCTACAAAAGACTTGACTCGCCATCCATGAGACTCGACTTGAACCACACGACAAGTCTTGAAAATTGCCATTTTCCGCCTCAAAGAAACAAGTACAGATAGTGTGAAGTGGCTGATGTGCAAACATATTTTGTGACTGACCATTATGACTTACTTAACCCAAGTAATGACTTCAATCTACTTGACCTGCTTGATTTTTGCCAAGGTAAATTGGGACTTCTTGATGCTGATAAATTAGGTTCAGACCTCCCACTTACTTGTGACTTGCACATAAGTGACTTGCCCCCATCTCTGGTATTATCCTCCTATATATATTTTAACATGATACAAAATAAAATTTTTGTATAACGGTATTGAGAAATACAAAGCTTTAAAACGTGTTCAGGGGATGTTGTGTTCATCAGCTGCTCCAAGTAACTTAACTTTGTATTGAGTGTAAAGGTGTGTCAGAAAATGTTCCAGGACTCAAACGCAAATTACGAGCTTTCCCCTTCGATGTGGGCCGGACACTCAACCGACAAGAGCAGAGAATTGTGGCAGGACAACGCGCCTGCTCAGAATGCCCTGAGCATCTGACAATTCCTGGCCAAGAAGAACACTGCCGTGCGAGAGAGAACAAGCTCCCGCCCCTCACCTGACCTGTCATTCCCCCCCTAGCTCAAGGGGGTTTATCAAAAAGACATGGATGATATCAACATGACCATAACATGAAATAAGCCTTCCAAGAGTAGATGAGAGCGTGGCAGAAAAGCCTTAGTTTGCAGCGGAAAACTTCTAGTTCGGATTTGAAATATATCTTTTCTGAAACCAGTCCTGGAACTTTTCTGACACATATGTAGACATATTGAGAAAAACAAAGCTTTCATTTCTTAGAAGGGGGTTGTTTTCATCAGCTGCTCAATGTACCGTGTTAACTTTGCACTTATGACGTCTGCTCATGTTATTCATATTGTGTACAGTACTGGACTCATTTTTGAGACCCAGAATTATCACAAGTCAGTACGAACTTTCGGACGTTAAAGCACCATCTTGTACCGTCACCTGCCCTGAATTAACAACAATAAAATGACACAACCAGTTGCTTACCTCATTTTACACCGGCACCAATACCAATGCTTTGGAAAACTTTCCCTGGTTATTATTTTTTAAGCCTAAAATGGTATATTCCCCGAACCCACCTTCAAGCATTAAAGTTAGCCAAACATTGGGTTAGATAACGCAAGCTAGCCGTTAGCTCGCTGCTACACAAGTGCTTACTTTCATTTTTTAGTACAGCAAATGCGTCACGGTGGCCGTATGTTAACTTTATAGCGTAATGCGGACACTAACTTGTAAGCAATTGTATCATTCACCCGCAGAGTGGTGACTTTGACTGGCTGACATCGGCCATGCTGCTGCTGCTGGTGGTCCTCCTGTCACAAGCCGAAACAGACACAGCCCTCCCGTTTTGAGATTTGACATGGGAGAGTGCAGAGGCATCATGGGAAACGTAGTCTTACTGCGGCGAGGCGTGCCAGGATAGGCCAGATGGAGGGGCGTCAAAAGAAGGAGTTCAGAGGCAAGGTCAAAGGGCTTTCCACGGTAGCCACCAGGTAGCTCGCGAGCTAACAGGTTTCCGGGGTTCCTCTCGGGTGGCAAACTGGCCGTGGGCTCTTTCGCAGCATCACCTCCACGCTTCTGAATTTAAATGACACCGAGTGGTTCTGTAAATTGTTGCATCCAGGGAAGCTGTATTTTCGGGGTGTAGGCATAGCTAGCTAGCTAACTGCACCCTGTAGTGGTAGAAATGGGCCTAGTAGTAACCACTGGAAGTAACTCACAATTGTGCCGGATAACCACTAATGTTAACCAAGGCACTCAAGTTTTAAAATAGTGGGCGAGGGGCAACTCGTGCCAGAGAGCCAAGTGTGTCACTGGGCAAATTTTTAGCGAGCCCAAAATAATCAGGAAAAACAGTTTTAACGTTATAGAGCAGCTCCACAAGTTCAGTACTCCATAGAGTATTTGCATGTTTTCAGCAATTATTTTCAAACAAATATGATGTATTTAGAAACAAATGTAGGATTTCATGGGGCACATCCTACTTCAGTGTAATATTTCAAAGTTTGATCTCAAACACTTAAAAGTTTAACAGGTTTGTACATTTGGTTGAGTTTATTCACTTTCTCTTACACATCACATTTCCAAAGCATCAAGCAAACTCCATCCACAAATAAGAGACTGAAAGTACAGGAACATTCATGTAAATGAATTTTGACAGAAGACTTATATCAAACCATTAAAGCATCAAAATTAATAATTAAAAGATTAAATTATCAATCACTTATTATAAACCTAGTGCAGTGATTCCCTACCACTGTGCTGAATCAATGGTCCAAAAATTATTTATTTACAACAAATAATGTAGCTTTGTTCATTTATCTATGCCAGCAACATAGTGACATGCATAAAAATGTTATTCCAGTAGATGGGAGAAGGTACAATTAATCTACGTATCTATTTGTTACCATTTATAGAACAGAAAAATAGCTTCGTGTTCAACTAAACGGAACCAGATTTCACATTGGGTTAATTTGTGAGTACATTGACACCACTCATTCATCTTCCGTTCCGCTTATCCTCACTCGGGTCGCAGGCGTGCTGGGGCCAATCCCAACAATCTTCAGGTGAGAGGCGGGGTACACCCCTGAACTGGTTGCCAGCCAATCGCAGGGCACACAGAAACAAACAACCATTTGCACACAGAGTCACACCTAAGGGCAATTTAGAGTCTCCAATGAACCTACCATGCATGTTTTTGGGATGTTGGAGTGACTGGAGAAAACCCACGCAGGCACGGGGAGAACATGCAAACTCCACACAGGCGGGACACGGATTTGAACCCCGGTCCTCAAAACTGTGAGGCAGATGTGCTAACCAAACCCAGATTATCCTTATTTCAGTGAATATACTTTTTGTGACACTTTTGTTTGGTGTGCCGTGAGATTTTTCTACAGTAAAATATGTCCCTTGGCTCAATAAAGGTTGGGAAACATTAGCCTAGAAGAGTGTTTAAAAACTATGTAATCTGTGTGGTGGAAAATTCATGTACCTTGCATCAGTGTGTAATACCGAAAAAATAATTATTTTAAACAAATATCAAGTGAAAATAAAACATGCAAAAGACTATCATGGCCTTTTCAGACTAAGCCTACACTGAATTGATTACAGAATTGTTTGGTGAAATTAAAATACAGTCAGCATGACATGTATTTTCACATGTATGACCTTTGGCAACTTCGAACTTGAATATGAACCCAATAGAAGAAACTGAAAAGGAACATTCCTTGTAACACTTCTCAAGTCTTCGCCCCCCCCAAAACATAATGCTGACACAGCATTCTCATCAGCATATGCATCTCTTTCCCTCAGATTGCATTTTGTTTCACTGAAAACATTTCAGCACAACTTCACTATTAAAAAAAACTTTCATTGCCGCTCTCCTCCAGCTTCAGTTGGTGATGCCACCACGTTTGCCGGTCCACAGCTCTCGTAGCTCTACCTGGCAGCCCAGATCCCTCAGGGCCGCTTTGGCAGCATCGCCGCAGTCTTGATGGGTCTGTAGCGCTTGCGATATGAGGGCCTCCACTCCCATCTCCAGAATTGGTTGGCTGTAGTTGGGCTGATGTGACACCAGGTTTCTCAGCAGCATGCATGCCTGTTTCTGTTTATGTGAGGTACAAAACAAGATGTTCGAGTCTTTTACACACAGATCCTGCAGAAATCTGACCTATAAAGCAGGCTACAGACAAAACGATTTTTAACATCTTGTTAGTCTCATAGCTCTGCCTCACAGTTCTGAAGACCTGGGGTCAAATCCGGCCTTACCGTTGGCGTTTGCATGTTCTCCCTGTGTCTGCGTGGGTTTTCCCTGGGTACTCCAGTTTCCTCCCACATTCCAAAAACATGCATGGTAGGTTAACTGAAGACTCTAAATTGACCGTAGGTATGAATGAAAGTGCAAATGGTTGTTTGTCTATGTGTGCCCTGCGATTGGCTGGCGACAAATTCAGGGTGTACCCCGCCTCTGGCCCAGAGTGAGCTGAGATAGGCGCTAGCACGCCCGCGACCCTAGTGACAATAAGCAGTATGGATGGATGGATGTTAGCCTCATAGCATAATTGTCCAAGAAATTTTTTAACTTACTGTCACAGTAACATAAAAAATATGAATGTGCTTGCTAAACATTTCTTTTTTTCTTCATCTCTGTGGAGTCCGCAAAGGTTAAATCGAGGCAACTGGACTCTACTTGTTCTTAAATTTGTTTTGTCTTCCCAAAACGTTTAAAAATGACATCATTAGGCATAGTCACAGTAATCATATACCTATATTCAACTTGTATTTGACCACAAGTGGTAGCCACACGTAGACAGAGTATACGGCAATACTCACAGGCATATATTCTTTATAAATATTACTAATATTATTGCAGCTTAATTGTGACGATTTTCTGTTTCATCATCAAATCAAAGTTTAGTATTTCAGATAGACTATACTGCACAGTGGTGGCCAAGGTATGGACACCAGAAGGAACAGTACAATGCCCATTGAAATATTGTGATGTACAAACTGTTTAATTATTTACATTCCATTTAACTATGTTGTTACTGTATGTTTTTATAAATTACAGTATTGTAGTGTTTTATTTTTCTGATTTAAAATGTTGCATATTTTTTGTTGGTGCTTTTTTTGGGGACACTGGAATACATTATTTGCATTTCCATTCAGTTCAATGGGGAAAGATGGTTTGAGTTTGGTTTGTTTTGAGTCACGAGCATGGTCACTCGTAAGTCAAGCCACAGACTTTTCTGTGTGGCGTTTGCATGGGTTTGTTTTTGTACTCCAAAAACATGCATTGTACTATGAATGGAGTGTGAATGGTCATGAGTCTATATGTGCCCTGTGATTTACTGGTGATCAGTCCAGGGTAGAAAATAGGTGGATAAGTGGTTAGCTTACCTGCACATTAACAACACCAGGATGAGCCTTCATAGCCTGCACAGCTGCTAAAGCTCCTCCTTCCTCCATGATGACCTTGCAGTTGTTAGGTTTTCGTAAAGCAAGGACAGAAAGGCATACACAGCCCTGCTCACACACCTGAATAATAAGGATATAAAATGTGTTTACTAGATTAACGTAATTACTTTCTTTCTATATTCCAAAGTGACACTAAATATTGATAGCGATGGCTTACAGCAGATATTGTCATGTGTCTGTTCAAGGCGATGACAATGAGCTGCACTCCACCCGCTTTAACAACAGCATCTTTCACGTCATCATTTCCAGCAACGGCTCGTATTGCACTTAGGACCTGCCGCACCAACTCCTGGACGGCAAAAAAACAGCCCGGTGACTATGTACAAGGGTTACGGACATTTATAGCCTGTGTTTCAAGTACCGCTGACTCATAGCTGTCTGCAAGCAATGTCATGATGAGCTTCAATCCACCCAGGTCACAAATGTCTTGGCAGAACTCGTTTCTTACGGCCAAACGGGACAAGGTCGCGCACAGATCACTCAAAACAGAGGTATTGTCTTTGTGAGCTGAGGGTAGATAGACATGCAGAAATTACATTAAGACGTCCAAAATATGACTTACAGAAACATTTTACCGTCTATGTCACACAGACATCTCTTCAAAGATGAAGAATTACACCATCATAATTAGGGCTGCAACTACTGAATATTTTAGAATAGATTAATCTAAATATTAATAGAGTTATCGGATTAAAAAATGACTGCATTATTAAACAATAAAATGTGCACATGAAGTGTTATTGTTGTCCACTTGGAGACGCCATCCTCACATTCTACACTATAATATCTGGGACTGAGTGTGTGAGCCTTTAAAAGGAAGGGTCTGGCTTGGTGAGTGACGTGGGAGTCAGCAAAGGGGAGTGTACTGTTGGTTGTTACCGTTTGTTCAATGAAGCAATTGAAAGTGCACTGGCAGCTATGTCAATCCTTGACCATTTGTGGGGGCATTGCAATACTAGCAGTAGTTGGCTATATTAAAATTAACTAACCTTGTGTTGGAGGTTGTAGATGTGCTGGTGTGGTATGTTAATTAGTACCAGTTTGCAGTAGAAATTGCACGTCATCTTCTTTTTGAATTGTTAAACTATCCCAAACTTTGGATGCTGTCTTTTACTCATCCTTCCCTCCTTACTCGCTGTCATCGTGCTAACTTATTTCTAAACTGAGGTATGTGTAAGTCTGTGGTAAATTTGGTAATATTAGTCCATCTGGAAAAATTATCACTTAGAACTTCGAGGCAGATGAGATTCTACATTGACTATTTTTGTATTCAATTAATTGTGATTTGTTTGAGCCCTAGTTTTAACATTTTGATAAACATCTTATTTTTGCACTTGCACTCTATGTCAGTGAAGAATGTTACATTTCAAACATCCAAACAATGTACATCCCAGTTAATAAAGGTTCAGAAAGTGACCACTTGACCTAGGAATAGGTTGATTAAATGTCCATTATTTCCAATGGAGAAACTGAGTGGAACTCCAGAGGCCAGCCTGCATGCCTTATTGGATTGTGTACACTGTAGGTTACACTGTATTGATCATCTGGTCTCACCTTTTGCAGACTCAATCAAGACCTTCAGGCCATTGTGCTGAAGAACAATCATCTTTGCGTGCTCATGAGCTTGCCCGAACGTAACCCGGACATCGTCATCAAAAGTCATAACCCTGAGAGCTCCAGAGGCTTCCTTGACCACCTCGGCACATCCGCCGTGCTGTTTAATGGCGTTAGTCAGTAGAGGCAGGACGCACGCTTTGACCAAATCCTGTCTGTTCTGTTCATGTTTCAAACAACAGTGACGCACAGTGGAGATGGCAGCTAGTGTAACAGAAGAATCGGCCTGGTACCTTTTGAGGACATCCAAGACAAAGTGCTTGCCGTCTGCATCTAACAAGTCTGGCTGTCCATCGGTCAGTGCAGCCAAAGCAGACAGAGCGGCCAACAAGGCTTCCTGCTCTCCCAAGCTCTTTTGGCAGTAGGAGAGGATGATTGGATATGCGCCTTTCTGGGCCGCCAGGTACCTTTGAGCAAATCCAAGTGAACACTGCTCAGCGAAACATTTTATATCAACCGCAACTTTTGTACAGTCAGCAGAGTCTTGTGCAATACAGAGGGACTCCAGGGCCTGCAGGTGAAAGAAACATGACATAAGAGGTAGCAGACACTACATTGTCCATTAGTAGTTCATAGAAGACGTACCTGTAAGATCTCATGCGTTTGCTCCTGTTGTTTGTCATCAGATGGCACAGCAGGTACAGCTCTTACAATACAACTGAGGTCCACACCTGCATGTATACATCAGTTATCTGGGACGGATGACACTGCCAGTAACAAGTGATCACATAGATAATAGGAAACTATAGGCTTACTATACGTTATTTAAGAACCTCACAATATAAATGAATCTAAGCATTGTTTAAAACAATCCATTTTGTCATGACTCAGCAAATTGTGCATGCGAGACACCTATAAACAAATCAGTAATTTGTTTACTGTATTCTGGCAACAATACCTTGAGACTGAAACTGCTCCACAGCTTCCCTTAAAGCCTCGCCAGGATCCATGTCAAACTCATCGATGTTTTCCCTCACTGCATCATCAAATGTTTCTTGAGTAATCCTCCTGAGAGCCATTTTCCTTTATGCGCTATGTAATGAAGTGTGACAATGTCCTTTTAAATTAGTTTTGCCTTTCTTAGTTGAAACCAATGTAGCTATAGCGTAACGATGTTGCTTTTTTTGTAGGGTTTTATCACAAAAACAACAAAGTCGTTACCGCCCTGTGTTCCCCCTTGCTGTTATCAATGAAACCACCCCGGTCAATTTACGCAATTTACGTACTCCAGATCGCTTATGGTAAACTTGTAGGTTGCGTAATTTCTTCCGGTCTTTTTTAGTGAATTGCCACCTGCGCAAGACGGTCCCACTCCTTTATGTGCTCGGTTAAAACATACAATTACAGATTGTTCCTCATCTTTTTACCACTTAAATGGTTCATGTAAGAGCACTGGAACAATTTAATACACGGGACGGGTGGAAAATGTACATTTACCATGCACGTTGTAATGTGCACTTTTGAGATCAAATAGTGGTAAAATATAATGAAAATGCTTTTGTTTACCATTAAAAAAAATATTTTTTGGGGGGGGGGGGTCTGTTGTGGTTGTAAAAAAAAATTAAATGAGTTAACGATACCATTCAAGTTAAAAACAGGCAGCTAAACAAAAAAATGTAAGTCTGTAACTCAATTTTAAACTGAGGTAAGTTGCGGTCAGGTGTTGACCTCTGTAGTTACTGTAGGTTCTATACATGAGCCCCTGAAAAAGCACTATGATATACAGTCAGTCACAACAAAGCCATAAACCACAACTAAAATACAGTATGCATTGATTTTATTAACAATTTCAGAGGTACAGTACACAATAGAATACACAGTAAATGTACATACATCATTGTGATTGTATAGAATGCAGTGGTTGATGAACTGCACTGTGCATGGCTTAGGTAATAGGTACAGTATCTGAGACGGGGAAAATATTGGTGTAATCTTGTAATATAAGGCTCAGAGAAGTGTATTTTGCCAGTGCTATTACTGCAGATGTAATACTAACTGGGATACTTTTTACTCAACAGACCTGATATAAGCTTCAGGAAGACCAGAGAGTGTTTCAGTTGTGTCTCCTGCATGACCCCATGGTATTCTGCTGCCTCCTCGACTACACTGTATAATACCTGTATAATCAATTCACTCGATACGACCTTTGAACCATAGTTCTTGTGTCAAGTGTTGCAGGGGATTCTAGTGTTGCTATATGACAAAGCAGGACAACCGGTGAAGTAAATAAAATACTTCAGGACTTTCAAGATTATTGTATTGTGTGGTATGCACATAAAAAAAACTGCAACTGCCTTATTTTGTTGAGAAAATTAAGGAGGGGGGGTAGCACCGGGGACTGTGATGACACAGCAGTGTTTATTCCTCCATGTATGGGCTTCAAGCCTGCACTAACACAAATGACAAAAGCATGTACAGTATGAGTAATGTTGTTGAAAATGTAATTGAAACAGCAATGCGCTTCATGGTAGAGACCAAATGATCTGATGGTTTATTCTGCAAATGGGGCAAAAAAATAGGTCTAAAAAATAAAATTGATTGATATTTTAGAGTAATGAACAGAAATTATTTTCGTTAAACACTTTAGTGCAGTAAAAGTACAAAAACAAAAGAAACAAAAAAAAAGGAAAAATCTTTAGAGAAAAATGCCCATGAGCAAGCTGAAAGGGTATTAGAACAGATCAAAGCCTATAAGGGTTAATCAATATTAGTATTAATGATAATAATATATTATGATAAAAATCCCATGCCATTTAAACATTCTTACTATGCATTTATATTGATTCTATTTTTGTATTATTATTGTTATTTTTATTCTTGAAACAATCTGTGTGCTGCTGTCACACCCGAATTTCCCCTCTGGGGATCATGAAAGGATTGTCCTATGTTATATATCATATCTTATCTCATCTCATCTTAAATAGTAACACTAATAAATGAATATTTTATTATTGCTCTTATTATTTAAATATTTAATTATTTTACAGGTCCATTCTAATATGGAGCCCATGGACTATCAAACGTCTACGTCAAATCATTCTACTAGTATTATAAATGTGACATATTTCAGATAACACGATCTGGTCAACATCATGTCTCTTGCCCTTTTATCTCATCGACAACAGCACGGCAGCCGCACGTCACCAGGGGGTGGAGACTGTTCGTCATGAGTTTGAACTTCTGGGACGCTTGAGGCTTTCTTGGACGCAGCCAAGAGGAGCCGTTTCCTGCCAAATAGTGAGCCGCTGTTCATCGTGACTGCAGCAGCCTCTTCCTGCATTCGTTGTTACGGCGCTTAATGAGGATTAAGTTGACGCCGTCATGTTGCTGCCGGCGGTCATTAGGCCTCCGCACGGACAGAAAAGCCAGCGTGTAATGTCGTTTTAAATTCCCAGCTCACCCCCTTAACCCCATACACCCCCACTTTTCGTTGTCTACATTTTATCCTTGTGTTAAAGGCACCAGACCTAGATTAACCACTGGTGTAAACAGCCGTGCCTTGATATACGAGTTTAATTCATTCCGTGACCTCGCTCACAACTCAAAACACTTTCATCTTTAGTCATCTTTTCCCACTGAAATGGATGGAAATGCCATGAATCTGTTCCAGCCCCCCCAAAAAAACATCAACAACAAAACTTGGAGCGTGTTGTTTAATAGGAAAAGTAGCATTCTACAGTATTTTACTTTATAAAAAATAATAACATCATTAAATAGAATGTAAAGAATTAAAGTTTGTGCAACATGTGTGTACCTTAGTCACCAGGGCACAGTATAATACGAACGTGTATGATACACGAAGATGAGTTTCACAAATACATACAATAGTTTTTCGCAGAGGAAAAAGAATATATGCCTGTGAGTATTGTTATATTGTCTGTCTACATGTGTTGCTGCACCACTTGTGTTCAAATAGCTGTCGCTTAGAAGGTTATAACTACAACAACATCAATATCCTAGTTCCGTTAGCATGTCTATGGAGTTTTGCATTTTGTGCCTCTTTTTTGAATAATTGTTCACCGCTGCTTGTTGTGAAGTCGGCAGCCACCATGTAGTGCTTGTAACTCAAATGTTAGCTTGCAACTCAAGGCATAAAAATTGGCTAGGCGATAGCTCCTATCTTGAAAAATTCATAAATCGGGTCACTCGTTAGTCGAGGTACCGCTGTATACATTTGCTGACTCTGTGGCTCAATACAGTTAGTGTTATTAATGCATGAACTTTTAAAAATTAAATTCAGTCAATGTCCACGTTGTTGACTCAATAAAATAAAAGACAGTGTAATGAAGCTAAGAAAAAAATAATTCTGCCAAAATGAACATAATTGAGTTGTGTCATATAAACAAAAATCGGCCTCATCACACATATACAATTACTGTACTTTGCATTATGTTGTTTCCTCACACAGACACGTGAACGCACACTCATGTGCTTGCTCCTCGAAGAACAACACCTAACAAAATGGTGATACAACATTGCGGAGAGGAATGTCATTTGGACACAAGGTTTGAACACAGGATTTCTCTTAAAACAGCCTACTCACTGCTAAGTGTTCCTCCTTAAAAAAAAATGTTTTTTTAAAAAGCTTAACACCTTTTGTCCTGTTCCCCTAGGCTAAGGTTTGGCGAAGTCATGCTATCAACACTATTATTTTCCTACATTTAAGTGCAGTGTTAATTTTCTAATTTCACCTACATAATTACAGTATTTAAATACACTTAAGGAATAAAACCTCTGTCTCGGTTTTCATGAACACATGAGCCTATTACGCGATTGTATTTTAATGTTGTCATGGTGGTGGTACTTGGAGTGCTAAGTGCTTGATGTAAGATGTTGGAGAACAACTGCATTAGTGGATCCACAGCTGTACTACAGCACCACCTCTTGGCATAAATGTGCATTTGAAATAAAAACGGAAGCAAATTTTAACCTGCTACATTTGGACAGTGTTGGAAAGATTACTTTGAAAGAGCATTTGGTTACAATTAAATGTCACCCTGTTGAAAATCTAATAGTAGTCTAACTATTTCAATTAATTTCTCAAAGTAATATAACTAATTAAATTTGACAACTTTTCTTAATTTTGATAGAATGCATGCAATGGATTAAAACCATAGGTCATTATTTTGGAATTAACCACATTTTTTTTCTTTACACAAATAAGTAACCGATAACAAAACATGATGAGATGTAATTACATAAAGGATGTTTTTTTGCATGTTTGTCACACTTAAATGTTTCCCATCATCAAACAAATTTAAATATTAGTCAAAAACAACACAAGTAAACACAAAATGTATTTTTAAATGAATGTTTGTATTATTACAGGAGAAAAAAACCCTAACCAACATGGCCTGGTGTGAAAAAGTGATTGTCCCCCCTGTTAAAACATACAACAAATGTTTATCATACCTGTGTTTCATTTCTCTAGACACACCCAGGCCTGATACTGCCACACCTGTTGTCAATCAAGAAATCACTTAAATAGGACCTGCCTGACAAAGTGAAGTAGACCAAAAGTTCCTCAAAACAAACATCATGCCGAGATCGAAAGAAATTCAGAAACAAATGAGAAACAAAGTAATTGAGACCTGTCAGTGTGGAAAAGGTTATAAAACCATTTCTAAAACTTTGGGACTCCAGCGAACCACAGTGAGAGCCATTATACACAAATGGCGAAAACATAGAACAGTGATTAACCTTCCTAGGACTGGCCGGCCGACCAAAATTTCCCAAAGGGCGCAGCGACAACTCATCCAAGAGGACACAAATGACCCTACAACAACATTCAAATAACTGCAGGCCTCACCTACCTCAGTTAAGGTCAGTGTTCATGACTCCACCATAGGAAAGAGACTGGGCAAAAATGGCCTGCATGGCCGAATTCCAAGACGAAAACCACTGCTGAGCAAAAAAAAAAAAAAAAAAAAGACTCGTTTCAATCTGTTTGATGGGGGGGGGGGGGGGGGGGGGAGTGAGAAATCAGGAAGGGGGCAAACACTTTTTCACCCCACTGTATGTGTACAGCATGTGGAAAACATGATACCATGTTGACCTAATGACAAATGTGCACAATTTAGACAATATCGCTTCAAAAGGAAAAAAAAAACAGATTAAGTGACTGTTCCATATTATAAAAATAAAAATGTTTCAAAGTCAGTGTTATTTTATGTGTTCAAAAGTGTAACTTTGAGTCAACCTTTTCAAACGCTCAAACATCTATGTCATACTTGGGAAATAGGTTATGTTTGAGAATGCTAAGTATAAATACTACTATGTCACTGTATTTAAGCTGATTTTTCAGGTATGTGTAATTCACTTGAGTACTGTATTTTTTCTGATGAATTTTTACTTTTATCCCTGCATTTGAAAACGTATATATACTCCTTACTTTATCAAAATATGCTGTTACTTTTTTCAAACTCTACGGATGATAACAACATTAGACAAAAACAGAGCGAGGCACAGTTAGCGACAATTTCTAGAGAGTGGTTTGATATTATTAGATAATAACTTTAGCAAAGCTATGGGAACACATTGTCGTGATTGCATGAAAGTTGGATCAAAGCTAGTTAACTCTTCAACATGCAATATGTGAGGGGATTTTTGTTTCTTTCTTCTCAGTACAAGCACTATGTAAGTTAATAAAAGGAAACTACTTTGTGTGCATTTTTTTTCATTGTACCAAGTTATCAAAACGGGTTTAACCGTAAACTACTTTTACTTATACTTCAGTACATTTCAGAGTCTGTACTTTGTTACTTTTACAGAAGTACAAGAGTTGACTCAGTAGTTCTACTTTTACCATGGTCTTTTTTTTTTTTTTTTTTGCCGAGAGCTTTAGCCATCTCTGCAACTTTCTATGTTGTATGTTTACTGCACTGAAATTGTAATGTTACATTTCCAGTTCTTCCTGTTATTGTGTCCACCATGGGATACAAACAGTCACATTTCAGGGAGGTTATTACCAAAGCAATTAGTTTAGTCAACAGTTTAATTCCTTTTGTGATGAAATGTCTCATGTTTTCAAAGTCATGAAGTTAATCACCTTAGAGACCATCTTTTCTGTCCAGGAGCATTCTTTTTACAAGAAAACTGTGGAATCTTAAGAGTGTAAAATCTTTGAAGCGTTATCAAATATGTTGTCCAACAAGAAGTCTAGTAACTAATTTAACTAAAACTTGTCATTTATACACACCCTCTTATGTGGCTGTGTTCAGAATTAACTAGTCACATTCAAACTCATGTTTAATGTGAGTCTGCAAACACCTTCCACCATATATTTAAAGTGCCTCTGATTAACCCCAAATAAATTTCCGATGTTCTCGTCAGCTTTTCCTGTTTTTTTCTTTTCTTGTCTATCAAAACCTAATGGTCTTGTGTTAACACTGACTGCCATTTTGAACTATAATTCTTTCCACCTTGTGTAAGGCCCCAGTTCCAGCTGAAGAAAACCCCAAAGTATTAGGGAACTCGGACCTTAAAAAAAATGGATGAAATTATGAAAAGTTCAAAATTGTCATGGTCTGTGTTTTAGTTTAGATTATATTTAGTTTTGTTTCATGTTTTCTGTGTCCCATGTTGTCTTGTCTTGCTCATTAGGTTTTTGTTTCCACCTTTTCTCGTCAGCCCAGTCATTTGTGTCCACCAGTCATCTCCCTCCAGCCACTCGTCTTGTCCAGGTTTGCTTGTATTTAGTTCCCTGCTTTCTTTCAGTCTGTGTTGGTTCATTCTGTCATGGGTGGGTCTTTTGTGGTGTTTGCTTGGAGGCGAGACAAAAAGTGGCAGACCCAAGTGCAGGGAAGTAGGTAGACAAGGCAGGAGTGCAGGAATCTCCAAAAAAGGAACTTTCAATTTAACAATCAAAAAGGAAAAACAACCATCATAGAGCAAACGCTAAATTAACAAAGTCCAAAAATCTTAATTCAAAGTAACAAAGAAAAGTGGCAACGACATCCTGACCACTAAGAAATGTGACAAAACTAAAGAGCAAGACAGGACATGAAACAAAACTAAATAGAATCTAAACTAAAACACAGACCATGACAAGAATGGCAGCATTGTTAGCACCAAACCTTCTGGCTTCTGCATATGAGCAAAAAAAAAAAAAAAAAAAAGTCAGGAAAAGCCTATTAAAACATCTCAACTTTATTTGGGGTTAGTCAGAGCCACTTTAAATGGTGGCAGGTGTGTGCTGATTCCCATTTAACATGTGATTGGTTAATTCTGAAAATGTCCACGCTTGCGCAAACACATTATTTCAGTTGTCATTCCAGTTATTTTTATTGGTCTCCGGAAAATATATTTTTTTAAATTCAGTTGAGTTGTAGAGGTTGTAGGTCACATTAATGGTGGAAACGTGTGACATCAGTAATGCTAACATGTAGCCACATAGCAATGTGACACAAGTAACGGTGGGAATGTGATGCTACCAGGCAGTCTACCAAAAACTAAATCATCTTCTTTAACAAGGGTTGATGTGGCTTTGAGATGTACCTTTGAAGGTGTCACATCCATAAAAGGGTGGGACGAGAGCTCATTTGTCCTTCATTTGATTTTTATCACTGATAAAGTTAAGGGGCCAAAAAGAGGATCAAGAGCAGAGCAGTTTATCATTACCTTGATAAAACATTGATTTCATCCAAATTGATTGGGGTAATAGTGAGCCGTGGGTCAATAAGTCACTGCATGGCCTCAGGAGATGGAGCGGTGGGATGAGAGGAGCGAGACAATCAGACCTGATGACACAGCATCATCTAAAGAAAAGCTTAGGATGGCAGAATGAAGCGGACAAAGCACTCAAACACATAACCCCCACCTGTTCGAGAGCGCTGGCCACCCTCACACTGTAGTAGTAGTAGTATCTCAGCCTTTGAAGGTAGAGAATCACTTGATTTTTCACCATTTCGAAGCCTTATTTTATACACTGACAGTGCTTTTCCTGGTCCGTAGGTCTCCATAGCTGTAGCGTGTGTCCTTCTGATGGGATGACTTTTCACTGTACTGCCCTCTCAATTTGTTGTGCTTCCAAGCGTTAACCATGATGAGACAGTCAGTCAAACTCTTTTTCATGAACCAGGAAAGATGAACGTCTTTTTCCTTTATTAAATTTCACAAGTTGACAATGAGTTGCAGTGAAACTATAACAGAAAAGTGGATAAAAGAGAAGACAAGAAAGTTGCCATTAGAATATTTTCACGTGATTAATATCCAACGGGCACTTGGTGCTACTCCAGCATATTTTAGCTGCAAACATCGTCCAATGTAATTGAACGACACGCATTTCTCACATGGACACACAAAGATTATGCAATACTCACAGTCATTACATTCTTTTTTATTTTTTTTTTTGTCCTGTTCGGCTGTCAGTTCAAGCAGAAAGGAGGATCTGTATCCCTTTTATACCGGAACGGTTTTACTGTCCCACAGTGGAGTTTTTAAGCGGCCCCTGTAGTTCTTTGTATTCTGATGATTTTTTATTGAAAATTTCAGTCGGACAGAACAAAGTTTTAAAGGAGAGTGACAGAAAAAAACAAAAGGGAGAGACAGCGAAAAGATAAATAATATAGGAAGAGAAGACAACAAAATACAGTGCGCTAGCCGTAAGGAAGATGAGGAAAGTGAATCATTATAAGCCTACTACAATGACACGTTAGATTTGAGTGTTCTATGGGGCCGTAGTGCTCCGCAGTCATTATATTCTGATGAATGATGAAGACACAAGCACAAGTGGGGAAGTAGTGACTACTGTTGGTTGGCTACTTGCTGTTTCTCCTGTACCTCAGCCCTATATTGGTCAATTTCATATAATTTGATCAATAACAGACATGGCTCACTGACTTTCTCTTTGAAAATCAATAATTTTTTCAGGATATGAGTATTTGAGTTATTGGCAGTGGTTATTCATCGAAAGGTCATAATTCTTTAACAAATGGTTCTTCTTTGTTGCTCAAGCTGTCTTTATAGTTGAGACTGGAGAGAGCCTCATTATGTTGTCGCAATACACCAGCGGGATCTGTGAGCTGAAGTGCCAGGATGAGCTTTGTCTTGACCGTTATAAAAAGTGTATTTCAATGGGCCACCACCATTTGCTCTGTCAGTAAGGAGTGCCTTTACTATGTGTGTCTAAAAAAAATGTCTCTAACTTTTTTAAAAAAGGACAGTGTGGCTCTTTCAACATTGGAGAGATCTACTAATATAAAACCAACAACACAGGACACATGAATCACTTCAAAGGTGCATAAACAATCATGGGCAGAACAGGCGTACTTTTTAGAAGTAAGACCGCTGCCACGTTTTTGATGAACACTTTGGAGCCTACTAAGCTACTGTAACTTAATGTTGGTCATGATGGTGGTACTTAGCTGAATAGTTTTTTAGTTGGTACTTTCTGTAAAAAGTTTGAGAACGTATATAAGGTCAATCAATGTGTGTTTGCACAGCTGTGTGTTAGGAGGCCAAGAAGAGAAGGTCACTGGTTTAAAACATACTGCATATTAAGAATAATAATCCTTTACTATATCCCTTATTGGGGAATCCAAGGTTGCACTCTGTCACAGTGTTTTCCTTACCTACACATACTGCGCACACAAATGGCAACCAATGGATAAGCTTCAGGTGAGAGACTGAGGTGGCTGCACAAATAACGTGCGCCCCAAAGCAGTTGTGTTGAGGTTGGCGCTTTTCCCGGGGCTAATTGGCACCTCTCCAGCAAATACTTTTAATATTTTGGGTACTTTTGGGTGTCGTAAACTGGCCAACTCCCAGTCCCCAGGCCAGGTCTATACAGAGTGAGCCCCTGTATGCATAAATGCAGTGTTTTTGTCATGTCAAAATCATGTCCTCAAATTAATGATTGATGGAAAATATTGGTGACATGGAGACTTACTGCGTAGGTGAACATTCCAAATGAACTAATTTAAAAAGCAAAGTAAAAACAAAATCTGTCCAATCACTTCACCTTGTATTGCTATTACATTTCCCAAGGTTCCTTGAGACCTGAAGTGGACCAGAGAGAGCCTCTGTCCACTGAATGTGCATTTTCTGTTGGCTGACTCTCTGTCCCACTGAGGTCTGAGTTCACTTTATTTGACACCATAACATAATACACATACTCATTCGTTTTGGAAATTTTGTTTCTGACAATGTTCTTTGTGTGTTATGAATACAAGGAGCCAGATCCGGCCCGCCACATCATTTTATGTGGTCCACTAATGCAAATCATGTGCATCTACTTCATGTTTCTTGCTAAAATCTGTGCCAAAATTGTAAATTGTCTTCATTTTTAATAATGTTGAGAATTATATATATTTTTTGTTTATCAAACCGCTTTTTAAAATAAATTGAATAGTTGCAGTAATTATTTTGCTCGACTTCAGATTTCAAAACTAGTTATCCATCAATTTGTTGTGTATTTGTAATAATATCATGAGGTAAATGTAAAAAGAAAATAAACCACTGAATTTTTCTAAATAAAATCAAAATGTAGAACAACAGTAAAAAAAAAATGAGTAGCTCCTTTTTTGGTCTTCTCCACTTTGTGAAGTGACATCAGAGCGGAAACAAATTGATGTTAGCCATGCTAGCTATCTGCCTCGCTAGACAGTCTATAGTGTTTATTTCACCATTTGTAGACACGCTTACTCTTGTAGCTCGTTGAAAATGTTCATTTCAAGACAGCGTTATATGTTAACATTACCTTGAATTTGTTGAAGAGTGATGATGGGTGGCGTTCTTGTAAATGTAATATCGTACTGGACGTACTGCCCCCTCTAGGGGCCACCTTTTGGAAGCCCATTTTGTGTGTGTGTGTGTATGTGTGTGTGTGTGTGTGTGTGTGTGTGTCTGTTTCATGTACTATATCACTGTATGTTTGTCCTGTTTTTTAAGTTGAAAATTTCCTGTGTGTCTTATTGGCCAGGATTTTCTGGAAGATGACATTTTGTATCTCAACGGGATAACTGCTGGATAAATAAAGGATGATAAATGAAGATGGCTGGTTGTTTAGTGGCTTTAGCATTAGCCACTTTGTGTGCAGAGTGATGGCGTTAGTTGAGGCTGTCGGCAGGTCAGCTAAGAATAAGCTTATCTTTACTGCATTTTGTTATCATTTGCTAAATAAAGCGATTGAAAGAGCACCAGCGGCTGTTTCAATCCTCCCTCTATCCAAACCACCTGTCATGGATTACAGGTGGTTCTAACTAGTGATGGTAAGCTATATTCAATACGCTAACGATGTTTAACACACGTGCAGTTGTTTAACTAAAGCCAATTGCACTTTACAATAGGCACATTGCACTTTAGCTTTTTTTATTACGTGTGAAATAATTCCAAGCATTAGATGTTCTGTCTTTAAAGCCCTCTTTCCTCCTGGCTCGTGCTTATTATGTCAATCACCAGTAACCGTCCAAGTGAAAAAATAAACACAGCAAAATCCTGCGATGTAGCAAATAAGCTGCAATATAAGTACATAAAAAAAAATCTGTGAGGTACTGAACCTGCAAAAAGTGAACCGTGATACAGCAAGCGACAACTGCACCCGCCAAAAAATTCCCCAAATGGCCGATTTTTTTCGACAATGGGAAAAGTCATCAGGCTCGCTGACTGCTCAGACCAAGAAAGAGAGAGTTGTGTCAATTTGCCTGCACTGACGACTCAAAAAACAAAACAAAACAAAACAAAACAAAAAAACTGCTCACATGGCTGATGGGAAGTTTTAGCGGTTTTGAAACTATGACATTTCAAACCGTGGCATACCTTCAAACCGGTAACCAGCTCATTCCTAATATCATTTCACTGTCATAGCAGCCCTCTGAGGGAAACCATAACTACTGTAAAATGTGGCCCATGACAAAAATTAGTTTAACATCCCAAGGTAAACAAATAATAATAGTAATAAGAACCACATGGGGTGTAAAAGTCATGTGTATGCAATTGAGACTTGTGAAGTGAACTCGAGAGTATAGTTGTTTTCCACCCTGGAGCATTTAACACTACATTATTTCCATATTTGACAGGTTGATGATCCAACCCAGCTTCTTGGCTCGGTTGAGCAGTATAGCCAGTTTTGTCATTTCTGCATGACTTTACTTTCTGTTCTGTGTGTTGCATGCCTCATATTGGAAGGTCAGATCCCGAGTCGCAGAGTTGGCAAAAGTACTCACACTAAAAGTACACCTACTTGTGTAATAAAAAGACTACGGTAAAAGTAGAAGTACGGATTCAACTCCTTTACTGAAAAGTGAAAAAAGTATCGACTCTGAAATGTACTTGAGTACAAAAGCAGAGTAAGGTAAAAAAAAAGTAAAGAGAGTAGTTTTTTTACTGTCAATTATATGCAATATGTACTATCAAACCATAACAAAAATCTCCACAACACATGGGAAAATGAGTTATGGGCTGATAAAAACAATGCTGAACCTTTGGCCATAATTGCAAAATATAATGTATATTTTTTCAATAAACACAGCACTGCTCATCATTATTATCATGGTTTGGGGTTTTTTTTTTCTTCAGCTGGACCTGGGGCAAGACAAGAGAGGGAATTATGAACAGTTTGAAATAGCAGTGAGTGTAAGCACAACACCTTTGCCTTTTACTAGAAAGCAACAAAATGTCAGAAAAAGCCTACTAAAACATCTGAAATCAGGTGGGGAATCAGATGCACTTTAAATGATAGCAGGAATGTGCTGACGCCCATTTAACATGAGTTTGGATGTGATTGGTTAATTCTAAATAGCCACATCCAAGTTACAAGAGGGTGTGCACACTTGTGCAACATTTCAGTTTATTTTTACTTCCACCCTTGAAAAGATTATGTATATTTTCCTTTAATTGACATATACAGGTTATATGTCTCATTATTGGTGGAAAATTTGTTGAAATTATTTATCTCATTAACTTGGCTTTTGAACAGGGTCTTTTTACATCCACTGCAGGGAGTAAAAGTAAAACTGCATAAAAGATAACATACTATTTGCTGCAAACAGAGAAAATGCAAACAAAACACAACTGTCTGACTGAATCTATTGTCGTTTTCCTTCTTCTGCGGGGTCTAGTGACCGATGGAGAAACCAGCTTAATGACATTACTGCCACCAACTGATATTGTCCTTCCACTGGAAGGAAACCAATGTGAATTGATGGTAGCCAGATTCCAGATGGTGTTAAGTGTGCTGTCTCCATCTAGCGGTGGGTGTCTGAAGTGCACTCGTATCTCAAATGTTGCTTTGTGTCTGTCCCAAGATGCAAAAATTGTCAAGTGTGGGTTAAAGGTACTCATATCAAGGCACCACTGTATAGCTGTGTCTGTATTATACTGCCCCCAGGTGGCCAAAGTGCACACACCAGAAAGAGCAGCACAATGGCCATTAAGTTGAAGTAAAAAAATGGGACAAAAATTGCAAATTCTTTACATTATATTTATGTAATTATTGTATGTTTTATAAAAAGGACAATATTATAGAGTGCAATTTTTCTTAGAAAAAAACATTTTTATTTAGGGGGAGGTTGAAACAGATTAATGGTATTTCATTCATTTCAATGGGGAAAGATGATTTGAGTGTTTTGAGTTACGAGCGTGGTCACAGAGCAAATTAAACTCGCATCTGAGGGCACCACTGAAAATATTATTTTTGTAACAATATTGTATATATTGGTTAAATCTTCCTGAAACTGTTGAAAAGCAATTTCTCATTCTTTGTTGGCTGTTAGTTATATTGTGTGCTCACCTGCAACATTCACTGAAATTATCAATACTGCAAGCGACACTCAAGTTACAGATACTTGAAAAATCTACCTCATACAGTAACCAAGTATTTCGTTACTTCCTACCACTGACCCCCAGTGTGCCCATTGTTTATGGCAGATTAAGTGTAAAATGCAGACATTAGTTCTGTAAAATGCATGGTTGAGTGAGTGTGCCCGGAGCAATCAGTCGTGGGTGATCCCCGAGGAGCCCGGGCCCTGTCCCTGACTTTGCTCATCCTTCCTACCTTGGCCCTTGGTGGTCATCGGCTTACATGATGTGATCCCGTCGCCCTGGTATGCCGAGGTGCGCATGCCCACTAAAGAGGACGCAGCGGCTCCATGTGTGTGTTGAGGCGCATTATTTGGCAACAGACGCGGCAGCGGGGAGGGCCGAAAAAAAAGAAAGAGGATATCCCCTTGATTTGAAAAAAAAGAAACGATTAATCCAGGTTAACAGCAGATTAAACATTCCTTGGTCGACCATCGGCGACGAGCGGGCGACAAAGCGACCGAGTAAGTTGACTGTGTGTGTTGAGTGTGGTGGGGGGGGCGGGGGTGAAGCCGAAGTTTTTAGTGAGTGAATCGAGGGGAGCCTTTTATTCCGTCTCGTCGAGAGGAGCCAGGTCTTCCTCCACCTATCTGTGACGATAAAGAAGCTGATGGGCTGTTGAAAAGTAACACTTCTCCGCAGAGCAAAAGGTTGAGCGGTGGGGAAAGGGGAGGGGGGGGTCCCGCTCTGCCAAAATTGTTTCTTTTTTTACCTTCCGAAGCTTGTCGCGCTTACCGGACCGGATCTCGTTCGGTGGAAGTGAGGAAATGAAGCGACAATTATAACGTTACCTCGCCGGCGGCGAGCTCCGGTTGTGGGCCGGTCGGTTACGTTACCGAGTTCCGACCTGACCATTTTCCCTCGGGAGGGGGACAGAAAGGTAAACAGTAGACCCCCGGTTCGCTACACTAAAGTTTGACTTTGTAAAAACGTGAGGTTTTTGAAAGTTGCTTGGCCCCTCGTTTGAGGTGACGGCTGTCCCGCATCGGGAGAGCAGCCAGGTCAGCGATTCGGGCTCGGTTCTTCCCGTGTGGGTCTTGTTTACTAGACCGCTACTTTTTTTTTTTTTTTTTTTTCTTAAATCACTTTGACTGGAAGTGTGTGTTGTGGCCTTTTTGGTGGCTTCATGTGAGCCTTGAACATGCGAGCTAAAGTGACTGCTTGTTGTTGTTTGTGCCGCGGAGCTAACGTTAGCTCGCTAACTCCTTCGCGAGCTCACCTCCTCCGAGGCGGTGTCAACAATAAAAAGCCGGCTAGTTGCACATGTACTGTGGGCCGGCTTTAGTTTTTTAAAGGGCCGACTTTGTTTTCTCGACTCGACCGGGGAGGTGGAATTCGGACGGCGGTGGCTGCTGTCCGTTTTTAAGACCGACAGCAGCCGCCACTGTTGGTTCTGCTATCTAGTAGCTAATCTTCCTACTTCTCGCTGTGACAACCGCAGTCTTCCTCCTCTTAAAGCTGCACATACACACACACAAACACACACACACACACACACACACACACACACACACACCATACACGTACATAAAGTGTGTCATCTATTCCAGGGCTTAGACTTTTGAGAGAGATTTTATTTTTTTCCAATGACCACCTCATTCGAGATGTGTCATAAAAGTTCCAGGACTGGTGTCACAGAAGCTATATTTCAAATCCAAACTACAAGTTTTCTCCCTTTTGAAGAAACCCACTCCCAGATTCCATCGCACTTTCACAACCACGGTTTCATGCAGTCCTTGACGGATTCTTCTCAGCTTCGTCGTCATGGCTATCTTGATGTTGTCTATGTCTTCAAAACGGGTCCCCTTGAGCTTGGGAAAGAGATGGGAAAAAATTTACACAAAGTTAATTTGGATGAGTGACTGAGTATGGAGGTTGCTCCACCACGGCGGTATTCTTCTCGGACAGGAACTGTCAGATGCTCACGGTGTTGTGAGTAGGCGCATTGTCATGGTGAAGCAGCCACAAGTTCTCTTTATAGACGTGCTGGTTGATCGTCTAGCCTACACTGAAGGAAAAAAAAAAAAGTCCTGGAACTTTTCTCACACACCTCGTAATGCTAACGGCAATTAAACATAATAACGTGCACCCATGGGAATTATGTTTATTGAAAGTTTCAACAAAAAAATTCATGACCTATTTAATAGAAAGGAATGGGTTTTCTCCGGGTACTCCCACATCGCCAAAAAAATGCAGGGTAGATTAATTGAAGTCTCTGAATTGCCCGTAGGTATGAATGTCAATGTGAATGGTTGTTTGTTTATATTTGCCCTGCGATTGGCTCGCGACCAGTTCAGGGTGTAGCCCGGCTCTCGCCTGGGGATAGCTGGTATTGGCTCCAGCACGCCCGTGACCCAAGTGAGGATAAGCGGGAGACGTATGAATGAATGAATGAATTTAATCACATCTATCCATCTTCTATACTGCATAACCTTATTAGGGTCACAGCCTGGGTTTGCTGCAGCCCACCCCACCTGTCTACGGGCACCCTGGACTGGACGCCAGCCAGTCGGAGGGTACATATACTAGATCAGGGATCAGAAACCTTAAATACTCAAAGAGGCATAGTGTGGATAAACACTGCATATATCGTTGTTGTTTTTCACCTGCATGTATAAAAAATATATAGTGTGTTGCATTTATGAAATTAATGAACTTGCTACAGAGAACACAATTTTATTTCTGCATGTAACAAAAACATTTAGAATTCTGAAAAAAGGCGCTTGGTTAAAGCTTACTTTTAAATAAAATAGGCAGTGTCTATTTGAGTCCTCCTCGTATTCATGAAATTAAAGCAAAACTCAAATTATCCACCTGCAGCAAAGCAAAAAAATGAAATCTGATTCTGTGTTCCGTCATAAATTTTTCACGTGTGGAGCGTGCAGTCAATTGTCATCTTTAATTAAAAAGGACTTTCACTTAAAAATATAACACATATTTGCAAAATAGATGGCACGGTGGACGACTGGTTAGATCGTCTGCCTCACAGTTCTGAGGACCGGGGTTCAATCTCTGACCCCGCCTGTGTGGAGTTTGCATGTTCTCCCCGTGCGTGGGTTCTCTCCGGGCACTCCGGTTTCCTCCCACATCCCAAAAACATGCATGGTAGGTTAATTGAAGACTGTAAATTGCCCGTAGGTGTGAGTGTGAATGGCTGTTTGTTTATATGTGCCCTGCGATTGGCTGGCAACCAGTTCAGGGTGTACCCCGCCCCCTGCCCAATGATAGCTGGGATTGGCTCCAGCACTCCCGCGACCCTTGTGAGGATAAGCGGCTCAGGAAATGGATGGATGGATATTTGCAAAATAATGCCCAATAAAAACTATTTATTTTGCCTGGTTAATGTGATTTTTGCTGCGGAACCTTCATTTTCAGACACCGTTGTAAGCTTTCATCTGTGAGGTGTGAGCAATGTTTGTTTTTAATATAGTTCATGTAGAATGTAGCATTAAACGCTTTATCCATGGTTTACCTACCGGGCGAGGGTCGAATAGCTCAATATATGGTGGCAATAGTTGTCGGGCATCGTCATTTTGTGACCTATTTTTGAGTGATTTAAAAAAAATATATATATATTTTTTATTTAATGTTACAAGAGCACTTCAAATTTAAAGTTAAAGTGAATATTTGACTTCTATAACAGTTAATGGCAGTAAACAAATGCATGTTTTTGAAATGTTAGAGGAAACTGGATTACCTGGAGAAAACCCAGGGGAGAAAATGTAAACTTACACACAGGAAGGCCGGAACCCAGATTTGAAACCCTAACCTCGGAACTGTGAGGCGGAGGTGCTAACCACTTGGTCACCTAACCAAATTCTATTAAATTTAGTATTTATCCATAGTCACTGGCTAACGTGTCACTGATTCCACTAACAGCAAAGCTGCAAACAGTGAGGAGCTTGTTTACAAAAGTCAGTGTTTCCAAATTAGTGATTTGGTCACTATTTTTAGTGACTCTTCTAGAGCTCCAGGGACTGTTTTTCAAAATAAGCAACTTCTTTTTTTACTACCCCTTTTCCTGCTAAACTAAGTCGGCAATGTTTCTAGCAGCATATATAAAGTGTTTCATCTATTCCAGGGGTTCCCAAAGTTTTGCTTCTAGAAGTAAGTTTTTCCAATGACCCCCTCATTATCCTCACGCCAAGTAAACATAACTACCATGTGCGCCAATGAATTCCATGGGATTCTCTCAAATATTTCAACCTCAATGCTCATGACCCGTTTAGTAGAAAGAAACTTAAGCAAATTCAACATTTAGCCATAATACCTGGCTGATTAATGGAAAGCCATTTGAGCATTTATTCGATATCCTTGATCTCCGGCTTGAGGTCCATGTGCTTTGTCCTCACTAGTAGGACAACTTTGGGATACTAGTAGGATAACTACATCTTACAGGCACAACTGTGCTATAGTAGACAACTGGGTGCTACGAGTACTATGAGAAACACTCTAAAATTGTATCTATCATCTAGCGCTTCACTATTACTACTAAGAGTTTGCAGATATCCACTCTTGCGCAGTTTTGCCTCACTCGTCGCGTGTATTTGTCGTAGCAGTATGCCGAAGCTGTCCTATTAATGTGCAACAATATACAGAAGTGGATAAAACGTTACTAGTTTTGTTTTACTAGTGTGCTGAATTGTCTTATTAATGAGGACAAAGTGAATACTGGTACATGGATGTTTAAGCTGAATATCAAGGATGTTAATTACACCGTCAATCAAGTCATTGCTGTCGCATAATATCAACGTACCGGATCAACGTCGGCTGGTTTACCTTCAGTAAAAAATATTGAACAAATAAATAAAAATACATGATATAACCCACTTTTCTGACAGTATACTAGTGTTCACGTTGTGTTGACAAAGCTCAAGGAGCACTTCTTGTTGAGGCAGCAGATATTGCTGTTTAACTTCAGCTGTGGCAATGTTTGTACTTCTGATGAAATACTGAATCTTACGTCATAATATCTCATCCCTTATCAGATAGGCTTATATCATATCACCTGCCCTTTATAACAATGCAATCGCATAATGCAAATTTGGGGGCTCTTAGAAACGTCCCTATTTTTTAAACAAAATCACAATGCAGTCGAAATTATTGTGGTTAAAAAAAAAAAAATGCTTTTGTTTCAAAATTAAACATATTTTTAAGTGACCCCCAAATCCCAGTGGCAGTGTATATATACAATAGTGTGTTTTCAAGGAAAACATGAAATGGTTGGGGTGACCCTAAACCTGTGAAGTGTGAGATAATGATGGCAATACATACTAAAGGCTGTCACGGGAGTGGATTTTGACTCTTGCTCGCTCCCACTCCCACACATATTGATCGCATTCCCTCCCAATCCCGAGCCCAAATTTTACAGGATCCTGCGAAATCCATGATTTTTACCCCTGTCAAGGTTTCCACTCCCAGTGATTTTGTTGTCATAGTTCCCAGTGACCTTTGTTGCTGCTCCCGGTGACGTTCGTTCTCGCTCCTTCCCAATCCAATGATTAACAATGAAATTCAATCCCATCCCGCGGGAATCCATGGGACCCTGATGAGAATCTAGGCTAATATGGCAGTTGCCCAAAATGGAGCATTATTGAAGGGAATCTTTGTTACAGCTGTCATATTGGATCATTGTAGCTTGTACAGGTGTACCTAACGATGAGACCAGTGTAAATGTGGTAACAGTCTGTTGTTTGGTCCACTTCATGTTAGCTTGTCACGCTTAATGCAGTGAGGAAAAACGGCCCTTTTACCAAGAAGAAAACACAGCAAAACCAAAATCAGGGAATCTCCGTTGTATTTGCTGATTGTGTCATCAGTTTAATATTGCTGTTCTAATTTTGTCAAACATGCATCACAAGCCAGTAATTATTTTAATTACTGTATGGTAATTAACTTAGTCGGCTGCCTTCCATATGAGTATGGTGGGGTAGCCAGCTCCTTGGAGGTCTTACTGTGACTTTTTGCGCTGTTACTGCCTCTTTTCATGATGATGGAAGGAGCACTTCATGCAGCAACAGCAGTATAAACAATCATTGAGGCATTGTCTGTGAACAAATGGCGGTCAACCTTGGTGAATGGTCAGATAAATAAAGAAGAGTGGAGAAGGTTTTGTCATGTCACTGGGCTACGTGTCATGATGGACTCTGCTGACATTGTCAGTTTGAGTTTGTTGGATTGAGTGAGTATGTTGGTAAAGTTAAAATTACCAGGGGTTACCTGAATGAGTGAGTCAGGACATACCCAGAAGTTTAGTTGCATTGTTGTGCTCCACGTTCTAGAAAGTGCCGCTACACTGATCACGAACAAGACTGATTGAGGGTGTTTGTGTACTCGGCAACTGTTGTGTATAAAGGGCATGTCTGCAGGCAACATTTTAAGCTGGTCCGCATGAGTGCAGGTGTTATAGGGAAACTTCATCATGTCTGGAACCTCTAAGGTCGAACATAACCTGATGCGAGATGCTGATCAACTTTTGATGACATTTTAAAACAAAAAGAAAAACATGGAAATAGAAATAATACTATGTTTCATGCGGGGGCCAAACTGCAGTCAAAATTGTATGACGTTCTGACAGAAATTAACTTTAGAGGTTCTTTTGTATACAGTGAAGAGAGTTACTATTCTGGGTGTGTCCTGCTATTGCTCCACCAAAGTTAAACCACTAAAATATGTCACAGTATTTTGACAGGGGATCTTGTCAAGGGGGGTAAATAGCATGATCTGCACATACTATAAATGTGTTTGCCACACAGGAAAGATGGCTGGCAGTGAGAATTTGCCAGCTATTGAGTGACAGATTAACGGATTTAAGAAGCTCCTGAAGGCAGGAACAGAAATCATGACAGATAAACCCTGCATTGTTCTACAACCTGATAGTGGCTTAGCCCACAGTTTGTGTTGGTGAAAGCCAATCTGGTGATTCCCTTGGAATGGAGTAGTTTTGGGAGGATTGTTGATTGTGTTCATTCCCCATGTGGGGTATTTACACTTGTATCCTCCAGAAATATCACATTAATTTGAGCCATAATAACTCAGTTATCGTAGATTACTCCTCACTTTGTCACATGTGGAGCTGGAGGTGATCTAGCCCGAAGACATCCGAGAGTATGAAGTCAAACGGAACGTTGATAACTATGTATCTGAATTAGGCCCTGTAATTGCATTCAGTGGTTACTTGCAGAACCTTTTGAGATCCAATACAAGAGCTGCATCAATTTACAAATAAAATAATGATCAGTTTTGGTTTGGTTTAGTTTGGTTTTGGTGTGATTGTATTGTGGTTGCAGTCTGCAGTAGCACGCCAACTCATCATACTGAGATAAATGTAATATTTTGATTTACATTATTTCTCTACTTTTGCGGGACAGAATGGAGGATACAGTGCAGTTCTACACCACGGAAAATAACAGTGAAGTGAAACATATTGTGAAATGACAGTGTTAAAAGTGAGCAGATTATTTGATGTACAGTAACATGCATTTTATCCATCATAGTATTTGTATAGGCACGAAATAAAGTTTTATCATTTCTATCAACTTTGGAGTGAGGCATCTACAAAAATACGTTAAACATGAGGAAAATTACATTTCATTTCTTAAACTGCTTTCTTCTCCAGTTGATTTTGCTTTTTTTAAATTGATAATTACTAGGGATGAACACAATATCCAATTAGTCAAGTCATTGAATAACCATGACACTATCTGCAATGTTTAATTGTTCAAAAAAGTTGGTTATGCATAGAATTTTTACATTATTTAATGTAGAATCTTAAAAATGTAATTTAAAAATTACAATAAATTTATTTCCCCCCCAGTTGAGCAAGGAATTTTATTGAAATGTCCCTACTACTAACTACTCAATATTGAGATTTTCTACTTAGCTTGCTTCATGATCTATTTCTTTCCCCACCTTGGAAGGATTCAGTGGTACTTTCACTTTTATTTCTTGGCTACACAGTAAAGCTACTTGACCTTTGCACTACATGCTGTCAGAGCTGATGGGGAAAATTAGTAAAAAACTGTGGCGCAATACGAGCAGTGTACAGTACATGTCACCGCAGATGAACACAACTTGAAGTGCAGTATTTGCTTATTAGTTGAGCTTTAGTTGTCTTCAGAGGTTTTCCACTGGTTGTGATGTCATGTTCAAGGGTGGGTCGGTGAGGCTGTGATCCATGTGTTAAAGTGTGTGTGTGTGTATGGACTCAAGGGATATGTGTTTTAAAAAAAAATAAAAGCCACTGAGATGAAATGTGAAACCCGTCAGACATTCAGACCGTGTAAGAAAGATGAGGTCGGCTTGAGGTCGTGGGGTACGTGGCGGCGTTCCCTCTTTGTGTAACACCATCGTCTCACTGGTCTTCTCCAGCACCTGGAGGGTTAAAACTAGCTTCAACTTCTCGCACGCACACACATGCACACGCACTAACCAACTGGTTTAAACCAGTTCACGGGGAAAAGTGCTTTGTGTGTCTCACTGAATCCTGGGAAGGGTCATGTCATATATGTTTTAGTGATGTAAGAGTATATATTATTTTTAAAAAATGCTGTATTGTGACTGCATTGTGACATGTCATCATAGCTACCCTCTGTGCGCTTCATGTATACCGCCATGATTGTAAATCTAATTTGTTCACACACAAAAAACCTTGTTGTCACTTATCACCAGGCAGACAGAGGGCCTTGGTACAATAGACAGGCGCTGTTTTGTATGCATGAATATGATTCTCGCCATGAATGCGGATGCTAAGAGTGGAAGTTTATGCTGTAGATTTCAAGTGATAGATTCAAGTCTTCCTCTCTGACTATCTTTTCTGTGAACTATGGGCAAAGGTCGTCTCCCACTGCATGCCATGTTGGTCAGAATCCGAACATGTCAACCTTTGGCACGTCTGGGTCTACTCTTGTGTTGACTGCAATAAGGACTTGTTTAGAGTTGTGGAACCAGAATGTGATGTTTTGGTTCCTGTCAAAGTGGCATGATGACTTTTTCCATGTGACTCTCCTTATAGTAGCTAAATGTACCATTTTTAATTTTTGTATAATTACTGTAAAAATCAAATAAGCAATACACACCGTACTCTGACACGTATTAGTTGCTAAATCATCTAAATATATATATATATACACTAATTCAACAAATAGTTTCATTCTAGATATAGGAAGCAGTTGTCTTTGTCACTAAAAAACACAAAACTGGTATCGTCATTGTTAATTAACTTTACCGGCAATGTTTCAAAGTAACAGTCATTTGTCATACAAGCGTAAACATTGAAAAATTACGTACTCACTCTTAAATGTGATGATGCATGAGGGATGTTTAGGGAAGTGGGAAAGTGGCCTTCACTTTTTATCATGCAAATAAGAAAATACTCGTATGATAAAACTAAATAGTGTTCTCACCTGCTAACTTTTAGGTATTATACAGTACACTGCTTGTCAAAAGTCCACCCACCTTAAGGAGATGTAATGGCAGAAGTAATGGCAGTACCCAAATTTGTACTTTTCTTTTACTCTTCTCTCATTCATCCCAAACCAACTCGATGGGGTTTAAGTCAAGAGCCTGTGCCTTTTTATTTTTCCGGTTTGGCAATGGATGGATGGGTAAACTTACCTGTTGTTGTTTTTTTGTTTTTTTTAAACCTCTAGTACGTCATCAGCCAACTTAATTTTTTTACCATTTCAAGCTCATTGGACTTGAACTGCTTGACTTAAAAAATAAAGGTTTAGGGTGTTGTAAAACCTTGTTTGTAGTTCAGTATTTGCAAATCCCTGGTTGTTCACTAGTTTTTTCCTGATCACCCCGCTCATTCGTGTTTTTAATGACACGTTCACATTTTGGGGGTTCAAGTCTAGAGCCTGTGCCTTTTTATTTTTCCGTTTTGGGTAACCTTATCTGTTTGTTTTTTTTAACCTATTTTTTTTCCTGATCACCCACTCATTCGCGTTTTTAATGGCATCTTCAAATTTTTTTTTGGGGGGGGGAGATCATGACAATTATAATGAGTGTCAATTATTCATTCATTCATTATCCTCACTAGAGTCGCGGGCATGCTGGAGCCTACCTATTTCACCTGACTCTGGGCAAGAGGCGGTATACAACCTGAACTGGTCGGCAGCCAATCGCAGGGCACATAGAGTATAAACAAACAACCATTCGCGCTCATATTCACACCTACGGGCAATTTAGAGTCTTCAATTAACCTACCATGCATGTTTTTGCGATGTGGGAGGAAACCGGAGTACCCGTAGAAAACCCATGCAGGCACGGGGAGAACATGCAAACTCCACACAGGCGAGGCCGGATTTGAACCTGGGTCCCCAGAACTGTGAGGCAGATGTGCTAACCAGTCGTCCTCCGAGTATCAATTATTCACAGTTTTTTGCTATTCATGGTCAGACCCGATCCCTATCCCCTGCCAATAGCAGGGGTTCACTAGTATAGTATGAGACTATTGTCGAATTAGCTATATTCTACTGATCTGCCAGGATAGAGATGTGTGTACAAGTTACGAGTTTCCTCCTCACCATTACTGTTACCCTTGTTTGGTGGCATCACAAAACAGAACAAAAAGCCAATGAAAAAGAAAAACACACTTAGTTACTGGATTTAATCCTATATTCTCAATGAGATTAAATCTCATCATGATATTCTGAAGTCTGATGTCAATTATGGTGGTTGGAACTTGGGGTGTTTTGTCAGGGATGTATTTCTCAAATAAACGTATATACAGTAGTCAAATTTTGTACGACGTCTGTCAGTGAAACTTCTACAGAAAGATCTGTACTACTATATCAAACTTAATTTATTTAATATTGGGTTTGTTTTTGTTTTTTGCCGCGTTTAAATGTACAACACTAACTCGGCCCTTTACCACCCCTGCAGAAACAGCCCGTGCATAGTCCTATAGTCCACTGGTATTACTCACTTTTACTGTGATATTACAATATTTCTCTCGTCCCCACGGGCATCTCTGCTACCTCCTATTGTAATTCTACTGATTCAATGAGGAAATCCACACATAGTGTACTGTATGTATGGATTGAAGATGCGCATTATCATTATCGAGCCATTGGCGTGTGACCTAATGTCTCCTTGAATCTCTGTTTCGGGTTTGACCCTGAGAGAATCGGAGCGGGCGTTGCAGTGATAATGTGTGTGTGTGCGAGTTTGTGACTGTGAGGGACCGAACATGCAACTGTTTTTCTCCACCGTGTTCACATCTGGTACATTTTTTGAACAGGCCAGGCGGGTCGGATCTAATTTGGACCAAAAGCTGGGTCGATGTTTTAAGAGTGGGCAAAAAATAGGATAAACTCGAGCTCTTGCATTAGACTTCATGGGTTTTGATGAATATTTCTGTGTACAGTATTCTTCAATTCATTCCGATGTGTAGTTTTTAACTCTCCAGTTACATTCAGTGTAGTGTTTTGAAAATGTACGGCTCAAACGTTGTGCATAATCAATGTTTGGGAATTTAACTTAATGTCTTGTGATGATGTGATCATACTAATCCACTTTGTTTTGTCTGGAGGCCATTTTAGTAACCCTGTGTTCGCTGCCGATGAGTCAAGGTCAGTTTTGTCCGCCAGACAATCGTAGCAGTGATTAAATGTGAATAAAATAAAAAGGTGCCGAGCAGCGAGTTCTAAACGGAGGCAGCAAAACTCAAATCTGCTGACTCAACATTCATTATCTCCAGATTTCTGAAGAGTCCTTGATTAGTTAGTGGGTCAGATTTTGCAATTTATCTGCCATTAATCATCCTTTAGTTTGTTTAAACTCTTGGAATGTCAATTTAACATCAATTATGTTTAAAAAAATGCATTGCATATAGGCAAAGAACATTTTTTTTGTATTTTCCAGATAATTCACTTCCTGATTATCTTTTGAATAACTGTAGATTGCAATGGTGTAAACCTGCAAAGCATCTTGCTGAGAGCTGTTATGTACAGTATGTATGTAATCAGAATCTTATAAACAACTCTGTGTGATGCAACACTACTATAAACATATTGCTAAATGAACACCTCTCTGACTTTGTCTCTCAAAGCTGAATATGATCATCTCTCCAAGGACAGAATCTTTAATACAGCTCCTGTATTGGATCTCATTAGATTATGCAGGGGTACTTAATGAACCAACCGGTTAGTGCAGTTCTGTATGTAATAAAGGAAACCAAAAATAGCTTTGTAAACAGGATGTTCCCCACTCGTAGGTGAGAAGGTACGCTCCTCTTACGTTAAGGAAACTCTTATTTTAAAGGTGGAAACAAGATTCTTCATTCTACGCCCTTGCTTTGTACAACTTTGACCCATGATCAACATTAAAATGAAAGTTGTAAACTTTTTCAATGACAGAGAAGTTCTCTGCCAAGATAAATTTCAGTTAGTCAGTGAGAGTGTGTGTTGGAGGCATGGCTAGTTTGATAAAGTTTCATGTTGGTATGAGTGAACAACATGTCGTGTTGTTTGACCCACTCTGTAGATTTGTGTGAACTCTTAAACTAATGTACACATGTAACCAAATCCTTTCCGTGATGTATCCACAGGGGATGTCTGAGGAGGCCGTCCGCCAGACACGCAGCCAGAAGAGGGCACTGGAGAGGGATGCGCCACCACAGACTTCAGAACCTTCCAGTTCTGACAATGAAAGCAAAAAGCTTAAACTGGAGCAATCTGAACCCACAGCCCAGGAGGAAAATACACCTAGACCTGACCCAGAACTACAACGGGATGGTCAGAATCTGACTGAGACTGGATCAAATGAGGAACCGAGGCAGTTACCGCTACCTTTGGAATCTCAGCCAGTGAAGGACGAGGCCGTTTGTCAAGGGAGCTCGAACAATCAAACTGGATGCAATGACAGAGCTCGCAAGGAGCTGAAGGCGGAGAAGAACGTGGATACAATGAGCCGCTTTCAGCCCTCAGAACCAAAAGTGTCCGGTGGAATGTTGGCTGCCGGCGAGGTAAAGGCAACCATCAAGGTGGAGGTCCAGACTGGAGAGCAGCCCGTGGACATGAGCACCTCCAAAGGGTAAGAAACTGTTCTCAACTTTTAAGCACGTGAAGAACCTGTCAAATTTGTCCATCCAAATTACTACAAATTGGTTCTGAATCTTGGGAAGGGTTGCAGCCAAAGGGAAGTCATCCAACACCAGCGACATGAAAGTAAGCAGTGTTGGGTATAGCGACGTGACAAGTAACAGCGTTACTAGTTTAACTGCGTCTCAGAACATGGTCGTAGCGCCGCTTTTGTCTAATAGCAAACAGTTTTTCAGTATCAAAGCTACTTTAGTGATCACATAGCGACAGTGCAGCAGCGTTCACAGAAGCTATATTTCCCCAGACAGTTCTAAACATAAAAGGCATTTATTCCGTTTGACGTCACATTACATACCTCTCCTCCTGCTAATGCTCACTCTAGACTGCGTCCACATTGTGCTGCGTGGTACGGATTATGGAAACCACGCAATTGGATACATCGGCAGAGGTGTGTACATCTCAATCCCCATGGGCCAACATATCTTAACAAATTCCTGCTACTTATCAAGTCCTCACAGAGCACTTATCGTTCCGGTGTTTACTGTGCATCCAAAAAGAGGCTCCGGTCAACATCCAAGACGTCCAGCACAAATTTAAGCACACACATTCAGGTGTATCCTGAAGTTAACACAATAAATGCCAGGTAAGATAGTTATCACAACTCAGTCAACACTCAGGAAACATCAACAGCTAACATGAGTAGGTGACTTTGCATATAAGATAACCTTTATTAGTTCCACAGTGCGGAAATTAGCAAGGCGAATCGGCGTGGGTTGACTGTACTCCACTTTCTCCAATTTGCTGCACCTGTCTGTTTTTTTTGCTCCCCTCAGTCTCACAAGCACTGTAAATAAATAAAAAAAAATTGTCCTTCTCCTCCATTGTTATTTTATGTTATTATGTTTCCTGCAGTACTATTTTGAAGCGACCACCCCAAACCAAGGCGAGTAGAGCTGGTAGTACTATTTAGTGGAAAAACAACATTGTGTGAAACTTTGTCAGACACTGGATGCTGCTTGTTTGAGCCTGATGCAAAACTGATATTGAACTATTTTTGGACATGAACGGACTTTTTAAAGTTTCATGCATTGATTGTTATTTACAATTGACAGGAAAGGTAGCAACTGTACTCAGATGGTCTTTTGACTTTAGCCTTTGGTCCGCCTCCATTTTCCCACAACTCACCACCTGAACCCTAAAAAGTCCACGCACACAAAATGAAGCCGTGTCATAAACTGGTTCCAGCCAGCTGTTGCCATGGCTACCACCGTGGAAGAAGCAGGGAGGGGAGGGGCGTTGTATTGGAGGAAAAGGAAGTCACGTGATAACGACTTTGAGGTCATGTGACTACTTTGGAAGTAGTGATTAATCCACAGGAAGTGATGATGGCGCTAAGCCCCGAGGAATCACACACACACGACCACAAAGAGGGCGGCTCAGACAGGCAGGCCTCATTTTTTCATGCGCTGACTTATGCTTCGTAAAAATATTATCCCTGATTGTGTGTTTGTATGAAGAGTCCAACACAAGCTTTCGATTGTACACCTCACATATGGCATATTGTATTTGCGTTGTATTACACGTGTGTTTTACACACATGTATTCAGCTCTTTTGGATCACCACCACGTCTCAAAGCCCCTGCTTAAACAGAATGTGCATGTTTGTGAATGACCTCATCTTAATACGACCCAACTATCCAATCCATCCATCACACTTGTCCTCATTAGGGTCGCAGGTGATCTGGAGTCTATCCCAGCTGATTTTGGGTGAGAGGCGGGATACACACTGGATTGGACACCAGCCAATCGCAGGGCACATATAGACAAATAACCATTCACACTCACACCTATGGGGAAGACCAAGCAAACAACTGTGAGGCAGATGTGTTGGCTCACACAACTATACCACAACTAAATGTCCCATTTAGCCCCACCTTACTTTTGACTGTTACAATAGTGTGGAAAGATGTCTGGACTTGCAAGTGGAACGGATCAGTCCACTGTCATCATTTAGGTTTTGTGTTGTAACTGCCCCTCTCCGTATTAGTCATATGATTCCACCCAGTGAGTCTTTTCAAATATTGAGAATTTCTTAGAGGTGCAACAGCAATTCGATTAATTGATGATCAAACTATACTACTCTAACTATTTTGATCATCAATTAATCGTTTAGAGACTGTTCATCTTAAAATTGTACAAATCCTTGGAATTTCAGCCTCTCATCAGTAAATATTTTTTTTTATTTCTGTAGCCCTCCATGAAAGAAGATCTGCAGCAGATTATCTTTTGTGATTCGTCAAAATAAGACTTTTGCAAACATCTGCTTTGACTTTGGAAACAAAATTTTTGCCGATTTTCTGACTGATGTTACGGACCAAACCTGTAACTGAATAATAATCAATTAAAGTTTGTTCATTTTCTGCACTGTCAATTTGAAATAATGTCAATTGTTTGAATAAAGGGATCAAAATTTAAAAAAAATGTATACCATTCATCGATTTATCAAAAAATTATGATAAAATGTCATTATCTACAGTGAAATGAGTACTATACTGACATCGGCTGAAAGGCCACTCTGTCAGGAAGAAACCATTACTCCAAAACAAACATCAAAAAGACAGATTACAGTTTGCAAATGCACACAGGGACAAAGATATTAACTTTGGAGACATGTCCTGTGGTCTGACAAAACTTAAATTGAACTGTTTGAACATAATGGGCATTGTTACATTTGGAGGAAAAAGAGGGAGCCATACAAGCCTGAGAACACCATCCCAACTTTGAGTTAGTTATGGGGGTGGCAGCATCACGTTGTGGGGTTGTTTTGGCAGGAGGGACTGGTGTACTTCACAAAATAGATGTCATCATGAGGAAAGAATATTATGTGGAAATACTGAAGCAACATCTTAAGACCAAGTTAAACCTTGTCTTCCAAAAGGACAATGACAGGCATTGAAAATTTATGGGCAGACCTGAAAAGGCAAGGTGGCCTACAAACATGCCTCAACTACATCAGTTCTGTGAGGAGGAATAGGCCAAAATCCCTGCCAACTATTGTGAGAAACTTATGGAAGGATATCCAAAACAATTGACCCATTGTCGTACAGTTTAAAGGCAATTGTACCAAATAATGAAATAAATATATGTAAACTTCTGAATTTGAAGAAAATAATGATAATAATAATAATAATTATTATTATTATTATTATTTTGGCTACAAATAATCTTGTTAATCCTAATTGACCTAAAATAGGAAAAGTTTAGTCTGGTTTCATATCAGATAAAGAAAAAAAGTGTGTATTTTTATATAGTGGATGTAAATATCTGGTTTCAATTGTATAGTGGAGCCTTGAGATATGAGTAACCCAATTTACGGGTTTTTGGAGAAACAAGCCATTGCAGCCGTTTATTTGCTTTGACTTGCGGGTGAAATTTTGAGATACGAACGCTCTATGGTGGCAGTGAACTGAACTCAACTCACTTAACAAGCAGCAGCTTGGCAGATAATGAAAAATTCTTAATTTTTTTTGTCTTCACCTTACTGTAAAACTAAACATAAAACAGAATTATGTATGGAAGTCATGTATTTAAAACAACCACAGCTTTGCCTTCCTAATTCATTCCATAGACAGGCTAACAGATAGCATCAGTGTCATGGTGCACCAACACTAATAACAATATCCATCCATCCATCCATTGTCTTCTGCTAATAACTGCAATCACAGGCATAAAGTCTTTATCTTCTGTGAAAAACTACTAATAATGCTGAGACAGTCTCCATGTATAGCCTTACTATATGTCTGAATTATACTGCCCCCAGGTAGCCATGGTGCACACACCAGGAGGAGCAGCACAACGTTCATTGAATTGAACCAGAAAATATGGCAAAGACGGTTTAATTCTTTACATTGTATTTAATTATTACTGTAAGTTTTATGAAGTACAATATTATAGATTGTTACTTTTTTTAGGCTGGAATGGCTTAATTGTATTTCCGTTAATTTCAATGGCGAAAGATGATTTCAGATACAAGGGTTTTGAGTTACAAGCATCATCACGGATTAAATTATCTCAAGGCACCACTATTGTTGATTTGACTGTGCCAGTCCAAACTGCATTGTACTGGTTATAAAGGTTTCAATTTGATCTTGTTACAGTGTGCCATTTCCATGATGTGACCATTGCGTTTATGTAGTTATTATGGATCTCTTTTCTTTCATTTTTTTTTTTTTTATTTGCTTGCTTACCACATGATTCAGCTGCTGCTTTGGTCCAGTACGGGCTAGTCACATGATCAATACCCACTGTACCTCTTTTTTACCTACAGTATAAAAAGTGAGAAGTGGCCTCCATCCCCCGAAGAGGAGGAGGAGGAGGATGATGATGATGATGATGATGATGATGTCATCATCTTGTCAGATAACGACTCTCCAAGTCCACCTATGAATGGTCTGAACCACTTGAAGGAGCTGGATACAGACCTCCTCATGGTGAGATGTTGTATTTTTCATGCCATCATACACAAGTAGTTTATGTCAAAACAGATCTATCAATAATAGAGTTGCAAACATGGACACAGGAAGTCAGATCAGGCCTAACCAATCTTACTGCACCGTCAACTATTTGCTCTTGCGGCATGGCTTTAACCAATGATCAAATTCAAAGGGACTCCAAATGAATGAAGGATTTTGTCTGTGAAGGATGCATGACCGGACACGGTTGTTTGTCTTCAGTAGTGTGAGTAGTGTAAGTGATTGATTTCGTATGTCGAGTGCAGAAGAGCAGCCCAGCCGAGCGGGAGCGCATCATTAGGCAGCTGAAAGAGGAGCTGAGGCTGGAGGAGGCCAAGCTGGTGTTGCTGAAGAAACTGCGACAGAGCCAGTTGCAGAGGGACACTCTTCAGAAGGTGAGCGGCAGCTCACTCCTGTGCAGTAATACAGTGAACCCCAGTTTATCACAAGGATAAGTTCCAGACCCATCCCCACTAAGTGAAAATCTGTGATATTGAAAGACTATAAATAACAAATAAAATGTATCATTTTACCCCACCCAGACATTTTAATCACAATTTAACTTATTAAAACACAATTTTGAAGGTATTTGCTAGCTTTTGTTCGGACTCTGTCAAAAAGCGAGAGACTATCATATAATATCAATTTGAGGAAACGAAAAGCAGACTCTCGCTCATGCAGTTCTCCAAATAAGAAGCAAAACCTGCTTGCTTCAACCTGGAAAACTGACAGAAAGAAAAAAGAGAATTGAGTATTGTATTTTAAGCACTAAAATGTTCAACCAAACCAAATAATTTCAAAGGCTGCTCGTTTAATACTAACATATGCGAAACTGCATAGATAGGCTAACGGAAATTAGCATTAATGTCACAGTAATTTTAAACCTTCAAACAACCACTACAACAATACTCACAGGCATACAGTATATGTTCTCTGCTCTTTGGGAACAATGACTATTATTGGAGTTTAATTGGAGACCTTCTCTGCCTCTTATTCTTGCTCTTGAATTACGCTGCATCTCTTCCAGTAGAGCACAGTGCTTCCCGGCATGTTGTGACACAACATGGTACTTCGCTGAAAGCATGCAAGTCTAAATTTGGACTTGCCTAGATGCATTAAAAAACCCATTAAAAAAATTGTCTCTGAAAAAAAAATGTGCAATATAGCAGGTGCTCGAGCTACTGTATGAACTGCGATATTGCGGGGCTTTACTCCACTAAATAATAACCTTCCCATTGCTCAGGCTTCAGGGGTGTCCAGCTCCTCCGCTCCCCCTCCTCTAATACGCGGGTCCATTGGAAGCAGCAAAGGCTCACAGCAGGTGAAGTAAACAATAGTGTGTCACATACAATGGGTACGAAAAGTTTTCAGACCCCCTTAAATTTTTCACTCTTTGTTATATTGCAGCCATTTGTTAAAATCATTTAAGTTCATTTTTTTCCTCATTAATGTACACACAGCACCCCATATTGACAGGAAAAAAACGCAATTGTTGAAAGTTATGCTGATTTATTAACAAAGAAAAACTGAAATATCACACAGCCATAGGTATTCAGACCCTTTGCTGTGACACTCATATATTTAACTCGGGTGCTGTCCATTTTTCTGATCATCCTTAAAATAGTTCTACACCTTCATTGGAGTCCAGCTGTGTTTGATTATACTGATTGGACTTGATTAGGAAAGCCACACCCCTGTCTATGTAAGACCTTACAGCTCACAGGGAATGTCAGAGCAAATGACAATCATGAGGTCAAAGGAACTGCCTGAAGAGCTCAGACACAGAATTGTGGCAAGGCACAGATCTGGCCAATGTTACAAAAAAATGTATGGTGCACTTAAGGTTCCTAAGAGAACTGTGGCCATAATCCTGAAATGGAAGACGTTTGGGACGATCAGAACCCTTCCTAGAGCTGGCCGTCCGGCCAAACTGAGCAATTGGGGGGAGAAGAGCCTTGGTGAGAGAGGTAAAGAAGAACCCATACATCACTGTGGCTGAGCTCTAGAGATGCAGTCGGGAGATGGGAGAAAGTTCTATAAAGTCAGCCATCACTGCAGCCCTCCACCAGTCGGGGCTTTATGGCAGAGTGGCCCAACAGAAGCCTCTTCTTAGTGCAAGACACATGAAAGCCCGCATGCAGTTTGCTAAAAAAACACCTGAAGGACTCCAAGATGGTGAGAAATAAGATTCTCTGGTCTGATGAAACCAAGATAGAAATTGTTGGCCTTAATTCTAAGTGGCATGTGTGGAGAAAACCAGTCACTCTTATCACCTGTCCAATACAGTCCCAACAGTGAAGCATTGTGGTGGCAGCATCATGCTGTGGGTGTGTTTTTCAGCTGCAGGGACAGGGAGACTGGTTGCAATCGAAGAAAAGATGAATGCGGCCAAGTACAGGGATATCCTGACAAAAACCTTCTCCAGAGTGCTCAGAACCTCAGACTGGGCTGAAGATTCACCTTCAAAAAAGCTAAAATACTGAAGGAGTGGCTTCAGAAAAACTCTGTGACTGTTTTTGAATGGCCCAGCCAGAGCTCAAAAGGGTGCTTCTACTAAATACAGAGCAAAGGGTCTGAATACTTATGGCTGTGTGATATTTCAGTTTTTCTTTTTTAATAAATCAGCAAAAATTTCAACAATTCCGTTTTTTTCTGTCAATATGGGGTGCTGTGTGTAAATTAATGAGGAAAAAATTGACTTAAATTATTTTAACAAATGGCTGCAATATAACAAAGAGTGAAAAATCTATGGGGGTCTGAAAACTTTCCGTACCCACTGTACCTTCACATTGGCTATCACTGTTTCTGATTGGCCGTCTCTGTCGTTCTGAGTAGATTGTGACTGGTAGAAGTTCAGGCACGGTCATACCCCCGCCTTTGGTGCGTGGAGGGCAGCAGGTGTCATCTAAACATGGCTCCCAGATCATCATGCCGCCTCTAGTCAGAGGAGCACAGGTGAGTTGTGGGGAAATGTTGTTAGCTCAATTATTGGCATGCTAATAATATAAAGGTGCACTGAACAATCACAACGTTATGACCACTTGCGCAATCTAATGTGATCCAATTCAAGGAGTGTATGACAAATTCTGCCTGTATAGTGATAATAATTGTCAATGTTCATCCAGAGATGTCCGAGCTCAGGCTGGTTTCTCTTTCTTTCATCCTCTAAGACTAACTCACGGAACTTTTAATGTAGGACTTATCTGCTCTTTGGATCGCTCTCTCGCTCTCTCTCTGTCTCCTTGTCTGTCTGTCTGTTTGTGCCCTTTGCATTGGCACTCTGGATGTCCCTCTTCTGTCCACCACCTCGCCCGCAGCACCCCATGTGTGTCGTCATCTCTCATTGTCCTGGTTAGCCCATCTCTGTATCTCCACAGCAAATCCAGGCTCTCCGCCAGCAGCAGCAACAGCAGCAGTTGGCAGCCTCTGGAGGTGGTGGCTCAGGGCCCCCTCCCCTGCTGTTGGGCGCCAGGACCTCAGCCCCTGCTGGCCAGGGTCAGAGAAACATGGTGCAGACAGGCCTCATCAGAATAGGAAGTACTGCAAACTCACTGGTCAGTATCTCACTCCTGAGTAGAAAATCAAGTGTGGGCAATATTTTAAAGCACAGCTGGCAAACTCAGGTTCACTTTACGTGGCCCCCTAAAACAAATAAAGTATCAATTTCATGTTTTTCTTCACTTAAAACTAGTGATGGGAATCGAAAAGAACCGATTCCCAGTAGGCCTAATTTGATTGATAAGAATCTTTTGTTTGTTTGCCTGATGATTGAGGATGTCGATTCCTCTCACGTCGCACAAGATTGATGACGTCACACGCAAGAGGTGTATTTTGGGTTGAAAAGATGATACTTGCAAAGCTTTCATTTTGTAAGAGGCAAAATACTTATAATATGCAGAAACATCTTTTGTATTATAATGATCTTGAAGATGTGTATTTATAATGATAATCAATAATATCATATACATTTTATTATTTCATTCCCTCACTCAATGAGAATCTATAAGAGAATCAATTAGGACTTGGAGCGATAGGCATTATTGATAAATCGGAATGACTAAATTCTGATAAATTCCCATCTCTACTTTTAACAGATATTACAGTATGCATTATTTCATTTCTTAACATTGAGCAACATTTTTGTCACTCCTGATTTCAAATTCAATTTGTTAACCATAAACTGTATAAACACTTCACTTTGATAACAAGGGACAACGCATGTTGTGATGCTGGACTCTTTTCGTAAATTAGTGTATTTTCCTCTACTTGTATTCTCATGTTCTACTCATCTTAACACCCTTTGCTACAGCTGGTCCTTCTGTTGGAAGTGGAAATGTCACCAAAAAGGACAGTCTATACAAAGCAGTATAGAAGATGGATGGATGGATGGATGGATTTTTCACTTTGTCTGTATTCTGTGTCTGGATATCACCCTGGTGACTTTGTTGTCTTGTTCACAGGGCTCATCCACTTTGAAGATTTCTTCCTCAGGAAGCGGCGTCGTATCTCTGGTGGGCACCAATGATAGTCCAGCCAGCCGTCAAGCCGCGGCCAAACTCGCTCTGCGGAAACAACTCGAGAAGACGCTCCTGGAGATCCCGCCTCCAAAACCCCCTGCGCCGGAGTTTAACTTCCTGCCCTCGGCAGCCAATAATGAGTTCATCTACCTGGTGGGACTTGAGGAAGTAGTCCAGAACCTGCTAGATACTATTCACAGAGGTATGTTTGTAATGTTATTATTTTTTTCTGAATGATGATGTCATTCAGTGGCATTTGTAATACTTCACAGTTTAATATAAAACTGAAGTGAAACGAATTTAGGAATGTGACTCTTTTTTGACATCTTTCGACATTACTGGAATCACATTACTGTCAGGGTCAAGCTGCAGATGCTTGTCTACTGTACAACAAGGGTTCTCAAACTTTTCCATCTCTCCATTCAGGAAAGACGGGGGTAGCTCCATCCAAACCCACCGTCAAAGACCCCAACATGTGCACCCAGTGCAACACTGACTTCACGTGCAGGTGGAGGCAGGACAAGGCCAAAGGCGGCACCGTCCTCTGCGAAGACTGCATGTCATCCAATCAGAAGAAGGCTCTGAAAGCCGAACACACCAATAGGCTGAAAGCGGCGTTCGTCAAAGCGCTGCAGCAAGAGCAGGAAATCGAGCAGCGCATCATTCAGCAGTCGTCTTCATCCATCTCTCACGGCAGCTCGTCGTCCTCTTCGTCGCTGAAGGCGGAGCAGCTGGTGTCACAGCAGCTGAAGCACGCCCGTGCTTCCTCTCTGCACCGAGGGGCCAACGTCATCCACCACCACTCCATCAAGGTCAGCGGTGGTGGGAAATAACCTAGTACAAATACTTCCTTACTGTACTTCAGTGATTTTTTCAGATAGCTGTACTTTGATGACTTTACTCCCTACATTTGAAAACATATATTTGTACTTTCTACTCCTCACTTCGTCAAATTAGGCTTGTTACTTTTGTCAACCTCTGCAAATGATGACATGACGTAAAAAAAGACGTAAATCGAGAGAGGTCAAATCAACCGTATTGAGATTTAGATTGATTGAGGTCTTAAAAGGTGGAAAAAAACAGACAGCAACGACATAGAGGAATCAGGGAGCATTAACGACGGCAGCAGATTCATAGAAGCAAAATATTCCCCATCTATGGTCATAAGAAATTGTTTGATATTGTCGGCTCCAAAATGATTTGTGGTGGTCAAAGATTTTCCATCTAATCTAAAAAAAATAAAACGCATACAAATAAGGTGTAAAAAAACAAATTGTTCATCATTTGATAATTTAGCTTTTTTTTGTTACGCGGTTCACAATGTGAGCAAAGCTATGGGAACATGTTTTGATAGCATAAGTCGAGTCAACACCAGCTAGCGCTTAGACAGCAACATGTGACAAGTAACACGATTTGTATTCTTCTTCTCAGTATGAGCATTATGTAAGTTATTAAAAGAGGGAAAATACTTAGTATAAGGGGTATTGTGTGATTTTCATGACATTTCAGGATGAACCTAAATATTATCTGTAAGGTGAACTTATTTTGACCTAAACTTTTGAATGCACTTGTAAAACTGTTCAATGTTTTAGTACTTTTTTGCATAACTTGCTGATCTCTCGGGCTATGTTTACAGTATATTGCCAGTGGCCATGGCAGCCTTGTTTGCCTGAAATTTAGTGCGTAGTGGGATTTTGGCTATTTTTTTGCTCCGTATCCAAGTCTCAGAGACTCAAAGGCACCCTACATTTCATTTCAGCGCGCCGTTTATCATGGATGCTAGTATGTTCCTTCCGAGCCTGTCATGTTCTGATGTGGTCCCTCACGTTTATCACATTCTGCCAAGGCTTTCTACGGATGAAACGTGGACGTCGGGCAGCTTTGGAGCTTTGGTTTGTGGCCCCGAGTTGAAGCTCCTCTGCATGGCCCGCAGCTCCAGAGTCGGTGTCAGCGCAGTGGTGCGCATGTATACTGCCGCTCTAAATATGTTTGATATTATTAGTGTTCTGTCAACAATTAATTCACTAATCCATCTATTGTACCAAAACATGTAAAAAAAAAAAAAAAAAATTCACATAGCCATTGTACAGTGTGCTCGCACATGTACTCTCACGCTCTCACACATACATTCAACATTAAGCGTTATCAACAGGTACGCCATGGTGAGCATTGTAGGTGAAGCTTTAGAAGAGTTTTAGCCAGCAAATGTGAGATGCTAGACCACCTCCAAGTCGTGTTACACCCTATTACGTATTGTCAGGTTTACAGAAGTTGCGCACATCTAGATTCAATACGACCGACTAGGTTTCTCATCCGCACTGTGACTTCCATTGCAAACGTTTTCACAATTTGAACATCTCGCAGGGATCCACGGCAATCACGATCTGTCGTGATTGCCCATCGTGTCCCCACGTGTCATTTCACAACTGGTTTGTCCACGGTGGCCTGAAACGGGGTGGCAAAATTCAAAACAGGTGTTTGATCCATGCCAATCAATTTCCAAGACATCCAATTCGATGCCTTTCTGTGACTCTTCTGCTCTTCTGTATATTTGTTGCATCCTGCCAATGACAGTTTATAGTGAATTTTAGGTTCATTCTGACATTTCACCCGAAAGCCGAATACCACAAACTTATTGTGAGCCGTGTAACTGACTGTAGAAGTTAATTTTAAGTAAAAGTGTATACTCTGAAATGTACTTAAGTACAGAAGTTGAACCAGTACTTGTACTTTTACCACTCTTTATTTTTTACACACATGTATCACTACTTCTATTGAAGTACACAGTGTGAGTACTTTTGCCTCTTCTGATGATCAGTGTGAGTTTGAGATTTGCCATGGTAACTGAGCTCTCACCTCTCTTCTCGCCACCCTTAGAGCACCTCGAGCCAGCTATCCCACAGCGGCGTTAGGGGCGTCCCCCACTCCTTCTCCTCCTCCTCCCAGCTGCAGAGCGCCGTGGCGGCCGCCGCTTTGGTCAGCCGGCCAGGTAAGCACGAGCACGTGACCCAGCGCTCTGTCCAGATTTCAAAGGTGAGCAGCAGCGGAGTCGGCAGCAGCAGGAATATGAGCGGGGGTAGTGCCTCATCCACTGCATGGAAGAAGCAGAGCAACAGCAACAAAGGTAGAGTCATAGCAGCCTGACTCTGGTGGCTCAAATCTGCTCTATTTCAAACTCCTGTCTGGCCCAAAGAAACCCTCAGATGACACTCGCAGTCTCCTCGTTTGGTGGTCCAACATTTCTCCAGGGTTCCTGTTTCCTTTGTGTCTGTTTGTGTGTTGTTGTTGGGATATTAGGCTGCCATGTCCACATGAACATGGGTGTTTTTGAATGGGTGATTTGACTTTTCAACTAAATGCGAACTACATTTTAGGACAATTTTATAAATGTCAGAAATTCCAAAACTCACTTCCAGTATTTGCGGGTACAGCAGTGCCTTGAGATACAAGTGACTCGGCTTACAAGTTTTTTTTAAATACGAGCCATCGATCCACTACAGTTTATCTGTATGTCTGTCTTATACTTCCTCCAGGTGGCCACGGCAAACACACCAGAATGAAACACAATTGCGCATTGAAGGAGGAAGTGTGATAAAACCTGATTAATTATTTTTAATTCTATTAAGTATGTCAGTAGTATATGGCAAGTATAATGTTATGGGTTTTTGTTGTTATTATTAAAAAACATTACAAAAATGTGTTGTTTTTTGTGGGTGGCTGGAGCGGATTAATGGCATTTGCATTAATTTCAATAGGGAAGATATGAGTGTTTTCTGAAGATATGAGTGTTTTCAGTTACAAGCGTGGTCAAGGAACAAATTAAACCCATATCTCAAAGCACCACTACAGTATACTGCATAATGTATCTCTATGCATACATGTACTGTATATACACTTGTGCTTTTCTTTTTTTTTTTTTTTTTTTTTTTTTTTTTTTTTTAAATAAGGACATTTCTAAGTTACCTAGCTATTTTCTGTAGATTTTACTTCAATATGTTTTATACTAATACATAAATTGGTATACAATGATGATTTTTTTTTTCTTCTTGTTAATCAAACGGACATGCATTTTGTTGGCAAATGATTCAGGTGCATTGTTTTTTTTGTTTGTTTGTTTTGTTTGTTTTTTGTTTGTTTGTTACTATTCCAAATTTGAGCTTAACAAGTTTGGTAAATCCTGTTCTACTGTGATACTGATGAGACGGTCAGGATATGACCCTTGAAATAAAGAAATGCCCTTGTACAGGTAGACAGAGCCTCAAAATAAGTAATAGTTTTGCCTCTCTGGTCTGCCAAAGTGTTGAAGTGCCATCTGCCCTGGCCTGACCTGCTCTTTTGACCCCCCACAGGTGTGACAATGGCATACGTGAACCCTAGCCTGAGCGGACACAAGACCTCAGCTAGTGTGGACGCACGCCAGAGGGAGTACCTGTTGGACATGATCCCCTCTCGCTCGTCTATCTCGCAGACTGCAAACACATGGAAATAGCAATGAAAACAAAATAAACCAACCCTCAGCCAGCTCTACCCCTTCTTAGCTTTTTCCAATATCATGGGCAACAGCGCTCCCAGGAGGACTGTTTTGGGAAATACAATTTCTAAAAAGTGAAGAAACGTTTCCTTTTCGTGTATTTTGTATGATTTACTTCTTTTCTGTTAGTTTTAAGGTTTGCTGTCCCTCATATAGTTTTGATTTGACAGGGGTGACCAAAAACGCAAATGCACGAGACTTGGTACTTTTTCCCTCCTGTCTGGGTAGGGGATTAGTTTTGCATCAAACTGACACATGATTGACACTTGAATGTTTGTCATGCTCACCCCAAGAAAATTACACCGGATAAGAGTTGTAAATGTTTCATTATATTCATCCCTGGAGTTAAAATTGAATTTATTTTGTATTTACAGTAAGTTATTTTTGTTGTTCTTTTTTGAGACTTTTTTTTAACTTTCTATTTTGTGGTTTTCACAACTGAAGTGTTTGTTTTTGCTTTCTTTTTTTTTCAGTTTAACAGCATGATTACATTTAACACCTAATGTTCATTTGCACCTTAGCTAACAATGCATGGTGTTGACGCTCAAGTCATATGTAATTACCATCTGTAATGTAATTTGCTTATTTTATATTCATGTCAACATCATTTTAATTTGAGTGTTACATCTTCACTGAGAAAATTCAAACTCCGACGAGCTGAATTTGTCCACCCTGGAACCAGAGACCATGATCCATAGTTTGTAATTGGAATACGGTATCTCCCACTGTGAACCCAGAAAGCACAAGCCGATTACGGTATTTGCTTTTTTTTTTTTATCCTGCAACATCACACCAAATTGCATATTTTCCCTGCTACCAAACCTAGATTGCATTGTGCAAATTGTTAAAAAAACATTGGTTTAACTTTTTCCTAGCTTCTAAATAAATAAAGAGATACAATTAAAACTTGTTTTTGTTTGTGTTGTGTGTAGAGTGAATATGTCTACACACCACTGTTCAAATGAGAGCTGTCCCAAAAAAAAATTTTGTGGTATAAAAAAGTCAGACCCAAGATATTAATGTGACCTTCAACCTGTACAACTCAATTGGAGAGAAAAAATCTTTTGAGGTGAATTAGAAATGAGAATGTTGCAAAAGTGTGCACATCCTCAACTGGTAATGTGGCCGTGTTAATAATGAATCAATTACATTCAAAATTGTGTTAAATGGGAGTCAGCACACACCTGCCACCATTTTAACGTGCCTCTGATTGACCCCAAATAAAGTGCAGATGTTCTAGTAGGCTTTTCCTGGCATTTATACTTTTTGACTGGTGGCGGCATCATGGTTTAGGGTTGTTTTGTTCAGCTGGACCTAGGACCGTAGTAAAGGTGGGGGTATTATGAACAGTTCGAAATAGCAGTCGTGTGATCAAAAACCTTCAGGCTGCTAGGAAGCAAAAATAAAACATGTCAGGATAAACCGAGTAGAACTGCAACTCCAGTTTGGGTTAATCAAGTTAGAAGATGTGGTACTTGGTCTTCTAGTGGTATATGAAAGACTTGCTGAATTAAATGTTTACAGTACATAATGTATTTTTTTAAATCATGTACAGTACAATTCAAGTATATTTAACTTTTACATTAGAATTTTATAAAAGAAGAAGAAGTGACTTTCGACCTGTCAAGGGTTGCCAAAGCGAATCACTCATGATTTATTTGGCAGTTTTTATGCCGGACGCCTTTCCTGACAAAACCCACCCTTTTTCTCCCCCATCTAGAGCAAAGTTTTTCAAACTTTTATTTAGGAACAATTTTTATTAAACTTTTATGTGCCATATATTTTAATTGAATCATTAAAACGCATATTTGTATTGAATACGCTTCCGTAGGTATTGTCCTCTATTTACGTGGAGTGTACATTTTAAAATTGTGCATAATGCTAATGTGGCTAACTAAAATGTTAAATATACTTTTTAGGAATAAAACCTCTGCCTCGTTTTTGCTTAATATACTATATTTTAAGAAGTTTTGTTTGATTATTTTTTGGCACAAATCTGATTCGATAGTAGGCCAGCACTATTCTGAAAGTCATGGGCAGATTAGATTGACATGGAGATGTCGTACATAGAGGCTGAAATTGCATTGGGCAAACAAATCTATCAAACGCATGATCCGCAGGAATGACGCAGTGTGTAGGCTCACGAAGCAAGTGCTTATTTTTCAGTTCAGCCATGTGAGGGCGTCCGAGTGCAACTGGGATTTCTTCTTCAAAGAGAAGAAGTGTTTTTTTTTTGTTTGGTTTTTTTGTTGCACCGAGGAGGTGGAGGAGGCCGGGGCAAGATGGCGGGCTCCAAGGTGAAGCAGGACATGCCTCCTCCGGGAGGTTATGCCGCCTTCGACTACAAGAGAAATCTACCCAAAAGAGGACTCTCGGGTACACGCCTTTCACTCGCATCTTGCTAAATTAACAGACTACCACGCACGTAAAGCACGTCGGGCTGTCCTTACTTCATACAGCACAATGCTAATGCTAAAAAGGCTAGCGGGGATGGGATCCACTCAAGGCTCGAATGTGAAGCAGTGTCTTTGTTTAAAATACTCTTCAAAATAGAAACAGATACTACACTCGTATGTTGATATTTTGTTCATTGAAGAGTAATGATTTTGTGCCATGTTCGAGTTAAAGGAGTAAAGTTGGGCTTTATTCCTTATGGGAAATTAGTGCCTTTAATCTTTAATGGAAGGCTGAAACACAAAGTTGCATTGTATCATTATGTTGGCAATAAAGAGTGAGATTACACCAACGTTGAGTTCTAGTTAACAAAATTAATGATGTAAGCCAGTGTTTCCCCCAAACTCCTATTGAGCTAAAGCACATTTTGTGTTAGAAAAAGCTCACTGCACCACCACCAAGCATAAAAAATGTCACTTAAAGTATATATACTTAAATAATGACAATCTTGTTTCAATTAGTAGAGGTGGGATTAAGTCACATGTAGTGAGGCTAAGCGGTTCAGAAAGTGAATGGATGGAGGTACAAATCATAAGTATGTCTCAAGTCTTGACTGTAAAGTTTCAAGCAAGTCTCATATTACTGTGGCAAAAAATCAAGACGGCCAAGTCCCAACTAAATTTCAAGGAAGTCAAATCATTACTTGGGTTAAAGGTCCTCTTCCATCACTGTTTTTCTATTTAAATGTTCTAATCCTTGATTATCCTTTTATCGGGTTTGCGTGATAATTTTGGTTGGTTGAGTCAAGTCACATGACTCAAGTCTCCCACCTCTGCAGTTAACTCATAAATGTACAAGCAAAGCTATGATTCTGTTGTTGGAATGGTAGTGGCTACACAGAGTAATTGTATGTTGATCCATTTAGTGGAAGAGCATTAAATTGTTCTGTCACGATATGTCGCTGGCATAGCTTGGTGACCAAAGACATAATCTGTTATAAAATAATTTTCGGACCACTTAAACGGGGAGTTTACAATTAAAAAAACAAAACTTTTTGTTACATTTGTTAAAACTGTCATTATGACTTTACAGTTGTACATAATAAATATTATCTATTAAAAGAAAACTCAGCAATCTCTGGGCTCATCTTGTGCCTCTAATTTGATATATGAGAAACCACCATGCCTGAGAAAAAACAACCAATCAGAGACAGAATTCATGATGTCTGAGGTGTCAACCATTTGTTGCGCACTAGCGGGCAGATCCCCGCTGCCTTGCTAAAAATAAAACTTCAAATTGACATTTAGTGTTATAGCAACACTTAGAAAAAAACAGCGCTTTTCTGGGGGAACAGTTCAGCAAGGCCTCGAATGCGTGACAAATGATTGACACCTCGCAAGTCACACCTATCTCTCTTTTTTGTTTTTGTTTTCTCAGGCAGAGTGGTTTCTTGTATAATATAAAGTGAATTTTCAGTGAAATTGGATAATTTATCACGGCACTCATCACAGTGGTTGGCAACCACTAGTCTCAGCAATTACACTCATGAATCCTCATTCAACAGGTTATAGCATGTTCGGCATTGGCATCGGCCTCATGATGTTCGGCTACTGGAGAGTTTTCAAGTGGAACCGGGAGAGGAGGTAGGAACATTTGTGTGTGCGTTGTATTTTGGGGAAAGCGTTGCGTCTGAACGTTGAGGTTAATGTCGTGCGTTTTGTGTCGCACAGGCGCTTGCAGATTGAAGAGATGGAAGCCAGGATAGCTATGATGCCGTTAATGCAGGCGGAGCAAGACCGCAGGTAACGGGAAAATACACATACAGTGTCAATAGTTTGAACCACATTTACCTCACCTCAAACAGACACCAAAATATGTCCTCCTTCAGGGAGAACAATAACAGGTTAAAATACAAAATGTAAACTCCTGAAACGTGCTGTTTAGGACAGTGTATTATCATACAGGTGGATGAAAATAAATTAAATCTTAAAAGTAAAAAAATTTCAGTAGTTGAATTAAAAATGTCAGTATATTGTACATGTTTATTAAACATGGGATTTTTTTTTTCAGAAGGCCAATTTCTACCAAATTCCTATATTGAAAATAACTGATTCTATGTTACATGATAAAATTTCTGGAGATGGTGAATTTGGGTTTTTCATCAGTTGTAAGCAACTCACCAACATGAGTTGCTCGTGGGTCTGTTCTAAAAACAGCTCACAAATGATAGGACATTGTGATTTCCAAGGAACGTTGTAGAAGTGGTCATTTGAAAACACTTGCAAATAATTATATAAAGTAGACTTTACACAGATTTTATTGGCCTGATCGGTATCGGCCGGTAATTAGCATTTTATGCTAATTGGCTTTGTCATAATGATCCGATCAATGACATCATTGATCAGCTCCGCAAAAGGCATTTACTCCGCGTCGCCATCTTGCACAGTAGTGATGTTACAAGATGTGCCAAGTCTTCGAGGTGTGTGTTGAGTAATGGAGGGGGCGTTTCCGCAAAGCGCGTATCAAGGCTTGCTTCATTTAGGGGCGGACCCGGAAGCGATGATGACCGAAGCCTCGCTGCCCGGCTGTACCACGAGACCGATTCGGGAACCGTTTCAGGGTTTGCCGCGTGGTTTGACAGCAGTCTAAACCCCTCATGCAGGCTCCATTCAAAATGTGTGTTTTTTTATTTTTTTTAATTATATAGAGTTGTGGTCAGCTCAGTTTGGATAAAGACAGTGTAGTTTGTATAGTCTAATAGAGTTTGGAGAGGGTTGACAGCTGTTTGGACGTAGCTTGGACAGTAGAGCTAGCGAGCGATTCCGTCACTCCTCGGAATCCTTGGAAAGAGGCAGCTGCCCACTAACCTGGCACCCTGGTCTAATAGCCCACCGGTTGGTGCCCTAGACTCTCAACCTGGGGTATGGTGGTCGCCTGAGTTCGAACCCCAAGCAGGACCGCACCACATAAGGAAATATCATTGAGGCTTATCCATTACCTTTGTTTATCAAAAACTGCATTTCCACCGTTTCTTATTTTATTCATGGGGAAAGTAATTATTGTGTTCACAGAAGGCCTCACTGGGAGAGGATAAATTACTGTACCCAAATTGAAAAATCTTGCTCTTGAATGAATCACTTAAGACAAAAATGATGATAAACTGTTATTTCGAAATAAGCACTTTCAAAATCCTCTGCCCTCTTAAGTGCATCACATTTTCCCAAGTGACAGAAAAACATTATGCAACCTGCCATATCAGTGATGATGAACATTTTAAGCACACAGTATACATTCAAAAATAATATATTTTACACTTTATGTTGGGAAATTACTTGGTCAAACATTGTTTTGTAATACATAGTCATTCACAAGAGCCAAAAAGATGCAAAAATGCAACGCAGCACATACTGTATGTGGTAAAGATACAGCTGCCTGTGATTATGCAGATGGCCAGCAGGTGGTTTCGTGGGCAATGAAGCATCAAGAAATGAACCATTACTCCAACAAATGGCTGAAGTGTTACAATGCATCACTATTGCACAGTATATCTGAATCCAAAAGCTAGTTTATTTTTAGCCTTGTTGCGTGTCTTATGACGCAGTACTGTAAATATCTGATGGCCAATAAAGTTATTAAAAAAAAGTCGGCGGTGTGGGACAGACAACATGTCTGAGACGGACAACACGTAATGCCTGGATCAGACTACAAGACAAATTTGTTCTTTCACAATTGCACAATGTCAGACTACTGCAATAAAATCTTGTATTTTTTCGATACCACCGCATCCTGATTTTTGCGATCATTGGGCTTTATCTTGTCAAACGCGAGAGTTGATCGCGCCAACTGTATTATAAGGACAAAATGGGGAAAAACGTGTGTTGGTGGTCACCGGTGCTCAGGACAGGAGAGGACATCAGTTTAAGGCTTGCATGAGGTATGTTTACGTACTTTTAATACGATACGGCTCGCAAGCAGACAACAAAAACGTTATGTAGCCAAGCAAGCTAGTGCTAGCACTAACAGTTGTACGTAAAGATGCCGCCGTCCTGTCAAATCATGCTCTAAAGTTTCAGTGTGGGTGAAATACAACCCCAATTCCAATGAAGTTGGGACGTTGTGTTAAACATAAATAAAAACAGAATACAATGATTTGCAAATCATGTTCAACCTATATTTAATTGAATACACTACAAAGACAAGATATTTAATCTTCAAACTGATCAACTATTGTTTTTAGCAAATAATCATTAACTTAGAATTTTATGGCTGCAACACATTCCAAAAAGCTGGGACAGGTGGCAAAAAAGACTGAGAAAGTTGAGGAATGCTCATCACACACCTGTTTGGAACATCCCACAGGTAAACAGGCTAATTGGGAACAGGTGGGTGACATGATTGGGAATAAAAGGAGCTTCCTCAACGTACAATTGCAAGGAATTTAGGGATTTCATCATCTACGGTCCATAATAATATCAAAAGGTTCAGAGAATCTGGAGAAATCACTGCATGTAAGCGGCAAGGCCGAAAACCAACATTGAATGCCCGTGACCTTCGATCCCTCAGGCAGCACTGCATCAAAACCCGACATCAATGTGTAAAGGACATCACCACGTGGGCTCAGGAGCACTTCAGAAAACCAATGTCAGTAAATTCAGTTCGGCGCTACATCCGTAAGTGCAACTTGAAACTCTACTATGCAAAGCAAAAGCCATTTATCAACAACACCCAGAAACGCCGCCGGCTTCTCTGGGCCCGAGCTCATCTAAGATGGACTGATGAAAAGTGGAAAAGTGTTCTGTGGTCCGATGAGTCCACATTTCAAATTGTTTTTGGAAATTGTGGACGTCGTGTCCTCCGGGCCAAAGAGGAAAAGAACCATCTGGACTGTTATGGACGCAAAGTTCAAAAGAGCATCTGTGATGGTATGGGGCTGTGTTAGTGCCAATGGCATGGGTAACTTACACATCTGTGAAGGCACAATTAATGCTGAAAGGTACATACAGGTTATGGAGTAACACGGCGATTGAAAATGTGTGGCGCATTATGAAACGTAAAATACGACAACGGAGACCCCGGACAGTTGAACAGCTGAAGCTGTACATCAAGCAAGAATGGGAAAGAATTCCACCTACAAAGTTTCAACAATTAGTGTACTCAGTTCCCAAACGTTTATTGAATCTTGTTAAAAGAAAAGGTGATGTAACACACTGGTAAACATGACCCTGTCCCAGCTTTTTTGGAACGTATTGCAGCCATAAAATTCTAAATTAATGATTATTTGCTAAAAAGAATAAAGTTGATCAGTTTGAACATTAAATATCTTGTCTTTTTTAGTGTATTCAATTAAATATAGGTTGAACATGATTTGCAAATCATTGTATTCTGTTTTTATTTGTTTAACACAACGTCCCAACTTCATTGGAATTGGGGTTGTAATTTAATTACAGTAAATTAGCACCCATTATTTCTGTCATGTTGTAATGTCAAACATGGTCAGTATCGTAGATACACGTATATGAAGATTATTAATAGTATATAATTTAAGGCAACTTGAGCAAATTTATTATTTCAGAAGTGTATCAAACTGGAAACCGTTTGCTTCAAGCCATATCCAAGAAGTAGGGTTTTTTTGTTTTGTTTTTTTAAAAGGTTGGTGACTGCTGCTAAGCTACAATCATCAAAATGATGAAATAAATATTTCAGTGTTATGACTCTATATAACATACACTTTAAAAAAAAACAAAAAAACTACTAAAATAAAGTAGGTTTTCCATAACATGCTAATTTATTGGTTAACCTGTGACTGTAAGGAAACTTAACTGGTAACAACTAGTTCTCCCAATAGGACAGAGCTTACCAATAGAAAGTGCAACTTTGAGATGTACAGTATTCCTCTCCCGTTTTTAACTGTAGTTATAGTAAAGTTTACCATTCCGTTATTTGTAATATGGCCTCATCTCAAAACGCCTTAGTTCAAACAGAAGTATCCCATTCAAGGCAATGTAGTTTGGCTTGTTTGTGGATTTTGATCTCTAGATATCTTAACTGTTCTCATTCTTTGGCAGGAACTTGCGGCTGTTGAGGGAAAATTTAGAAGAGGAGGCAATTCTTATGAAGGACGTTCTAGGGTGGAAGGTAAAAAACATAATAATCCTGGTTGTCATATTTATGCTTATCCAATCTGCTCATGCTTCTAGGTACCTGAAATGGGAACGTGTGTGCACAGCTCTAACTTCAAAGGGAATATACACTGAACAAAAATATAAACGCACCATTTTTGGTTTTGCTTCCATTTTTCGTGAGCTGGACTCCAAGAACTAAAAGTTTTTCTACATACACAAAATGCCATTTCCCTCAAATATTGTTCATAAATCTGTTAGTGAGCATTTCTCCTTTGTCGATAATCCATCCCACCTCACAGGTGTGGCATATCAAGATGCTGATTAGACAGCGTGATTATTGCACAGGTGTGCCATAGGCTGGCCACAATAAAAGGCCACTGAAATGTGCAGTTTTGCTTTGTTGTGGGGGTCTGGGGGGGGTCAGGAAAACAGTCAGGATCTGGTGTGACCACTATTTGCCTCACGCAGTGCAACGTCACAGATTTGTGAACGTTTGAGGGAAATGGCCTTTTGTGTATGTAGAAAAAGATTTCGATCTTTGAATCCAGCTATTGAAAAATGGGAGCAAAAACAAAGATGTTGCGTTTATACTGCAGTAGTAGCAGAAAGTATAAATAGTGGTAGAATTTGTAAAGTATTATAGTATGAGTAAAAGTAGGCGGCACAGTGGACGACTGGTTAGAGCGTCTGCCTCACAGTTCTGAGGATGGGGGGTCAATCCCCGGCCCAGCCTGTGTGGAGTTTGCATGTTCTCCCTGTGCCTGCGGGGGGGGTTTCTCCCACATCCCAAAAACATGCATGGTAGGTTAATTGAAGACACTAAATTGCCCATAGGTGTGAATGGTTGTTTGTTTGTATGTGCCCTGCGATTGGCTGGCAACCAGTTCAGGGTGTACCCCGCCTCCTGCCCGATGACAGCTGGGATAGGCTCCAGCACGCCCGCGACCCTAGTGAGGAGAAGCGGCTCAGAAAATGGATGGATATATTTTTGTCCAATGTAGTATGGAAAATTGACTGTACAGAGATCGGTCTCTGAATTGCCCAACTTTTTTTGACAGTTTCCAATTTCCAAATGTGTGATCAAGCAATTTGGAATTTCATGCCAACACTGCAGTTAATTTACATTTGTAGTGAGTTAAGTAAACTCTTGACTTCCCATCTCCACATAATCAAGTGTTGACATTGTCTACTTTTCACAGGTGGGCGAGAGCGTCTATCACACGGAGCGCTGGGTGGCTCCTCTCTCTGAGGAGCTCTTCAACCTGAGGCCGCGGGAAGAGCTTTTACACAAGCGCTTTGGCTTTTTGTGGTATGTGTAAATTCTCCAAGGTTGGCACACTTCCCAACACCATGTGGCTCAACCTTTGTAAATGTTCAATATTAAAGATCCATTTTCTGTACCCAATTTAGTGGCATTATTCTTTGTAACAACAGTCATTCATTTTGAGTATTATTTTTGGTGGATACACATTTACATCAGTCTGTAAGCAAAGTTAGCATTTTAGTCCAGTGAGATTAAATTGTAAATCAATTTTAGGTTTGCAGATTAGTCCACTTATTCTGTGGCATCAACTGTTTTGAAGAGGTTTTATCCATGTTTTCACACATCTAGTGTGTCAGTAAGCAATATTTGAGTCCAAGACTAAATTGATCAACCGACCACAATTTCAAGCTTGCAGATTGTTCATGGTTACCACTGAGTGTGCTTTTAATTTTGAGCTTGTTTACCCATTTTCAATGTCACTTACCCTAGTACTTTAAGGTTTTATCCACATTTCAGATTTTTTTTCCTTCAAATTCAGTTTAAAAATTTTCAATAAACCCCAAAAAGCTATTTAAGTTCATGCCACAGCAGTACATAATATTGCAAACCTCTAAGTGAACAAGGAAAAACTCATTGGAATGAAAACCAGTCTATTAGTGGTCTTAGTTTATTTCATAATTACAATGGAACAAACATTCTCAAAAGCTGTTCAAACTCCTTCACTGAGTTGTCAGTTCAGCTCTGCTTGTATTTTTTCCCCCCTCAACACCAACTCTGAGCCATAATTTATCAGGCTTCACTGTAGCTGTCAGCTGGGCCTGAAAAGACAAAATGTGGATCATGATTGCGCCAGGTGAGACAAGGATTCACTTATCGACATAATACCAAATAGAACAAGATACAGCCTTCAGAACATGTTTGAATCATTGACATCTCAATATGGAACAAATGTGGCTCCTCAACAAATTACCCAGTATGCCAAGAGCTACTTTGTATGGACCTTAAATGAGATGCCCAAGAGTTAGAACCCATATTGGGTAAAACTTTGGAATGCTTAATCAAAGGTTTTTATAAACAATATGGTCTTAGTTTCCCGTAAACAGACATGTTCTGCGGTACCATTTTATTCTGTGAACAAGCTTGATAAAACTCAGCTCAGGTTACAGAATTGAAGTTTCAGAACCTCCCCCCCCCCCCCAAAAAAAATAATTTTGGTAGCCTGTTTTATTAAAGTTAAATATCACTGTTAAGCCAAGTGAGCAAGCATGAGTTTTGATCTAGCACAGCTCGTTGCGAATACTCCCTTTTTCACTTGTGCGATTGAGTCTGTTCGCTTAAAGTGCAACAGCGGACTGGGGCAGTTTTTTTTTTTTAAATTCACTTCATTCGGGCTGCTGGGAATCTGAAGCTTACTTTTACCTCATATTTTGAGGTGCAATACACAAAACTGCTTATAACGTGTAAGTAGGCTTTACACGATCAGGATTTTTGGGCCCGATCACAAATCAGTTTTAAAAACGATAGATCCGATCACAAGATGGCGGAATGAGTCTTATTTAAATGACCTGTTCACTTGCTGTATATACTTGTGTACTTAATTGCTCCAAAAATTATGTTTACAATAAATGTATCTTTGTTCCTCTATGCCAGTGAGGCATAGTGACAGACAGAACAAATGAATGGGCTTCTATTAGATGGCAGGAAGTAAATATAATAATGTATCCACTTTGTGACTTGTTTGTTGGTGTGCCGTGAGATTTTTCAATAGTAAAATATGTTCCTTGGCTCCATAAGTTAGAAATCACTGCTCTAGTCAGATCATATGTTCTAATCAGTCAGGTGAAACCGACATTACAGGACAGAAATAATGGGTGCCAATTTAATGTAATTAAATTATTTTTGATTAAATTACTTCACCCACACCAAAACTTTAGAGCATGATTTGACGCAACGGCGGCATGTTTACGTCCAACCGTTCATGCTAGCAGCAGCTTGCTAGGCTACATAACATTTTATTGCCTGCTTGTGAGCCGTATCGTATTAAAAGTACGTGACCATACCTCAAGTAAGCCTTAAATGAACATCTCCTGCCCTGAGCACCGGTGACCACCAACACCTTTTCCCCATTTTGTCCTTATACCATCTGCGCGCTCCACTCGTCATCGCCACAGTAACGAGTGTATCCGGTCGCATTTGAGTTGACAAGATAAAGCCCAATGATCGTAAAAAACGGGATGCGGTGGTATCAGAATACAAGATTTTATTGCAGTAGCCTGACTGCAATCGTGCAAGAGCAAATTTGTTTGATCCAGGCATTACGTGTTGCCTGGAGCAAATTTTTTATATTTTTTAACTTCATTGGCAGTCAGATATTTACAGTACTATGCCAAAAGACAAGGCTAAAATCCACTATATTTTGGATTCACATATACTGTGCAGGCGGCGACGCGGAGTAAATGTCTTTTGCGATCGGCAAATGACAAAGCCGATCAGCATAAAATGCTAAATACCGGCCAATACCGATTCGCCCGATAAAATCGGTGTAAAATCTCTGTAAGACGGGTGACTGGTAAATCAATGTACAACTGCACGTGTAACACCCTCACAAAAAGCAAAAACAAAACATACCCCTTCAGCCCGACTGGCATTGCCAAATGACCGATGCCCCTCAGGCGGAACATCTTTCAGCTGCGACAAGTTCCACAAGTCCAACCATCAGGTCAACCTGGAGAAAAAGAGAACTTATCAAATCTTTGCACTGAAACAATTGTGACCCAAAAAAAAAAAAAAAATTTTTTTTTAAATAAATCCAACAGCATGCAACACTATTCATGGGTCTGAAACTCACCACTTATTCAAATGTAAATATTCAAGACACGAGTACATATTTTTTTTTTTTTTAAAGAATACTTCTGTGGGTCATTACTGGGAAAATTAGAGAACTAATGCAGTGAACTGAAGTGGACCGGTCAGTACAATCCATGACTCAAGAGGCCAGTGCTTTTTGTTTTGGTGAACTGATGGAGCATTTACATTCCAGGAGCTTCACAAACAATTCTTCAGGTATTAAAAAGAATCGGGAGAAAGAGGCTTTAGCGGCCATGTCATGTTTGTGGACGACTTGTGAGGCAGAGGACTAGAAAAGAGCGACTGAACTTTGAGGGCATTCATGGAAACAAAATGACAACTGAGTTGGAAGGATGTGAGCAAAGCAAAAGGAGATTTTTACCTCACGTGCATTGGCCTACTCTCTCCCCACATATGACCTAGGCAAGAGAGCAGCTTTCATCTGTGAGCAGCACTTGTTGGGTAGGCGCAACGCTTCACTCTCCAAGGACTTGGTAGGATTTGGAAGTAGCTGACCTCTTGAATGTAATGAAGCATTAACATGACCAAACACCTGCTAAACGTTCCCAGTGGCAACAAAACCCCACTAGAGGTTTAACCCTGCACACAAGTTGCCCACTGAGTCTTTGAATAGTCGGGTGGAGCCAAGTGGTAGTCTCATTGGAGGTTCAGATTTGGTAGCAGTCAGGTAGCTTTATTTCAAATTTGGACTCCAAATGCATCCCTACTCATTTACCTAATGTGCACATAATTAGAATCAAAGTAATCCCCCCATGCGACACTTTTTGAGGCAAGAATCAAAAGAATATTTTCCACAATCTGTTTAATGGGCTCCATGAAGCCGAGAACTGACAAAGAAAAAAAAAAGACCATACAAAGAACAAAGTACAAATCTGTTCCCGATCGTGGTTTTACTTTTTGGAAACGAAGTTACAGTTTGTTTTCGATCACTTGACAAGATTAGTCCAATTTTACAGCACATTAAAAAAAATGCAGATGTTGAGCAGAGCACAGAAGATACCTTGGGACAGACTGTAGCATGCTGCAATTTGCAACTTCATGAACAGCCGGCCACTTCGGATTTGTAGTTCACCAGTCTGAAAGGAATTCACGCTTTTGGGAAATTGAACATACAGGAAGCGCCAAATAACCTAAGTTGAATATTGTAAAAAGGAATTTGGCCTACAAAATCCCCCCCGCCCCCAACCCATTTAAGTCTTTCTGGGCGAATGTATCTCTTTCCTCAGAGTTAAAATCCTGGCGGGAGATCAATGGAACTTCAAAAGAAACAAAAACGAGCCCCTTCGAAACGTGTTGATTTAAAATAATAATTCCCCAAACCTAGCAACACTTGAATGTTCCAGACAAAATGGGGAGGGGATGCTCACAGCATGTGTGGCTGAGCAAAGAAAGTCATGGACTGGCGTAGTCTGACCCCCAAAAAGGGGGCTTCATGGAATTGACCTAATTGGAAGTTAGCGTTAGGAGGAATCTGTGGTGCCCCGCGGGAGGCAAGCAAAGAACTTTTTTTAAACACTGATTTTTTTGCTTTAAAAAAAAGGGGGGGAAATGACCAAAACTCAGGGCTACATTCTTTTTAAGATGCTTGAGCTACGACAACAGAACTACAAAACTAATGTCAGCAATAAACAACATGGACGGGTTTTCTTGAGGAGCGTATCTTTGAAAAACAGCCAGCCAAGTGATGATCTTGAATCAGGGAGATGTTTAGTCGTTTGCAGCTGAGGATAAGAAGTGGGCACACAGGTAAAGACACTGAAAGTTCCTTCACAACATCCCCACTCAAACCCACCACAGTCCAGAAGCCCTCCCACACTTTTTTGGCACAAGGGGCTCCCATTTTTTTCCTCCAATTTCACTGGAAGCGAGGCAACTGCTTATTTTGTGCCAGCCTTGTTTCAATGCAGGGTGATGCGGATTGCAAAAAGATTTTTGGTAGCCTACCCAAAAAGCATCAACTTGGCTTCCAGCAGCAAAAGTTGCAGACAAATGTGATATGTTGGGGCTGTGTGTGGTCCCTAAACAGTTAACTCATTTTAATAAAAGGCAAATTGGTAAAGGTTGTTACATGAAAATAAACTAATTTGGACAGTCAAGTGTGGTTACAGCCCCAACATAATTCTACATAGTTTAAAATCAACATCATTGCCTACCATAGTTGTCGTATCCATCGCGGTACGAGCTGGAACGTTCGCCGCCGTAGCCACCTTGTCCCCTTGGAGAGAATGAAAGTTTTAGTAATTACATTTATCAAATTCTCCATTGAAATGGGTAACAACAGGCCTGCAGTTATCAAGTAGAATCAATTTATCATGAAAATGTATTTTGCATTAGCGTTTGTTTTCTTAGTTCAGCAAAGTAGGGCTGCAACTAGCAATTTAGAGGTTTTCCATCCCTTTAAAAAAAATAATAATAAATTAAAATTGACAGCAGGACATGCATAAAAATTATAAATCACTTCGGTCCATGTCAGAAAATAGGCACAAATGTTGATACTTTTCCAAAGTAAAAAAAAAAGTCTGCAAATACCTTATTTTACAACAACAGATGAGTCTGATTTCATAGATTAGAGAAATTAGCAAATATTCACGGTTGCGAGGCTGAAATTCCAAAGATTGACAATTTAGTTAGTCTCTACACAATGAATCGATTTTCAAAATAGTTGAATAGTTGATCATTTAATCGCGTCAACTGGTGTACATTCACAGTAAGAGTTTAAAGTGTGGCATATCTGAAGCAGACGCTAACATTTTTTCAGGATTGCCACAGGATGGGAGTGAATGTCACTCCCACACATGGGATTGGACAGGAGTAGGAGGAAAAAGTCTCCGGGAGCAGAGTAAGAGGAGAAAAGGAATTCTGTAAAATTTTGGCTCAGGATTCGGCAGGAATGGGATACATCTGTGTTGAGTGGGAATTTCTCTCTTTTTTTTTTAACTGATTTGGGATCAATCACGAGGCGTGGGAGTCAAGATCCATTCCTGTGTCATCTTACAATCTGGAGCTCGCACCACTCAAATTTTGGCTCACAACTAGGGTTGCAGCTATCAAATACAATAGGTTTGATCAATTGAGTAAGGGAATGCAAACTGATTTCACATTGTATTTACTATGAGTTTTCTTGTTCAATAAAGCGGTTAAAGTGTGCAAATGGCTTTGTCCACCCTTGGCCTTATACAATGGTCGATTGCAGACTAATGTTGCGGTACACCAAGTCTGAGATTCTGCTCCCAACTTTTAGCAATCGAGTCATTCGATTCTTGCAGCCCTACATGGAGCACGAAGGCAACATCTGATCATTTGAGAAAAACTGATAAATGGGGAAGGGAAGATTGAAAACTAAAAACTATTCAGTCAAGGTACCACCGCATTATATAGTGTATCTGCAATAGTACGTACCTATTGTCTCTGTAGCCGCCTGAGTAGCTTCCGGTCCTGTAGCTACCACCACTGCTAAAGCTCCGGTCTCCACCGCTGAAGCTCCTGTCACTGTAACCCCTGTCGCTGCCGTAACTCCTATCACCGTTGTAACCACCACCACCTGGGAAAAAAAAAAAAAAAAAAAACCATGCACTTGTTGCTTTTAAACACTTGCTCTTAAATTAGGCGTAATCCCCACCTCTGCCTCTGGAGCTTCCAAATCGGCCTCCGCCACCCCCACGCTGGCCAGTGGAGCAGAATCCTCCCCTGGGGCGACCACCTTTTCCTGCTTCGTCCACACGAATAGACCGGCCATCCAGAGTCTATGAAGGACATTTCGTCTCAATATCAGCATTCATTCAGTGATACTGTAGTTTAATCCTAATAAATTTAATTAAAAAAAACATGGGGTTTACCTTTCCATTCATGGCCTCCAGTGCATCCTTAGCGTCCTCCACATTTTCGTATTTCACGAAACCAAACCCACGGGACCTTCCCGACTCTTTATCTCTGATCACATCCACTGAAAAATAACCCACAACATAAGAGGGCAACCAATACAGCACATCAGGAACTTGTTTATGAAAGCAACAAACTGGAGAATTCAATTCCTGTGTAAATTGCAATAGAATACCGAAGAGCAGACTTAAATATGGAATTAAAAATTGCTGCATTGATGTAAAGTGTAGGAATTAAACTTTACGCCAATCTGATCGATGCGATCGTATTGGCCAATAATTCGCATTTTATGCTGATTGGCAAGACATTTAAATCCGCGTTGCCATCGGGACATGACTTCAAAAGCTAGTTTATTTTTAGCGCAGTACTGTAACTGACAGCCAATAAAGTTTTCAATCTCTGAAAAAAATACATCGGTGTGGGACTATTTTGCAGTGTCAAACAAGTTATCTGCAGTCTGTGCAACACTGAAGTACGCCGTGCGGAACGTCATCCAAATGCTTCAACAACAAATTTGATCGGACACCCGAAGAATGTCCACGTTCAAGCGACAGCGCGGGAGGGGAAAAAGCCAAACGGACACAAACTCTGGACAACACCTGTCCATATAGCGGGACAGTGAGAGAGTAAGCATGTCAATAGTATTTATTAAAGTAATTTATATGCAATACAGTAATTTAATTACAGCAAGTTACCACCCATTATTTCGGTCATGTAATGTTGATATGTCAGTGGCCAATCCTTGAATGCCCCCTAAAGGTCATTGTTTTAACTTTTGTCTAAAATGCAAGAGAATAAATTTGAATATACAGTTCTGAGTATACAGTACACAAGTATATACAATAAATGAACAAGTCATACGGTACACAAGTATATACATGTCAATGTGTCATGTAAATAGACATTACTCCATCTTGTGATCGGCCCCAAAAATCCAGATCGTGTAATGCCTAGTAAGAATTAACTATGTAAATTACAATTAAATATGTAAGTGTTCCCCAGCTATATCGCGGTTCACCTATTGCAGATTCAGCACATGTACTTTCCCCCCCATATTCATAATGGGCATAATTCACCATATTGTGGGATTTTGAGTGTATGCTGTAATAAATGTGGTAAAATGTTTCCTTGCCTAAAACAAAACTAAAGAGAAATTCATTAAAACAAGGAATTAAATGTACAGTACTACTGCATGTTTAAGAGTTCAGTAAGTGTATAGCTTGTGTTTTAAGAGTATGGGTGAGGTTAATGAGTGTGGGGGAGATTAAGAGTCTGGAGCTGTTGAAACAGCTTTAAAATGTATACATTTATATATTTTTTTTTAAATGTCACTACTTCGCAGCTTTCGCCTATTGCAGGTGTGTTCTGGAACCTAACCACCGCGATAAACTGATTTGTATATTTTATGGTGGGAACTATGTAATGTCAAAAAGCTTAAGGCCTTGAATGAGTGGAACAGAATGCTAAATGGTGTGAACTGAAGGGGAAGAACAGCACCAGAATGTCCAGAATTCAATGACTAGTGGGAAGCTTCAATGGTGTGATGAATAAGTTTGAAGTGTGACAGTAAAGTGACTCAGAAACTGACTTTCATTTACTTGAATGAAATGGGACAACTGGGAATAGATGGACCATGAAACAGCCTGAATGTTCAGAATATTTGAAAAATCTAAGTGTGTAAGTATAACAAATTGCTTGATAAATGAGGAATTTGTTCAATGTCTCATTTACTTGGGTTTTTTGTGGAAAATAATTTTATAAAATGCAAAAATTTGTCAATAATTGTGAACAGGGGTATATTTTTGGTAGGTAAAGAATAGTATCCCATAAATTCTGATTTTTTTTTCCACCATTTTGAAATGCGAATCGTGTAAATGCATAGAAGTGAGTGTAAAATGGCTATTGAGTTCAACTTTTTGGGTCAATTAGTTGACGTGAATATTTTTTTTCTTGTGGAAAATGTAGAATTGTAAGGAAACTGGTAATTTTGGCACTAAAGAACAGTGGCGTGAATCTGAATGTTAGTTTTAATGGTGTATACGGGGAGTATAAAACAAATGGCTTGATTTGTGATCTTTGTTTAATCTTTTTTTCCCTCTTTTGTGGAGCTGTGGGGAAACAGAAGTTTAAAACATAAAAATTGAGTGAGAAAGGTAGACAGTATGATTTTAGAATGATTAATTGTATATTAAACATTCCTAATGTGTGCAACTTTGAATGCTGTGATTATAACAATTGCTTGACAAATGTAATTTTTGTGTGTGTGCGCGTTTCTTGGGGGAAAGTTTTTTTTATTTTTTATTTTTTTAAATAAATGTGAAAATTGAGAAATTTGGAGGGACCAAAAGTTTAAAGTAATAATTGGAGCAAAACGTCGTGTGAATGCCAACCTTACCCTTTTCGATGGTTCCATATTTGCCGAAGGCCGACGCCAAGGAATCCTCGGTCGTGGTGAAGTTCAAACCGCCAACGAACAACTTTCCCTCGTCCGACATCTTCAAAAAGGAGGAGGAAAAACTAGTGAGTTACAATCTCGAACGCGATTTTCAAACGACGCCATTGCGTACAACGGCACACGGAGGCAAAAGTAGGTCATTCGTCCCAAAATAACCCGTTAATAAACAACTGCGTTATATTTAAGTAGACGAGTTCGATAGTATTTGTAGAAAAAAAACAGATTCAATCGTGTTGCGTTCTTATAACGGCTAAAGGGAATAGGCTGCCGAGACGGCAAAACGTGGTCCGTGGCGTTAGCCTGATGCTAACTCGGATTAGCATTTTTTGTTCCTTTCAGCGCCATTTTAGGTGCGGAGTGCCTGCTTTGTTTCACGCCTAATGGCAGCTTTGCAACCAACACGGCAGCCCAGTCCAAATTCAAACATTTCACACGAACGTATATCAAACATTTTTTCCTGTGCGCTTACTTTAAAGACTACCGCAGCCAAAAGTCTGCATCAATTAAATGATTCAAAAGCGAGTTAAAATCTTTCAGTTTCCTGCCCGAAAAAACAATCAAATTAATGCAAAAACGTAGATTTTTTTTTTTTAAAGAAAGAAAGGTTTGGATGATGCAAGCTGATTATTTTGTATGCTGTTTTACAAAAGAATAAATACGAGTAGAAGAGAATAAATACGTGTTCTACCTTTCCAAGGGTGATGAGTGCACGACCGAACGTGAAGAGCTGCTGAGGGAATGAGAGAGAAGAGGGAGCGCGCAAGCCTTTTTTACTGTAGAGGGCACCGGATGGGGGCGGATCACGTGCCACCGAGTCGTTACGAAAAAAAAAATATATATTTTTTTAAATCGACGAGACCCTGTTTTCTTATATTAGTACCACGAAGTTGCTGTATCAGTGGTAATGTGTGATTTTAAAGTTGATATTGTGTGTTTTATCTTGCTTGTATTTAAACGTCCCCAAGGCGACTGCGTGTCACGTGACGGCTGTAACGGTCAGTAGAGTTGTGGCAGTCTGCCTTTGGCGCTTTGTGCTGACATAGTGTGACGCCATCGATCGATTTTAAAATGGCCGCTTTCCCTTTTCTCCATTTTGGCTGAATCCGAGAATGTAACAATCACACGCCGTTTAAGTTAAGTAGTCGTATAAACGTAAGACAATTCAATTATAAGCGTAGATATTGACGAGATTAACAATGTTCGTGCAATGACACTTATTTTTATTTATTTTAAACAATAGAAGAGGGGATCATAGTCAATATCCAAGTTTTCCTTTGTTCAATACAAAATAGACTATGTAATTGTTCACAACGACATTTAGTTTTTCATTCATTACGTTTGATGTTGAAACATTTTAACCACATTACATCGACTCATTAACCCCCACACAAACACAGCACATGAATCTACTTTAACTGCTCGCGTAAATAGGGGTCTAAAATGGCAGTCTATGTACGCATGCGCAGTTGTGATTAGCGGAGACGGTCGATGGGTAGCAAAGGCTACCCGAAACCAAAGCCTGCTCATTTTCAAATACTGCATGAGCAGTCATCTCTCTCCCTCTCTCTTTAATGGTGGGTTTTATTACTCTATTTCTAAATGTATATTTTATACGAAGCCCTAGACATGACATGGTGGGAAAAAATAATTTGTGACGACAATGTTATAAGTATAAAGTGGGCACAAAATGTTCATTTGTGAGTTTCATCCCCATGAACAACTTGGACGTCTTGGTAAACAAATGGAGCCCACATTTGCTAGGAACTTCACTTGATGTACCGTACTGTTTCTAGAGAAGGTGCGCTTGTTTTCCCAAACTGTCCTGGAATAGAATTCTATGTATTAATTCGTATTTCGTGCGCACATTATACCTAATTCGTGTATTAGTAAAAAATTACAAGGCCTTCTATGAATTTCATAGAAAGAAATAAGGCCTTTCAAATAAACTGATTAAAACAATAAACTTATATATTGTTTTAATTATGCTCTGCATGCACCATTAAAGTTAAGAGTGAGTTCACAACTTTGAAATGTATTACGTTGGTGTCTGATGGCTACAATATAAAGTTGTGGCACCCAAAAATACTACCAAAAAAAATTTGACACGTACATGAGACCTATTTCAAATAAAATTTCACACATGAAATCATCCAGTGTCACAAAACAAAAATATTCATTTACTACTAATATATCTTTGTTCATCTGTTTATGCCAGCGAGGTATAGTGTTAGGTAAAACAATTAAATGCATTAAACACATCATCTTCATTCCAGAATATATTCTTTGTGACATTTTTGTTTGATGTGTGCCATGAGATTCTTTTATGTAAAATATGTACCTTGGCTCAATGAATGTTGGGAAATATTGTTTTAGGCACCTTGACTAATGCATTCAGGAGTTAAGATTGTTGTTGTTGTTTTAAATGTCACATTGCGGCATACATCCCATCAAAGAAGTGGAACTCATTTGGGTTTCCTTATGCGTTTCAGGGTGCGAGAGTCACGCTAAGCAGATGGACAGTGAGCAGTTTACACCTGGACATCATCGTTACGTAAAAAGAGGTAATCGTTGGCAAATGTTAAAATTGTTATTCCTGCTAGAGAACATTGCAGGAAGTCCACCATGACCATATCACATACTGCGACTTGGCAGCACCAATACACGCTGGTCACAAGCCACATTTAATACAGAATCAATCAAGTCGAGCAACATTTAATGACACCTGTCGCTGGCACTGCTTTCTGTTGTTGGTAGTCTGCAACCTGAGATTTCTCCATTTGAACCTGAGAATTTTTAACAACTCTGTATGCACCATCTGGGACACGTCCTGTGGAATTTGATAGAATCGATGAGACTCCAGGCTGTCCAATTTCACCCAGTACATATCACAAGTGGGCCTCAGTAGATTTTTTTTGGGGAAGGAGTGATAGGGCATGTTAAGGCACGAGGCATGTTATGAACTCAGTTGATCAACAAGGGCTGTTGTACTTGATTACTTTTCGCATGAAGTGGCTGATTATGTAAATATGGACTTGAGCAACTTGTTTGATTACTTTTCACATGAAGTGGATGATTATGTAAATATGGACTCAAGCATGGCAGCACAGGGGAAAGGTGTTTCGCACGTCTGCTTCACAGTCCTAAGGTTTGGGGTTTGAATCTAGGCTCCACCCTACCTGTGTATAGGTTTTCACAGAGCTCTGTGGCTTCTTCCCAGATTTAAAAAACATACATGTGAAGCCCGCCACACATGGATTGATGTGGCCAAAACTGGCTGAAGTGGACCGTCCCAGGAAAATTACAGTTGTCGACCTTTCGCCGTACACTTAAGCGATCGAGCACCGCACGTCTACTGACCCGTTGCAACAGAAAAACTGCCTCCCTGTATAGTAGTTTTGAGGCTTCACAGAACTACTGTATTATAATGTTTTTTAATTGAACCACAAAAACCTGGCACGATTGTCACGGAAGAAGCGGATGGACACAAAGAGGAAACAGGTGAGAATAATGAGTGTGGATATTTTGCGAGGCTGTTGGGCTGTGAATAATTATCGATACTGTATGTGCCGTGTGATCGACTGGTGACCAATTCAGGGTGTACCTCACCTCTCAGCCCAAATTCAGATGGGATAGGCTGCAGCTCACCATACTGAGAAGCAGTATAGAAAATTGATGAATGGAATCAAGACTTTTGTTGATTTACCAGTGTGTTTAATGAAATTGGCTACAAGAATCCATCCATTCAGATTTCATTTCCCGACAAGAACACGGATGATGAGAGAACACGTCTGGACTATGTGCTATCGTTGCTATTAAATATACTTTGCATAGAGATGAAACAGTTTTTTTTCTGAAAATATAATCAAACGTGATTCCCTGCTCTGCAAATCTAAATTCTTGTTATTTCAGTTCACAGTTAGTTGGGTTTGTTGGATGACCTTGACCTGTTGAAGCAACCTGCAAAATATTGATAATAACAGTCTCTTATAAGCAACATGCATATGGGACTACTCATTTGGGTCAAACGCTGCGAATGCAAACATTGCCCTCTACTGGTCTCTCTGCATATATTTCATAATCACTTCCTGATAAGCAGGAGAAAAAAATTCAAACAAGCAAGAATCTCACTCGTTTTTTTTTTTAGCTTAATTGTATTCGAAAAAGCAGAATGCAATCTGTTCTTTTCAGTTATCTTTACAAATGATAGGCAAAGTAGATATGTTGGAATTAAATTACCCAAACCTTGTTTGGTCAGTCATTTCTTTTCATAATTCAATAAACAGTAGCATCTGCACAAGTGATGACGCCCATAAGAACTTAAAAGTCCACTCTTCTGGCCCACCGCTATGGAGATCAGGGTCGATGGTGACGCTGATAAGGGTGAGCTGGTCGTGAAAATTGGGAACCTTTGCGAGTTCGCCTGTGATGACGTCGCCTGACCATTAGAGACTGCAAGTGCTTTAGCTTGCAGTGCAACGTCTGATTCTCTTCGGCATTTGTGAGGAATTGCTGAGCCTCTTCAGCTGTAGACAAGAGAAGCAAATATGTTTAAATTTACAATCCATAGAATATCAAAGAAATGCAGAAGTTGTGAATCAGAAACACTGTCCTCATTTACAACCTAAATTCTAGTATTTGTTCCGTAAAATTGTATCAATTTATTAACATAGTCAATTGTCTTCACTTTGAGTTTTTCGTGGCTACATTGCTTCCAGTACACACAGTATGTGGAAGTTAGTTTCCTTTGTCGAATTAGATTTATGTCAGCTAGCTGGCCCCCCAAAACAGCAGCTTTTTTCTGTCCTCTGATTGGTTGGTCAGAGCAAAGGCGTTACAGCAAAGTTCGACAGGCAAAATACAACTGCAGCGATTTGCACACCCGTAGTGGCTGCCAAAAATTGGTCTCGGACATACTTAAAAATCAATTTTCAAGGCAGACTTTTCCAGGAAAGCTAGACATTATGAGGTATGGACACTATATATCAACTTAAGTACAGTACACTCAAACTTAGTTGAATTCAAAACAGCACAGGTAATGTACAAAATACACAACAAATTACTTTGCCACATTACTCAGAAGCTGTTCAAAACTAGACTGTTATATTTTGAGGGGAACAGGTTTATTTAAAAAAAAATCTAAGACAAGAATAAACAATGCCCTGCGATTGGCTGGCAACCAGTTCAGGGTGTACCCCGCCTCCTGCCCGATGACAGCTGGGATAGGCTCCAGCACGCCCGCGACCCTAGTGAGGAGAAGCGGCTCAGAAAATGGATGGATGGAAGAATAAACAAAACAGAGACGTGTCTATGTAAGAGGAGTTAACTTGTGGAATGACTATGATAATAAACTGAAAACAAAATAAATATACAAATCAAGAGTGATGAGGAGTGTGGTTCTTGACCAACTTAATGTGTAAAAGTGCCATTGAGATGAGTTATGTTGTGAATTGGCGCTTTATAAGTAAAATTGACTTGACTATCCAACAGCCGTCCAAAATATACTACAGCTCAAGTTGGCAAAATATAAAGATTTAGTTTAGTGTGACAGTAAACTTGAACCTGCAAAGGTTTTTTCCACATTTACACATGAATGATAGAATAAATATACTTGTCTTGTCTTACAATATCATATGTAGGGTTGGGCATCGTTTGAATTTGAGCGATTCCGGGTTCGATTCCGGTTCCAAACGACTCTCGATTCAGATTCTTTTAGGGGGCTGGGTCAAAAAGGTTTGCATGGTTTAAATAAAGCGTGTCCAAATTATGAACATCCATTTTCTTAACAGCCCGCACCATAGACTAAAATGAACATTTGACTCAGGGTTCTTTATAACCAGTATCAATGTCAAACCTATGAACTAAAAGGCAATATGTGTAGAACTAACCCAATTGACTTAATATTTATTAATTAATTTTTCAGCTAAAAGTTAAATATAGGATTGTTAAAGTCATTATTTGGGACTGTTTTAACACGTCAAATGGTTTATGTTTGCAAGTTTTAACTTGACTTCCTGTTTAAGCTTGTAGCCATTTATTTTGAAGGGTACCCACCGGAACGCAGCATTTTGGCACGAAAAGTAACTTCACAAGGCACCGGTGATTTTTTTCCCTTTTTTTTTTTTTTAATGGATGGAACCAAATACTATAAAACATTGATTCCTTTCCTTACCCACCGATGAGGCACAAGGTTAGTCTTTGTGATACTGTGAGACGTATGTCAATTTTTTCCCAATTCATTGTGATGTAAAGTTTTAGCTCAGTGTTAAGCCTTTTTTTTCCCTCCTGTCATCGACTCTTACGTTGGTTTGAAGACTAAAATAAACGCTAAAAACCATCAGTGCAAGAGCGCAACCAACTGTTTACCTTGTTAGCTGTCTCAATGTTGGCATAGACGTAGTTTATTGTTTCACTAAACCCGATTGACAGAGTTGACTTCAATGAAGCTCCACGCGGGGTAGGCTGAGGCTCAGACATAGTGAAAGCCTCCTTTGCACAAAATAATCTTATTCCAAGTGTTGCACTGAGGCACTATCTATAAATTTTAACAAAGTTAAGACACACTTTTGTTCGCTGCTGCCATTGTTGGGCACAAGCACTTCTTCGTGTGCATTTTTCTTTGTTGGTTTTTGCCACTTCTTCTTCGGGGCCGGCTGTCTAGGCATCGAAACTGGGAACCGAAATTTTTTTATTTGAACGATTCAGGGAGAACTGGAACGTTAGTCTCGGTTCCAATCAGTTCTCGATTCTCGATGCCCAACCCTAATCATATGACAGTGCAAATTTAATCAAGCTCACCTGGAGCCTCACTGCCGGGGTTGGTATTCTGTTTGTGCTTGTGCTCCTGTGCTGGACGGTCCAAAGCCGGACAAAGGGAAGACGGAGCCCCTTGGTGGTTTGAGGCAGCTCTAAGGAGGTCATCGAGGATCTGCAGAATAATGACGATGCTGCGGGCTCGATGGCTGACGCCGCTCTGACTGCACGGAGCCAAAGTGCCTGATGGGGGATTAGATCAGATTTTACATTAAATACAATTTATGTGATTTACAGTACTGTTATGGAATTCATGATTTAAGGGACATCGCCAACTACTTGCCTGGTGTGTATATTATTAGCATTAGGTTTTTTTTGCAGGTTCCGTTTATGGTCATCTTTCCGTGAAAAAAAGATAATTGCAGAATAATGAAAAAAAACATCAGTATTTTGTTTTTCACAAGATCTGTGCAACCTGTGTCACTTAGTCTATTCATTCCATAAGAATGCCAAACTATCTATACCTTAATGTCTGAATATGCAAGAATACAACATCTCCAGTGTTTACATTACAGACTACGAAAAACAACAGCTTTAACATGCAGCGTAATTTTGTCACTGCCCAAATGTGGATATTTCAACCCACTTCTCACTTGAGAAAACACCTTGCGGTAAGTTGCAGATTTTTTTGCGGTTGTGTTGGCTGTGCAAAGGGCAACATTACCCCTATTTTATGGTCACAAGTAACTGTAAAACATGCATCTTCTGGGGTACGTTCTGTTCTCTCTCTCTCTCTCTATCACACACACACACTATCAATAAGTCTGGTCAGCAAACAGATTCTTTAAGTCATTTTAGTGGATAAAGCAAATAATGTTTCTGTAATGTTAAAGTAATGTTCTGTTCAACAAGTATAAACAATATAGTGTAAGACCATTTTTTTGGGAGATGAATTTGCCTTAATCTATTATTTTACAAAGATTTTATCTTATAAACATTTTATTTATGTTTTACATTAGGTGATGTTCAGCAATATCTGAATTTTCACTTTCCTATTTTATTTAGTTATTTTTATTTTATTTTACCTTCATGTTCTGATTAAAAAAATAAATGAGAAGTTACTTAATAGTTACTTGGTACTTGTAGTTTTTTCACTCAGTACTTTCTTACCAAGTAATTATATGGCGGACTACTTTTTACTTAATTCATTATTCTAAGTAACTAAATAGTATTCTTACTTATTCGAGTACAATATTTGGCTACTCTACCCATCTCTCTCGCTCATATATATATATATATATATATATATATATAAAATACAGAGTCCCCTCCAAATGTAAGTAAGGTCAATTCCTTTGTTTTTGTTGGATACTGAAGACATTTGGGTTACAGATCAAAAGAATATGAGAAAAGTTCAAAATTCCAGCTTTTATTTCATGGTATATGTGTTAAAACAACTCAGGACAGAGCACCTTCTGTTTGAAGCCACCCACTTGTCAAGTGAGCAAAAGTATTTGAACAGACATTATTAAATTAACTTAAAGTGAATAACATTTAATATATGTTTTTTGGCATAACAGTTAGTTGCAATAACTGCATCAACCCTGCGACCCATTGACTTCACCAGCCTGTTGCATTCTTCATTTAAAATGCTTTTGCAGGCCTTTACTGCAGCCTCTTTCAGTTCTGTTTTGTTTCTGTTTCTGCTTCTCTCTGCAGTCTCCTCTTCAGGAGGTAAAATGCATGCTCTATTGGGATAAGGTCTGGTGTTTGACTTGGCCAGTCTAAGACCTTCCACTTTTTTTCTCCCTGATGAAGTCCTTTGTTGTGTTGGCAGTGTGTTTTGGGTCATTGTGTTGTTGCAGGATGAACCTTCTCCCGGATGCATTTTTCTGGAAATTGCCAGAGAAAATGGTTTTGTAGACTGCTACCATAATGAGTTACATCATCAATAAAGACTAGTGAGCCCGACTAGTGAGCCCGTTCCAAAATGTTTAAGCAATCAATCTAAAAGACAACACCTGAGCAACTAGAAACACCCATCAGTCACATGTTCCAGTACTTTTGTTCACTTGAAAAGTGGGTGGGTTCAAACAAAAGGTGCTCTGTCCTGAGTCTTTTAACACATCTAGATGTAAATACCATGAAATAATAGGTGGAATTCTGAACTTGTGTCTCATATTCATCATTTGATCTGAAAGGAATTGACCTTGCTGGTCCAATACTTTTGGAGGGGACTGTATAAGTATAGTCATGGAAAACATTAAACTCGTAAGTCAAGGCACCACTGCACTTGAGACTGAATCAACAGTGCCTCTGTAGGTTTCTGCCAATTAGTGCACTCCATTTTGCCTCAAATGCTTTAAGGGCCCTTAAATTCCTCCATATTTCACAAGACTCAATCAAACACTTCTTCTCAATGAATTAATCCATTATTACGCCCATCCCTATTTCCAATGAAAAACTTCCACTTTTTCAAGCGGGACTTACCAGAGAAAGCTCCAGAGAATACTCCTTGAGAATGTTTCACGAAACTTTCTATCACTGCGCCTGGTTGCTTGATCCGTTCAACAGCGGAGGAGTGCAAAGACTGTAAAATATCAAGGACAGGATTATAAACAGTGTCTTTTATCCAAGACAGGACAATGTATACAAGCCAACAGGGCTGACCTCTTTGAAGGTGGAGGCTGGTAATGGACTCTGAGATGCAGCAATGGAGTCATTGTAACAGACCGGTGTAGTCGCTGGTAGTGGGCAAGTGGAATGGAAGGAAGGCGTTAAAAGAGTTGCGTGTGGACGTGACTGATGAGAAGTTGCTTGGCGGTGGCAGTCCATACAAGGAACAGCTTGGGGCTCAAATTGCATAGAGCTGGCAGAGTTTGCGGTTGGGGGAGAAGAAGCTGCTGAAGTCGTGAATGTGCGAGTGGGGGAACAGCTTGAAGCAGACTGGCCCATGTTGACCTTTGTGGGTGGGCTGCTAATAGCTTCTGAGGCTTTGTCCAGCTGCAGTTTCGCCACATCCTGAGGGGACAGCTGGAGCTGCACGTGCATTGTGTGGGCCCCCATACCCAGTTTAATGGCTAAAGGCGAACGACCGGACAGGAAGTCACTGATCTGCGTGATTGTTGAGAAGAAACAGTTGAAAGTTAGAGAAAGTTGCCAAGTCATATTGAGCCAGAAGCTTACAACCAAATGTGGATTGCTTTGAATTTGTCTTGATGTTTATATTGGTAAGCGTCACACCTCTAGCTAGGCTACATAAATAAATACATTACTTGCAGTGAATAACAAATATTTTTTACCTCACAGTCTGCTAGCCTCTCCAAAACGTCCACAATCCTCTCGACTCTGGCACTAGAACGCTGCAGAGGAAAATGATTAACCCAAATGATGTCAAGTGTCACCAAAAATAATGTGCTGACATGTTTTCTCTGTGTGTGTTTTTTTTAAACTTACAGATAAACCAGCTTCGACTGCCGCAGGCACCTGTAAGGTCAGTCTGCTGCCATCTGCTACTCCCTGCTCCAGTAGTTTCCCTGCAGCCAACTGCCTACCACAACACAAGGGGAGAGATGGTCAGGCTTTTATCCGATCAAAACGTGTTGTCGTAGCTTTGCACCTTGGTCCCAAGGAACTATGTTGTAGCGAGTTGAGGAGCTTCATTTCCTTTGCCACCATCTTGTGGCATCTATAGGCAACCATAAACCTTTTTAACACTCTATTTGTACTTCTTACTGTTACGAAATTGTACTCCACTTAGTTACTTCCCACCACTGGAGCGCCGTATAAGAAAGTGTCGCACGCTTACTTGTCTTTGTGCAGGAGGACGATTCTGTCCGTGTGCATGTTGAGTTGACGAGAGATGCGAGTCCTCAGCCCGTCTACGGTCTCTCCTCTGGGGACGACGAGCTCCAGCGGGCCGCCGATGGAGCTGGAGCCGACGAACAGACGCATGGTGGGGCTGCTGTGAAGATAGAAGCGACAGACACCGCCCCTTGTAAACTAAACAGTCCAGGTAGAGAATACAAATCAAATATCCACTTCCAAAAAAAAATTACGACTCTATAACGTTATGCCAATATGTTATCCTTTAAAATGAAAGTCAAAGAGCCGTTTAAGCATTTAGCGGCGTAGAGGGAGAATCTGGAGCTACGGCACAAATCATCATGACTCGTGTCTGTCCGCAGCCGCTTTACTTCAGTAGAAGACCGTCTCCGGTAAGCCCCGCCCTTTAGAACTCACAGCCAATCAGAGTGAGATACAAGTCAGAATGCGTCGTCCGGTATTCATTAACTAGGACTCTGTAAATTATCAATGCTCTGTAAGTAAGTTTAGTTTATAAATTATAGAACTTTCCACAGAGAAGATTCACAAACTGCTTTAATAAGTAATTGTTGGTATGGCGACACGTTGGCCGACTGGTTAGATCGTCTGCCTCACAGTTCTGAGAACCGGGGTTCAATCCCCGGCCCCGCCTGTGTGGCGTTTGCATGTTCTCCCCGTGCCTGCGTGGGTTTTCACCGGGCACTCCATTTTCCTCCCACATCCCAAAAACATGCGTGGTAGGTTAACTGACAACTCTAAATTGCCCGTAGGTGTGAATGTGAGTGCGAATGGTTGTTTGTTTGTATGTGCCCTGTGATTGGCTGGCAACCAGTTAGGGTGTACCGCCTCCTGTCCGATGATAGCTGGGATTGGCTCCAGCTCTCCCGCGACCCTTGTGAGGAGAAGCGGCTCAGATAATGGATGGATGGATAGTTAGTATTGCTCAGTGACATGGCCTTCAAATAAAATCAGATTTTGTATTTTTTTTTCACACAAAAATCATTATGTATGATATACGAGTCGTTGCTGTAGTCTCAGGGTAATTTTTGTTGGCCGGCCACTCCTGGGAAGGTCTACCACCGTTCCATGTTTTCTTCATTTGCGGATATTGAATTTCTCAAGCTTATCTACGTTACTAGCGAAGCTCTCCGGCTTCCCCTTCCCCTCCAGAGCCAGCGCTGTCAAAACAACAAACACGTGTGTTCTCACAAGTGGGTCTTCTACACGGAGGCAACCAATCAGAGGAAAGGGGGCGGCCTTAGCCAAATATGGACAAAGCGGATACAAAACTGGGTCAAACAGAAGTCGCTGTCAGAGGGGCCTTTTCTGGACACTCGTATGACAAAAGAGAGGTGTTTTTTATTATTATTAAATTGACACTTTTATAATTAGTCCATGTTAGAGAGTCGCTCTATGGAGGTCTAAATAGCCAAAATATGGGACCTTTAACAAAGGGGGGACAATTACCTTTTCACACAGGGTCAGGTAACTTTGAAAAAAAAACAATTCTGAATAAATGCAATCAAAAACTGCATTTTATGTTTACTTGGCTTATCTTTGTCTAATATTTACATTTGTTAGATGATCTTAAACATTAATGTGGGGAAACTGCAAAAAAAAAAAGAATTTGAGAAGACGACTTTTTCAAGACACTTTAGTTCAAATTACATTTGCTAGCACACCTGCTTCTAAAGGCCCTGGGCAGATTGGCATTAATTGTCAAAATTATTTGGGGCAAGTTCTAAAAGAGCAATCTGATCTCATTGTGTAGTGTCTTTGGTAAGAAAACCCCTGGAGTTGGAAACTAGAGTAGTGATGTTTCACTTAATTTTTCAGACTGTGAGAACATGAGTCTTCTCTTTGTATTGCGCAAAACGCCTCTCTCATCCTTGCCTCTTTAGTATTCATGTCCCACCTTCGGTGCCCAGCCGAATTGTCGGGGCTGCACCTGTCACATGATGCGTGGAGGAGAGCACAGCCTGCGAGGGAATAGAAATGCGGCTAATACGCGTCTCCTAGTCGGGGCTAAAAATAGGCACACCCACAACGCCCCCGCTTTTTCCGGTCTGCGTCACTTCTTCACTCGCTCCAATATCACCTACCCACATTGCTCATTGTTCACCCTCTCGCAATCAAGTCTGTGAGACATTGCATTCATTAATGCCCTTGGAATTGTGACGTATATGAGCACCTACACACATGATGTTAGCAGCATTTTCCTTACATGGAACGTCCCACACTGAGCACTCTCTCGCACACATGCACGCGCACACACGTGCACGCACGCACAAACGTTCACACGCATACGGTAGCTTGTTAGAAGGGAGGGAGGGCTAGGCTACTTTACATTCTCAGGCTCTCGCCAAGAACAATTCCACAGGATGTCCTGCTCTCCGGAGCATGCACAGACGCAACTCTGACGTCAGACCTCAGGGAGCAAAGACACACACTCACAATCACGGACAAACACACGCGCGCGCACACTGTGTTTCTCCTAAGCATTCCTCCCACCTCTCCATGGCATATCCTGCCATCATTTCCCAGATGTGTCAAATCCTCTATTTCACACCTCTGTGCTTGAACATTCACATTGTCAACACAATTACACAGAAGACATCCAAATATTTAAAGAATCCTAATCTGCGATTAGTTTTACAAAATGAGTTGGATTTTTCCTTCGTTTTTTGTTTTTTTTCTTCATCTTTTTCATACTTTGGTATATAATCAATACAATTCAGCTATAAATAGTTAAATAAAACACAAATATTTGTGAAAAAGACAAACCGCAAATGGGTGTGTGAGTGGTTAGCATATCTGCCTCACAGTTCTGAGGTTCAGGGTTCAAATCCGCTGTTCCGGCAGTTTGTATGTTCTCCCCCTCTTGAGTGTTTTTTTGTCCAGCTTCCTCCCACATCCCCCAAAACATGTACGCTGGGTTCATTGAAGACTGTAAATTGTCCATTAGGTGTAAATACCAGTATGAATGGTCATTTGTCTATATGTGGCCTGATATTGGGTGGCGACCACTCCAAGGTGTTCCCCAACTCACTCAAAGCTGAGATGGGCGCCAATTTATCCACGACCTGAATGAGGAGAAACCGTATTTAAAAAAATGGATGGCTATATGGATTTACACCCAAAACCCAAATGCTACTCATGGCTGAAACGTCTACTGTACATACTGTTTCAATTTGTCCTAAATTTCTAGGACGTCTAGAGCTTTTTGACCTCCTTATGAATAATTGCTATCACGCGATAATCTTAAGTAGGTTGAAGGCATATGATTTTTGTCATTATGAAAATAAAGTTTTTAAAATCAGAGGCGGTTGATGGATAAAAGGACACTGTAAAAACGCTCCTGTGACATTCAGGAACATCAATAACATTCCTGGGTCTTGCGTAGTTATCAAAAAGTATTGGAAACAAAACTATCCCAATAAGTCTGGTTTATTTAATTTTTAATTCAACTTGCTAAAATGTGAAATGATGAACCAATCTCATTATACATGCAGATTGCATTTCACTGCATACTTCATAGCAAAAAAAAAGCTACATTTTTAAAATGGGTCAATTTGACTTACAACATAACAGAAGGGTTAAGACATAATGGTGTTGAGTTTTCTAGAATGTTTTCGTCCGAAATTTGCATCCAGAGCCATATTTGGACCTAAAATAGAAGTGAATAATACTTAGTTGCAACTCCTTTGCTTGCAATAACTGCACCAAGCCTGTGACCCTTTGACATTACCAAACTTATTTTGTTCTTCTTTTCTTTTTTCCTCGTACATTACTTTACTGGAGTATGTATTTTTCTGATGACTTGTTACCTTTACTCCCTACATTTGAAAACATCGCTATACTTTCTTCCCCATAGGCCTGCCACATAAACACAAATTACAGTCAGCGACTCACACCTGCTCACCTGACAATTGACCCTCGGACACATAGCATCTCGCTGTAACAGAAAAAACTGCAACCCCTGCCCTGGTCTTCTTATTGTGCCACATATACAGTACTGTTTTTTTTTTTTAATTGTTTTATTTATTTTTTTAATTGAACCACAAACAGTGTGATTTTCAAGGAAGAAGTGGTTGGTTATAAAAATGCAAAGAGAGGAAATGGACACAAAAAAAGAGGGGAGAGTAGATATTTGAGAGGCTGTTGGCAATGTCGCCTAATTCATTGTCTGCTCTCCGCGGCAGAGACTCTCCACGGTTTGTTTTTTAGCCATGTTTTTAGCCATCCTTGTAGCTTCACTAAACCTTTTTTTAGCAATTAAATCATTTTAATAGTTGGCCGGAATCCAAATAACTGATTTTAAGGTAAGTGGATGTAATATTTTGACACTACAAAATAAGCCTGTGTTTTTGTAAAGGTGCCATATTTTACCAAACCAATTTTTTCTAGTATTTGGGCTCTAATATTTACTCTATGGCGGCACGGTGGACGACTGGTTAGAGCGTCAGCCTCACAGTTCTGAGGTGCGGGGTTCAATCCCCGTCCCCGCCTGTGTGGAGTTTGCATGTTCTCCCCGTGCCTGCGTGGGTTTTCTCCGGGCACTCCGGTTTCCTCCCACATCCCAAAAACATGCATTAATTGGAGACTCTAAATTGCCCGTAGGCATGACTGTGAGTGCGAATGGTTGTTTGTTTCGATGTGCCCTGCGATTGGCTGGCAACCAGTTCAGGGTGTACCCCGCCTCCTGCCCAATGACAGCTGGGATAGGCTCCAGCACGCCCGCGACCCTAGTGAGGAGAAGCGGCTCAGAAAATGGATGGATGGATGGATGGATGTAATATTTTGACACTACAAAATAAGCCTGTGTTTTTTTAAAGGTGCCATATTTTACCAAACCAATTTTTTCTAGTATTTGGGCTCTAATATTTACTCTATGGCGGCACGGTGGACGACTGGTTAGAGCGTCTGCCTCACAGTTCTGAGGACCGGGGTTCAATCCCTGGCCCCGCCTGTGTGGAGTTTGCAAGTTCTCCCCGTTCCTGCTTGGGTTTTCTCCGGGCACTCCGGTTTCCTCCCAGATCCCAAAAACATGCGTGGTTGGTTAATTGACGACTCTGAATTGCCCATAGGTGTGAATGTGAGTGCGACTGATTGTTTGTTTGTATGTGCCCTGCGATTGGCTGGCAACCAGTTCAGGGTGTACCCCGCCTCCTGCCCAATGATAGCTGGTATAGGCTCCAGCACGCCCCGCGACCCTAGTGAAAGAGAAGCGGCACAGAGAATGGATGGATGGATGGATATTTACACTATGGTACCTCGATAAACATGTGAACTATGAAACAAAATCGTCCACGCTTTCCTGAGTTCCAGACGTTTTTCTGCCTAAAATCAGGTCATTCGAATTCCTCAAGCTTATCTACGTCATACGCCAGTGCTGTCAACATAACAAACACGTGCTCTCACAATTGAGTCTTCTACGCAGAGGCAACCAATTAGAGGAAAGGGGGCGGTCTTAGCCAAATATGTGGAAACAAAACTGGGTCAAACAGACGTAACTGTCAGCTGAGCCTTTTCTGGACACTTGTATGACAAAACTCAGGTGTTTTTTAAAAAATGAAATTGACCCTTTTGTGCTAAGTCCATGCTAGAGAGTCACTCTATGGAGGCCTAAATAGACAAAATATGGGACCCTTAAAAATAGGCATTGCATACACAAACTTGTTTTAAATATTAACATCAGAGTCTTGTGGAGGGTGATCAATTAGTTTGAACAAAAATAACATCCAGTTTTGTTTTCTTTGCAATATGTATGACTTTGTGGGGAAGATGCCCCCACCCCAAGATTCTGAATATCTAGCTTTACTAATGTTATATTTCAGAGAAAGTATGCACACAATCATCTAGCATATCAAGCTATTAGGTAATCAGCTGTAAGAAATGTATTATTACCAGTTTAAAAATCTACCTCTAACTGACTTTATGTGACGATATTCGTATTAAGCTATATTCGACTTAAATTAAACCATAGCCTATGTACTGTACACAGGTGTGCGTGTGTGTCTATGTGTAAAGCGTGTCAACTGTTGATCTGATTTGAAATAAAAGTTACACATCTTAAACATACCTTTGCAATTGTGATTTGTCACAGGTCTATTCATTTCAATTTAGCAATAATCAAACAGTTGTTAAAAACAATCAATAATCATTTCTGTATGTGTTTTGTAGCACTTTTGTTTCAGTTTAAGTAAACGCAATGTCAACATTTGAAAATAAGGTTTAATATGATGCATATATATGCATCCATCCATCCATTTTCTTTACCACTTCTCCTCACTATGGTCGTGGGGGAGTGCTGGAGCCTAATATATATATATAATGACTTGTGGGGTAAGGGGGGGGGGGGGGTCATCTTCCCCAGGCCTTGGGGAAAGCTTCCCCTTTACGATATTTGACATGTTGTTTTATAATAACACAGTTGTAGTCTTGTGTGAATGAATTACCCTCTAAACTTGTTAACATAGCCATACTTATTGTGTACATGTTATGTTGATATTACAATTATTTTGATATTTTCAAATAAAATCGACAATGCTCTTCAGGGGGACGTCTTACCGCTCTTTGGTTGAACAAGAGGGGCCCAAACTCCAGTTTTTGCTTCTGGCCCGAGTGGAGGCTTGGGCCGGCTCAGATGATGGCACAATGCTACCACCGTGTGGTACAAAGTCAGACTACAACAACGTCTTTACATGATGACGTCCGTCACTCCTACGCGATGAAAAAAAAACCCAAAATAACTGCCCAAAATAAATCGATGAATAAAAAAGATATGTGAATCAATTGCACCACACTCGAGTGTCCATTAATCGATTTTAAGACGATGAATGGCAGGGAGCTGTGAATGGAGGAGGGAGGGGATGGATTTGGGGGGAGGGGCGGGGGGTGCATGGGAAGTCTCCGCCATCTCGCATCATCATCATCATCAGCAGCAGCAGCAGCATCGTCAGGGCTGGTCACGTGGCGCGTCGGAAGCAGGGACGGGCGGTAGTGTGGGTGTGTCCTTTCATTCATAACTCCGGCGCATCTCCAAGCTCCCCCTGATTCAAGGATGCAGACGGGGGCAAGCAGGCTGGACCGGAATTTTCGCCCCGAGGAGGACCCCCACCACCGTCACCATCACCACAACCATTTGGTGCGCGCACAGGCGAGTTGATGCTGATGCGATACTATATAGTTTGATTATGTAAGAAGATGTTTGGCGGCCATGCAGTTGTGGATCATCGCACTGACCGTGATTTGTTCCCACGCAGGCGGGCTGGGAGCAGCGGGGCATGTGGGACGCGGGAGACTGCAAGATGCTGAGGATGATGAGGGTCTCCGTGTAGTCAGGGAAGCGGCTTCAACACCTTCTGTTTCGAACGTAAGATGCAACTCACATTCACTCACACACTTGATACGTTACCGGAGTGTATGTTGTGTCTGCACCCACCCCACCCCACCCCATCCCAGCCCACCACACCAACTCACTCACATGCACCACTGGTACAAACACTGTCAGATAGTGTACAGCAATGTTTCCCACCCTTTATTGAGCCAGGCAAATACTCTATTTCAATTGGCCCAAAAAGTCACAAAAAGTGTATGTGTACTGAAATAATGACAATTGATCATAGTACTTTTATTGTTTGAATGGCAACAGGAAGATAATTACACTTTCTGACATCTAGTGGAAGAGCATTAAATTGTTCTGCTTGTCACTATACGTCACTGGCATGGATAGCTGGACAAAGATAATAGTTTTTAATAAGGACATATAATAATAATAATAATAATTATAAGAAGAAGAATTCCCACCAAAATATATATTTAATATATAACTTTTTTTTAATAGTCATTACTCTTTTCCTCGAAGTAGACTTGTTTTTTTCCTCCAAAAATATTACTTTTACTGAAAAAAATGAATAAAAGCAAAATCTGATTCTCCTAATATGTTTTTTTAAAATGTTTTTATCCCCCCAACAGACAGACTTTTTCTGGCAAATGAATAATTTTTTTTATATAAGAGAAATCCAACTATTTTTTCCCCATAAATACAACAGAAACAAAATTCTGGCCTTTAGCAAGAAAAAAAACTTTTAAAAAAATCTGGAAAAAAACCTCATTTTTTCATTAATGTAAAAGATCAGTCAAAACACTTTATTATCCTAAGCTGACAACCTTTTTTCTTCTAACAAAAGAAAAACATACTTTTCCCCCCAAAAAGAAAAATATGACTATTTTCTTACAATTTCAACTTTTTTCCACTAATATTACTTTCTTTTTGATAAATACAACTTTATTTCTACAAAAGTATGAATCTTGAAAAATATGACTCTAGTTAAATAAGATTTTTAAACAAGTTAAATTTATACTTTTACCTCCCAAAATGTTCCATGAAAACCCCCTTTTTTCCTCTTATACAATATCATTCTCATAGGGTTAACATTTCTATTCAAGAAAATCAGCCCCCCCCCAAAAAAATTAATAATACTGAAACACAAAATTCTGACTCCTAGTAATAATAATAAAAAAGTAAATAAAAAAATAAAAAGTACACTTTTTTAAAATGAAAAAAAACCCACTATTATTGATAAAAATAAACTTTTTCACCGTAAGAAAATCATTACAAAAATGATTGCCATAAGATTGCTTCATTTTTTCCACATTACTTTCCCTCTGAAAATTACAACTTCATTCTTACAAAAATCCTACTTTTACTGGAATTTTTAAAAAAAAAATAACTCCAAAAAATGTATTGTAATTTAATTTAAAAAATAAGAATCCTTTTGATTCTGGCAGTCGAGCATTAGAATACACACTTGTTGCTGTGAAGGAGTTAATGTTTAACGAAAGCGTTCTTCCTGGCCACAACATTAGGCACACTTGCATAATCTAATGATATCGATACAATACCTTTACATAACCAAAACAAGGCCTTTGCAAACTTTATGTTTTGACTGTCACTGTCTGATCGGTATTGATATATTAATATGCCTTGATCATTTTACACTTGAGACCATGTGAGTCCCTGGATGCACATTTAATGGAAACAATGAGTCCCAATCCGCGAACAATGAGTCTCTGCAAATTATCATCACAGAATACAGATACAGTAATCCTCCGCTATGTCACGGTTCTTGCTTCGCGGTGCCGCTATAATGCAGATTTCTATGACAGTTGTTGTTCTATTTTTTATACTCTTTGTACAATATTTTTGTGTTATCCATTGCGCTTGCTGTCTCTCAATATATTATGTGACTATCTTTCATAAGCAATATAATTAAAACTGAATCACTTCAACAAATATTAAAATTTGGCACAGAGGTATGAACAGTAATTTATGCCTTAACAGGCAATATACTGCCAATCAAGTTTCCACTTGGTTAAGAAAAAGTTCCAAGTAGGAACATTAATAACATCAAAACAAGTAGATCCAAGCAACCTGTTTTGATTTAAGATTTGTACTACTTTTAAAAAGTCTGCAACCTTTCTTTAAACGCTACTTTGTCAACATGTTCAATAGCTAATCTCTTACAATAGTAACGCTATACTGTATATAATGTGAGCATACGTGCAGCCGATACGTTGTCACGTTTGTATTTGCTTTGTTGGGCGAAGATTTCCATGGGATGGTAGTGTTTAAAATTGATTTTGTCACTTTGAAATTTTAAGTTGTGATGTCTTTGTTGCGACTTCATACAAATTTGACATAGCAGATCGCTGGTGTTAGTGGCGCAACGGCCGCGTTCGTCTGGCTTGAATCCAAAATGTTCCCACATCATCGCGGTGGCGTTACGCTTTGGAAATAATTTTGTTCATGCCGCTCAATTTTCTGTAACTGCAGCTACCGGCTCGCCATCAGAAAACGTAGCTTCATGTACGTGAGCGCCCGCATTTGAAATCCACGCACACAGACACGCATACGGCAATCAGACGGAGGGTCCCTTCGCTATCTCTGATTGGTTTAGAGACCACATTGATGAAACCCATTGTGTGTCTGCTTTCAAGTCGCGGAAATGTTTTTTCTTTCCCAAATGACTGGGCATCTGCACGCACACTAATTATTATTTTTTTGCCGCACCATTCGCATATGCGACCAAATTAGTCGCACTTTAGAGTCCTCTCTAGTCAAAGAAAACGCAAAAAAAAAATCATACGCCGAATCTTCAGCACAACGCCAGAGTACTAAGCCATAGCTCTGTGTAAAAGACGCAGACTGATTGTACTTTGTGCGCCCCTGCTCATTTTCGTGCGTCTCAGACGCTGGATGCACATCCAACGAGATCCCTGAATATGTCTATTATTGTAATTGTACTCCATGTAGTATTGTAGTTCTTTCTGTATTTTATTGGGCAAAGTACAAGTACATAAGTAAGCATGTTCTTACATAAGTATTTCTCTTATAATGTCATTTATTTTTTGAGACAGAAGTTATTTTAAATCTTGTGTACCTAATGACATTTCTTCCCACATTTCGTATTCAGCAAAATCAAACTGGGCCTACTTAAAAACGTTAAGAAATCGAGAAGATCTTTTAAAGAAAACATAAATGATCCACGATTCTGACTCATTAACCAGAGTGAGCAGAAAGTGTAGTCATTTGTGTGTGTGTGTGTGTGAGTGTGTGTGTGTGTGTGTGTGTGTATCAGGAATGTTATCAAGGAATGCTATCAAGGACTTGACGTGTACATAATGACGTTCTGTGAGTGCTTCTGCCTCTTTCTGTCACACATGACCACACAAACACAGAAAATCTCATTTTCAGGAGAGGGATTATTTGACAAAAACATCTGCAGTACAAGCAGTGTATGCAGTTTTTTTTTTTCTTACCAAACATGCATTTTCAAAAGTGACAGTATCTGTGCAAATGCACCTGTCTGATGTCAATCCATGACCTTCATCGTGGTGCGGTAAAAACTGATAACATTTTCGGAACTAGGGAGGTCTTAATCCCCCAGCCTTCTAAAATAATCATCCATGTGAATGTGTCCAGATGTGATTGCTCGAAAGCCTTTTATTCTAATTATTTGTCGACCTTGGAATTACTGTAATCAGAGATAACGGCTTTAGAAGAGCGTTGAGGGAAAAACATAAAATCACTAGTTTATATAATTGCCCTCAGCGTTTATACCCGCCTGTGCAGGGGATTTTTATCAGACGGTGTTGACATAATCACTCAAAAATGGTTGTAATCCAATCATCCAGAACTCACTGGTCCATCTGCTTGGTGATGGCCAGCCTACACAATCGCAAATCTATACTATGTTGCTTCCTGATGCAGGTGAAGCATAGCAGTTAACAACAAACAAACAAAAAACATTTCTCTTTTTTTACAATATTTCCTGGATAAAATTCACATGCAGCAATAATCAGGTATTTGATACAACATTTCCCAAATCCATCTACTGTATTACAAAATAGATCAATTACTAGATACAACTGTTTCTATATGCAGGAGGTACTTGATATTTGATTGTTGCTAGATACTGAAGGCATTTACAATTTCTACAGCAAATTGGAGATGTAGAGGGTTCTAGATAAAGAAAATATTCACTACAGTACGCTAAATATATTCTGGGTCAGTCAGGTACTACAGCACTCACTAGATACAATGATTAATAGAAGGATTTGGATACAGCAGATTTCAGATACACTACATTTGATAATAGAAACAGTGGATAAAACTGTAGAGACAACCAGTACCAGATAAAGCAGGTATTAGATGTAACAGTTTCTGGAAACATCTCGCATAACAACTTCTGGATTTGACAGGTTTCTAGATACATAGGGCACTAGAATAATCAGGTATTTGATACCACATGCTCTACAGTACAGTGGACACCCGTGATTCGCAGAGGACAAAAGGACCGAGCCTGACGCTCCCTTATAATTGGCTTAAAAAACAAAACACAAATAAGAGGGGGATAACAGTTTCCATATACAGTACAATAGATACTTGATATTCGATTGACGCAAGATCAAGAAGGCTGGAGTTACAGTGCATCTATATCCAGCAGATTGTAACTATACATAAACGGTTCTAGATAAAGCAAGTATAAGCTATGGAAGCTAGATATATAAGATATAAATTCTGGGTCAGTCAGTTAATAGATAAAATACAATATAAACAGGGAGCACACACTAGATACGACATGGTCTTGATATAATGTAAACAGTACTAGATAGATCCGGTTCTAGAATAACAGGAATACAGCAGATTCTAGATACAGTCCATCCTGTACTAGCTATAGTGGGTTATACAGTACTTTAGATACAACTAGTCCTACATCAAGCAGGTACTTGATCTATTACAAAATATTTCCAGTAGTACGTACACCCATTTCTAAATACATTTGGCATTAGATGAGGCAAAACTGTTGATCCAGCACGGCCTGGTTACATTTATATTCTGCAGGTTGTAGATTTTTACTGTCTTAGCTACAGCCACATACTGAAATAATGAATTTATTCACAAATGTACTTCTTGTAAAAGGATACACAGGTCAGTTGCAGTTTCTGCCTGCTAGTGGAAGAGTGTTTGATTGTTCTGCCTGTCATTATATCTTGCTGGCATAGATGCATGAAGATTTCATTATTTGTAGGAAATATAATTTTCGTACCAATTAAGTGAAACGACCGTGAGTGATGTTGTTGGATGCTCGCTGACTTTGGCGGTCCTCTACAGGCTTCACCCACGCTGACCTGGACCATGAGCAATGATTCGCCTGCTCTGACAATTCTGACCGAGAACTCTACTGTGAGTACACTTGCACCAGCGACACGCACACGTCCAGTACATCATGTTTTGTGCGTCCATGTTAGGACAGCTTGATCTCATTCAAAGAGGATTGACTATACGTGTGCTCCTTGGACCCTCACGCACACACGTACACTCACAGAGGATGTCAGTCTAGTTGTGAAGCCAAACAAACATACGTTTAAATGTTACATACTGTATTTCCCCGAAGGCCTCAGATGAATGTAGGCCAGGGCTGCATTTAACAAGTACAATGCTCGTCAGGTCGCAGTATGGTTGACGTATGAAGAGCACATGTACCGCTTGTCCTCACCAGGGTCGCGGGTCTGCTGGAGCCTATCCAAGCTGACTATGGGCGAGAGGCAGGGTACACCCTGAACTGGTCACCAGCCAGTCACAGGGCACACATAGAAAAGCAACAATTCACACTCACATTCACACAATCGCACAATTTAGAGTGTTCAATTAACCTACCATGCATGTTTTTGGAATGTGGGGGAAACAGTAGTACCCTAAGAAAACCCATGCAGACATGAGGAGAGCATGCTAACTCTATATGGGAAGGCCGCAGTCCACATTTGAACCCACAACTTCTAAACTGTGCGGTGGATCTGCTAACATTGACCACTACCGTTTTAAGTGAATTATTAATGACGAGCGCTTGAATATGTAATATCAAGGGCGGTTGTCTTAGTGGATAGTCTTAGGTCACTAAGAATGATCAATGTATGATCAATACCCAATGTTTCCGAAACTTCAAGATGGTCAGCTTGTAATATGTGTATTTAGTACATTAGTAGATCCCATACTTTAAACTTTCCAACATATGAAGCTTAAGAGTTGCTTTTCCACCTCTAATAACCCAGTTGCAATTCCACCCTCTCCGGAAAGTGACACCAGAACAGATGCAGGACTCTCGGCTTGCCCGCTGCGGGGATTGCTCATGTGCGTCCCGTTTCCATTTTTAGCCTTCGGAGGCCTCATTTCCCCACTCATTGAGAAGCCCTCGCAAATTGAATTAACGGTCTCGCTGACGTTTCGATTAGCGTCCTCGGGCTCGCTCAGGCAAGACGCACAGAGTATTAATCAGAGAGAGTGCTGTCTCTTTGTACGTGTGAGTCCGTCTAGGGATAAGAATCACTGTGAGGAGGCAGCACATCCCCGGTGTTAATTCAAATCCTTATTAAATAATATGTCGCTCAGCTGACCAACTAATGACACAAAGCGATTCCATTACTGTACTGTTGCAGCTGGACAAATGCAGTCGTAAAATCAGTGTGACAACTAAGATGTGTGAGTTTCTGTCTTACTGAATGACATGCTGTATGAAATCCACCCATTCATCCATTTTGTACTTTGTATCCTGTTCAGGGCGGCACAGTGGACGACTGGTTAGAGTGTCTGCCTCACAGTACTGAGGACCGGGGTTCAATCCCCGGCCCCACCTGTGTGGAGTTTGCATGTTCTCCCCGTGCCTGCGTGGGTTTTCTCCGGGCACTCCGGTTTCCTCCCACATCCCAAAAACATGCATGGTAGGTTGATTGAAGTCTCTAAATTGCCCGTAGGTGTGAATGTGAGTGCGAATGGTTGTTTGTTTCTATGTGCCCTGCGATTGGCTGGCAACCAGTTCAGCCCGCCTCCTGCCCGATGATAGCTGGGATAGGCTGGGATAGGCTCCAGCACGCCCGCGACCCTAGTGAGGAGAAGCGGCTCAGAAAATGGATGGATGGATATCCTGTTCAGCATCTGGGTAACAGGGAAGCTGGAGCCCATCCCAACTTCCTTTTGGGCAAGAGTCTAGACTACTTATAGATTACAAATGCTGTGCTGCAGGAAATTATCCAATTTCACAAAATCCGTCCAAAAATTAGTGTGTGACAACTAAACAGGCCCAGATTTTAAACCGAGTTAGACAATTTGTAAGTAAATTGAGACGAGATCATATTATTTTTAAATATAAACTACTGCAGTTTTCCATTTGCATTTTTATTTTTATTTTTTTGGGATGGGGGGGGCAAACCTACCCACCATTATTCGCTGAAAATCTTACCTTTTTGCCGTTTTCGTTCTTGGTCCGAAGCAATAACATTATAGCTTTGGCACCATCTGGTGGTAGCTTCTTCCCAAGGAAACAATCTGAAGTGAATTGAGGAGCTTCATTGGGACAAACGCAGTCATTTGCCATCATCTTGTGGCATCTATAGGTAATTAGAAAACCTTTTCGGGGGGTGTCACTTATGTCTGTATGAAGTGAGCGCCACACCAAGTCAGCATGCTAGCAAGCTAGAAACCAAAGTTAGCAAACCTACCTTGAGAATTGCAGAACTACGATGAAACTTAAAACCTTAATTAAATAAATAAATAGCAATTCCAGCCAAAGGCGAATGAACATTGATGAGCTCGACTCAACCAGAGTTTGAGGTGCAAAGAGACTGAGCCCCGACAGTGGGCTGTGATGTCAGTCAGCTCAGGGCTATGGAATGCAGCGCTCCACTTTGGTCCTATCTACTGCATTGAAGAGGAGCTACTGCACATATCAAACGTTTAATGAGACTCACTGGGTAGCGATTTGTGTGCCCAATGCAGAAGTGTCACGAAATTCCCAGAGATGAACAAATTATTCATCATTAATTATATACAGTACTTTCCTGCTCATCTAAAAAAAAGATGTTCATATATTTTAAAATATTTTTATTGTACTATCGATATTTATGGGCGGCATGGTGAACGACTGGTTAGCACATCTGCCTCACAGTTCTAAAGGACCCCGGTTCAAATCCGGCCTCGCCTGTGTGGAGTTTCTCTCCGTGACTGCGTGGGTTTTCTCCGGGTACTTCGGTCTACTCCCACATTCCAAAAACATGCATGGTAGGTTAATTGAAGACTCTAAATTGCCTGTAGGTGCAAATGGTTGTTTTTTTATACAGTATGTGCCCTGCGATTGACTGGCGACCAGTTCAGGGTGTGCCCCACCTCTCGCCCAGAGTCAGCTGGGATAGGCTCCAGCACGCCCACGATCCTAGGGAGGATGAGCGGTATGGAAAATGAATGAATGAATTAATCAATATTTATATTAAATTTTTTTACTTCAAGTAAGGCGGCAAGGTGGGCGACTGGTTAGAGCGTCAGCCTCACAGTTCTGAGGACCCGGGTTCAATTCCCGGCCCCGCCTGTGTGGAGTTTGCATGTTCTCCCCGTGCCTGCGTGGGTTTTCTCCGGGTACTCCGGTTTCCTCCCTCATCCCCAAAACATGCTTGAATTGGAGACTCTAAATTGCCCGTAGGTGTGAATGTGAGTGGAATGGTTGTTTGTTAGTATGTGCCCTGCGATTGGCTGGCAACCAGTTCAGGGTGTACCCCGCCTCCTGCCCGATGACAGCTGGGATAGGCTCCAGCACGCCCGCGACCCTTGTGAGGAGAAGCGGCTCAGAAAATGGATGGATGGATGGATGGATACTTCAAGTAATGTGGTGACCACAGTGCGTGGTGGGGCAGTGCCCTAGCGCCCTCTATTGACCAGCCGTCACTGACACAGTTTGGTCAGGGAAGATGAACATCTTAGCCTTGATTAACTGAGATTTGAACCCTGAACCTGCGAGCCGTAAGGCAGACTAGCTAACCACCCAGTTACTACCGTGCTTAAATTCAGTCTTCAATGAACATAAAACACCTACGTACAAACTGACTCAAACCCAGAACCTTTTTGCTGTGAAGCAACTGTGTTAACCACAGAACCGATGCGCTACCAACCATCAACTTTAATGATAAAAATAGATTTTTGTGTTGAGCAGCATGTTTGTCAGTATTTGTTCTCTTTTCATCTCGGATGCACATGTGGGTGTAGCAGATATGCCAAGAGCCGCTGACAAGCACAAAATAGAATGTATTCATCTTTTTGGGGATCAAAACTGCAGTGCAGCATCAAGTGGAAGTACTCATGCAAAGTCACAAATGAGTAAAAGCATTCCCGCTGGTTTTTCCCACCAGGATTTGCCTGTGTCGGCGGACCAGGTGGAAAATTATGTGCTGCTCTTGGTGCTGCTGAGTGTTTTCGCTGGGGGGACGCTGGTTTTGCTCTCCCTACTGCTCCTCTTCTGCCACCGCTGCTGCATGGGTGGGCGCCGCTACTCCAGGTGGGTGCTCCACACTTACAGCTTCAGTTACCAGGAAAACTATATTGCACTCTCTTGTCCAATGTGATTTATTTTATTTATTTTTTTTCCCCCTTCAATTATTTTTTCAATGGCAACGGATTACACAACACAGACAGGCGTGATTTATTAGAACAGCTTCAACAACTTGTATTCATTTATAACTTTAGAGATACTGTTGTTTTATCCAATAAAACCCCAAAACTTACCAAATTTGGACATACGTGCTTTTCATCAAAAAAGCGAAAATATTGGAAATGTAGTCAGAGTTGCCCCAATGTGCGGTCATGAAGTATACAGTATGTGTCTCTTTCAGAGCAAGTGATGACCCTGAGAAGACAAACACGACTTACGTTGAAGATACTCAACCCACCCAAGGTCAGAGCCGCGCTATTCTAAGGTCACAAAGTCCCCATTTGCACACATCTTCACTCTGGCGTCATCACTCCTCTCTCTCTAATGTGTCACTCAGAGATCACCATTCGTCTGGATGAAACAGACGCTCTCTCAGCTTCCAGCGGCCACGACGGAGAGTCAGAAAGATTTGTTTCCACCGGGTTGACAGGCCGCAGAGTCTCCTTCAACGAATCTGCTCTGTACGAACAGGAGAGGATGATAGAGGACAAAGGGCGCAGGTGTGCTCCAAATGAGCTCTTCATACAACCAATTAGGACAGTGTTTACAAAACCTTATTTAGCCAAGGCACATATTTTAGAAAACTCTTACAGCACTCCACCAAACAAAAATGGCACAAACTACTGTACAGTATACTGAAATAATTACAATCTCATGTTAGACAATTTAGAGTGAAATCTGGGCCTGTTAGCTTGAACAGAGGTTGAGAAGCTGCTGAATGCCTACAAGTGGATACACAGGTTAATTGTACCTTCTGCCATTAAGTGAAAGAGCCATTATCCTCACATGGAGAAAACATGGAACAATGGTGAACCTTACTAGGAGTGGCCGGCCTTACAAAGATTACCCCAAGAGAACAGCAATGACATCCAGGAGGCCACAAAGGGACTCAGAAAAACCTCTTATGAACTGCACGCCTCCCTTGCCTCAGTTAGGGTCAGTGTTCAAGACACATCAATGAGGAGGAGACAGGGGAAAAATGGCATCCATGGCAGAGTTCCAAAGCGAAAACCACTGCTGACCAAGAAGAACATAAAGGCTTGTCTCACTTTTGCAAAAAAACATCTGAATGATTCCCAAAGCTTTTGGGAGAATAATATATGGACTGACGAGATGAAAGTTGAGCTTTTTGGAAGGTGTATGATCTTGTTACATCTGGTGTAAATGTAGTACAGCACTTCAGAAAACGGACATCACACCAACAGTCAAATGTGGTGGTAGTATGATGGTCTTGGGCTGCTTTTCTCCATGAGGACCTGGACAACCTGCTGTGATTGATGGAACCATGAATTCTGCTCTTTAAATCAGAAAATCCTGACGGAGAATATTCAGCCATCAGTTTGTGACCTCAAGCTGAAGCGCACATGGGTTCTGCAGCAGGATAAAGATCCATAACACACCAACAAGTCAACTTCTGAATGGCTAAAAACACAAAATGAAGGTTTTGGAGTTGCCTAGTCAAAGCCCAGACTAGAATCTGATTGAAATGCCTTAAAAAGGCTGTTGATGCTGGAAAACTCTCCTTTTCCTCCCTGAATTCAAACAATTCTGCAAGGAAAAGTGAGCCAAAATATCTCCACAGAAATGTGCCACTTATAGAAAACACTTTCAGATTTCAGTTGTTGCTGCTGAGGATGGCCCAACCAGTTAAGTTTATGGGGCCATTTCACACAGAGCCAGGTAACTAACTCATTTTTTTCCTTTAATAAATAAAATCACCATTTAAAAACAGCATTTTAAGTTCACTGGGTTATATTTGTCTGATATTAATTATTTTTTTAAATGATCTAAAACATTAAAGTGGGAAAACTATGCAAAAAAATATAATATATCTATATATATATATATGTGTTTATATATTGTATAACCAAGGATATATATATATATTTTTTTATGTGTTATATTATTTTCATAAGATTAGTACTTCGTTCCTTTTAAAGGTTGGACATTTACTCTGAAAAATACAATGAAAATACTTTATTTGTAGTAATAAATCACATATTTTGGACCAATTAGTGAAATTGGATAATGGAATCTACTGTCTGCACACAGGACGTCCACATTCAGTGTAAGTTGCCATGTTAACTTCCAGTTGGGATTTAAACACATAGTGACAACATACGAAACGTGTTAAAACTCTAAACCAAGTTTACACTGAACACTGCAGTGTTGGCTGGAGGAGCGATCTCATCGTCTTTGAAAAGTAAAAACTTTTAATGCCATTTTCACCTTGGAAAGTACCAACACTAAACTATTGTATATAACAATCACACATTTAAAGACAAAGGTTACTTTTCAGTCAGATGACATCCCAGTACTTGACATTTACAGCGTAAACTGTTATGTCATCTGACCTTTCCACCGGACATTCTTAATGCGTTGTCATGCATAGTGGTCCATTTCCCAGTGGTGGTTGGGAATTACTGATTTTGGATGATTTCCCCTTGCATCTTCAGATACACTCTGACGGAGGGGGATTTTCACCATCTGAAGAAAGCTCGGCTGACTCACCTCCACCTGCCGCCAGCCCCGTGTGACCTCAAGATCCTCACCATCATGGAGTGTGACTCAACTGAGAGCAGTTCTGTCAACATCAGTGAGGTGCCAACTCCCAAACTCCCTCTCTCTATCTACCAGGTAATTGGGATACATTGCTTAATACAAACAAGCTGGTAATTCTTCTACATATTCATACTAAATCCTGACATGAGAATATGTACTTTTGTCTCCCAGCCAACAGAGAGAAGAATGTCTGACTGGTTGGGTCAGAGACTCAGCGGAGGTTTGCCAGGAGATACACAGCACTCCATCGTCCTGGACCAGATTGCCAGAAGCGGCTCTCTGACAGTGAGCATTAGCATCATTTTTAAACCATTTGTAAGACTATTTTTGGATTCAAATAATTGTGAGTGACACTTTTTAGTTCAGTGGAAGTGGTTGGTCAGTCTACCATATTGTTCGAGTTACCAGGATGACATATTGTTGACGTTAGCCAAGTTTCCACTCGGTGGAACAGTCCTGTTCATGATGCTATGGTACAGATCAGGTCAGGTAAGCCTTTAAAAGGACGCATTAAAATACATAAACTAAAAACAATAAAATACAATATATATATATATATATATATTGTTCTATTATACTACATACTGAGCTAAACAGAAACAAACCATACTGATTGGTTGAATCGAGGCTTCTACGAACTTCAACTAGACTTATAGCATTTTGTGGTTCCTCCTGGGTACCTTGGGGACATTGGACAAACTATGTTAAATGTTAAGGTTAAGCTTAGTAAGAATGTATTCATGCATTTTTGCCACTTGGACAGGTTCTTCTCTGACTGTCATCACCATTATCATTCACTGTATGACAATTTGACAAACTCTAATTTCCGATCACCTCCCTCCATCCCCTCATCTCACTGGTCAGTTGGAGGCTCTTGGGGGCAGAAGAGAGGCTCAGAGTGATCACATGATGAGGGGTGAGACCACCCATGCTCCCGGCCAGACTTCAGTTCTACAGTTCTTGTCAAAACTGAGGCGCCACACCAGCCTGGAGGGAGCTGGGCCCTATTTCAAGCGCTGGAAGTTTGAAAGAAGCCACCGGGCCGCCAGTCTCGATGCCAAAGGTTTGTGATGGAGTGTTACCATTAAGACGGTATTGGGAGAAACTGTTAATACAAAGTTGTCATGTATTGTTTTATGGGATTGTCCACCAGGATCCCCAAAGAGAAGACCCTTCCAGAGGCAGAGAGCAGCAAGTGAAACCACTGAACATGCCGAGGATGACTCTTCTCTCTGCAATGATGCAACAGGGTCTTTCCCACAAACTCCCAGCCAGACCAGTGGCCTCCAGTCTCTGTCTGCTGAGTCTCTGTCTCAACCTTCCATGGATCACAACGCCTCTGTCTCCCACAACAGGTAAACTTGTCATACCTCACAGCAGAGGTGGGAGTAAGTTACACATAAGTCTCAAGTCTTAACCTTAATCTTTCAAGCAAGTCCCATGTCAAGTCATGCATGTAGTTAGTTGTATGTAAGATTTTGGATTGACTATTGATTTGTGGAACGATGTATGACCAAAAAAACAAAACTAAAACATGATGTCCTGCACCTCTGCCACACATTGTTTACAATTCTTTTGTAAATACATGTTTTCTTACTGTGTTCAGGCTAAATTTGGAGGCCGTGGTGGTGGAGGTCAGTGCTGTCAGCAACAGGAAAGAAGAACCACCTTGGCAAACAGATGATTGCTCCATGCAGAGACAGAAGAGTATCTCAGGCAACAAACCAGGAGTAGAGGAGGGATTAAAACCAGATGCAGTCACAAGGACGGGCAGTGACAGGGTTGAGTCTGAACCTCTAGAGGAGGACGACTTGTTCGAGCCACAACAGGAAGCCAAAGTCGTTCAGTTTGAAGACTCATCCAGGAAAATACCAGATTCCGATCTGAAGCAAAATTGTGAGATGGAAATAGATGAAGGAGAAGAGGCGCTGTTAGACTTTGAGAGCAGACCCAGGGCGGATTCAGGTTCTTCTCTTTCCTTTGGGCTTCGGCAGGAGACTTTGGAGGCTCAACCATCTCTCTACAGAGACATCTGGAGCTTGCGAGCCTCCCTTGAGCAATACGCATCCTCGGACCAAAGCAGCACCGACCGGGAGTCCATCCGCAGCGATGCTGAAAGCGTCTCATCACTGGGTTGTGCTGGAGCCCGTACTGGACAGCTGGATAGTTGCTTGTTCCAAGACCTGGACGATGAGCCTGATGTAGAAGGGGAGGTGATGGATGGAGGCATCAGAGGGGCATCGGGTGGGGCCAGCGAGACAGGAAATGGGGTCGACGGAGAAGGTGAGGTGGGTAACCGCAAGCTCCTTCAGATGGATAGCGGCTATGCCTCTATTGAAACGCCATCCAAGGGGCCTGAGGAGATGCGCATTTTTGGGACTCCTGCAGCTCCTCGCGGAAAGACTGCCTCAGAGAGGAGGTTGTTCTTCACAAGCTCAGGGAGAAAATGTTCTGTGTGCGAGAGCACTGAGACCAAATTGTTCCAGGAGGAGCTGGAAGAGGATTTAACTGAAAGCATAGAGGAGAAGCACAAGGGTAGTCTCTCGCGCCAAGAACCAGATCTACTCATCAAATCACTTCCTCAGAAACAAGAAGCCCTGTCACACGTAACATCTCAGCTGTTGAAGACAACCTCTCAGCCTTCTAGTCCTCACCGACCTCGTCTACACCGCCGCGACTACAGCATTGACGAGAAGACGGACGCACTTTTCAACGAGTTCCTCCGACATGACCCGAGGTTTGACCAGCCAGATTCGCCATTTCGAACCAGGCATCGCTCGAGAGTGCACCTGAGGAAGCAGTGGCAGAGACACAAGCAATACAGCGACCCCGGATCGGGGGGTCGCTACTCACCATCTCTAGAGAGGCAGAGGTTCACTCCGCTGCCGAGAGGCAACAGCGCCAGTTACCCTCTGGACACCAGGTATCACAGCACACTGTCACGCATCGCGAGCGCAGCGGATGAAGAAGCCAATGAGATTGCGGCCTGCGAGGAGGCAGCCAAAGAGAGCACAGCGGATGCGTCCCGTGACGGAGCCACTTCAGAGATTATAGCCAATGTGACTGTGAGTGGCCAGATTGACGGTCAGCAAACTTCTTCCAACATTAAAAGCACAAGCAGTCAGTGGCCCGCCGCTGGACCTACACTCTGCATGGACCCCCGAGTTGAAAACAGGAACAACAACAGCAGTCTGTCTAGCAGCCTGACAGACAAACTGACAGCAGCGGTGGAGGATAGGCTCTACAGTAGCCTGCGGAGGTCCGAACTCAGCCAGGGAGGAACCGAAAACATAGTTGCCGCCTCTCGCACTGCCTCACCTGACCACAGTCCAATGTAACCCCATCATAGCCATACCCCAGATTTTCATTTTTAAAAATGTTTGCTAAATTAGTCTGACATGTGCCGCATCATAAAACCCCGTTAATCGCGGGGTTCCAAATCCACCGACAATAACTGAAGAGCCGCAATAGTGACCATATAAAAAGTTTTTTTTGTAGCTTTAAACCTCCCACACACTTTGACAACATTTAAACGTATTAGGATATATCAACTTTCAAAAACACCTGTTCTCACTCTCCCGCTCACATTACTTCAAATTTGAGGCAAAGCGTGCTTGCTTCAAGCTGTTTGTTACTCCCAGTTGAAGTTAACTGTAAAACTGACACCAAAATGTTCAACCAAACCATATAAATGTATCTGACAAAGGTGCACTAGCTTAATGCTAACATATAATGAGAAACACCATAGATGGGCTAAGATCAATTAGCATAGATGTTACGGTAACTATAAACCTTCAAACAATAGCTACTTTAACACACGCTGAGCAGCGACACGTGAAAACAGAGCATACAACAACACTCACAGGCGTAGATTCTCTCTGCAATGAACTGAAAAATCTGCGATGAACCACTAATGGGCGAACACTGTATTATAACCTTACTGATGGCCTCCGCCAGCATTTCCTCTCAGACCTTAATCTCCACTGTGATGCCATGTGCTGTGACACGTGACGCCCCTTTTTATCTGCTCAACATATTGCACAGAATAACATAGCGCCTCCCTCTTGAGAAATATTTTGAAACAAACTAAGTTTACCGCATGCTACTACTACTACTGCTACTACTGTATGTCCGAAACTATGTGTAAGTGAAAGACTATATAGTTTTAAACTTAAAAAACAAAAAGCACTTTGTTAGGAAGACACATCCATGTTACCATTTATATCATGAACAACTATAAACTCCGCAAGTGTCCTTCGTGTTTCCGTTTATATGAAGGCGTATTTGGCAAAAGGTACATTTTAAACCCTGCCAGTGTTTGCACTTCTCTCTTATTAACAACAGTGAAGAGTGTTTTGTGCACAATGAAGGGAATTCAGGTGAAGTGTTGGATGGATTTTAAATTTTTATTTTTAGAAATATTGGCAGAAAATGCCATGCGGAGAAAGACCAAAACAATTCAGCCCCATTGTGCTGTGGACCTTTTTCATGTGAAAACATTAGGTATACCTACCTGCACAATCTAGCACTGGTGCTCAAAGGCCCAAATTACATTTTTTATTTAATTTCATGGACAGCTCATTCATAGATGAGGCTAAAAATATATTAAAAGTGTATGTAAAATGCAGATTTTAATTACATAATAACATTCTAATTTTAAAGTTTTGCATTTATAATTTAATCATAATTAAGAAACTAATGATTTAAGATTCTTTTTAAAAAGGATGTCACAATTTATATGTAATTATTTTAGTAATAAAATATATTCATATTAGTCAACCAATTGTAAGGGGAAAATTATTACGACAAATATTACAGGACTCTTGATAATGTGAATGTTCGTCGGGTCTGATTAAACAAAGAAGCGAGCCTTTGCCCACCCTCGTCACGTATAATTTCAGTTGCATTAATTGAAACCTAAATGTTACAGGGAAACAAACAATTCATTGAAGTCTTCCTCAGTTTGAACATAGTAAAGTGAAATCTCCAATGTGAAACATAATCTGTTACACTGCAATCTTTCTTTTTATTTTATTTTATTTTATTTTTTATAATTGTCATACAAGTATAAAGATAAGTTAACCACTGTATAATACAACTAAAATAAAAAAGACATAATGGCGGGAACAGGAAAGTGTTTGCATAGCAATAATGTCAACTGGTGGTGTCTGTCACATGTTGAGCTTTGTACAGTATGTACTGTTTAACAAATCAACATGGTTGTGGAGGAAAAACAGTAAAATACAGTATGTGATTTGTTTGGCGAGCTTCTCTGGTCATTTCCATGCTATAGTCAAATCAATATAAATGATATTTAATGAATTCTATTGCACATTTTGTACTAAACAGCCACACCATTTCACAATAACACAAAAAAATACATTTTCTTCTCTATGGTTATCCTCATACTTCCAAAAACTTGCATGTTATATTAATTGAAAACTCTAAATTGTCCATAGGTGTGAATAGTTGTTTTTCTATATGTGCGATTGAATGGCGACCCATCCAGGGTGTACCCAGCTTCTCCCGGAAAAAGTAATCTTAGGTTCATGGAAGACTCTCAGGGGTGTCAAACTCATTTTTGTCGTGGGCCATGTAGTTATGGTTTCCCTCAATGGGCCGTAGTGACTGTGAATCCTTAAAAATGTTTAATCGCCTTCATCACATTTTTACATATACACAGAAAATTTATGGATAACTAGCTTTGATGTCAGACGTCAAGGATAATGGTTTGTTCAGCTATTGTTTAAATTACTGTAAAAAGGGGGTTTGGTAACAAAAACCTGTTTGCAATATCTCAGCATTATTATTTATTAAATATGCCAATTTGAAATTTTGGTACAGATTTATAACAAGAATCATGAAAGTTGACGCACATAATTTGCTCTCACGGGCCCCATAAAATGATGTGATGGGCCAGATCGGGCACCTGTGCCTTGTGTTTGACACCAGTGATCTAAATTGTTCGTAGTTGTAAATGTGAGTGTGAAGGATTTTTGTATGTCTACATGTGCCCTGCGATTGAATGGCATTCAGTCCAGGGTGTACCCTGGCTGCCTCTCGCCCAAAAACTCCACCTCACCTTCGACCCTAAAGAAGATACGCGGTTTATAAAATCGATGGCTTGACTTACATTATTAGTGCAATTGATGGCTATATGGCATCACTAATCTCAAATAGCTTTCCAACATGAACAGATGTAGCATATAGTTCGTCATCACGTCCACTGCCGCGTGTAACCGATGTGTGATAGGAATGTCAATGACGTGTAATACAGGCAGTCATTTCAACACAGAAGGTTGGAAGCTGGCGAGCGTGCGCGTCTCGTCTTTTGTGCCGCGCTCACGTTGAAGTAGTGGCTTTATAGTGGGGGGTGAGTCATGCAGAAAATTCATCCATCATCCACGATAAATACCCTAAGGGACAACCTGACGCACAATGCTCCTTTGTCCAAATGGAATTTTTTTTAAAAAAAAGAGAGATGTTTGCTACATTTTACTGTTGAACATTATTCTGTGAAACGCACATTTCCTGTCCTCTATATAAAAATCCCTACAGTGGATATAAAAAACAGTCTACACACCCCTGTTCAAATGCCAGGTTTTTGTGCTCTAAAAAAATAAGACCAAGAATAATCATTTGAAAACATTGTTTTCACCATTAATTTAACATATAACCTTTACAGATCAATTGAAAAAAAAAATTCAAATTATTTCGAGGTGTAAGTAAAAATAAACAACTCAGATGGTGTGGTTGCAAAAGTCTGCACACCCACATATAATTCAGAATTAACCAATCACATTCAAACTCATGTTAAATGGGAGTCACAGCACACCTGCCACCATTTAAAGTGCCTCTGATTAACCCCCAATAAAGTTAAGAGGTTGCAGGAGGCTTTTCTTGACATTTTTGTTGCCACATCTTACAGCACAAGATTCCACAACAACAGAGAGATCCCATTATCAGTCAAGTGAAGGGAACAAAAGAATTTCCAAGGTATCGAATATACCATGGAACACAGTGAAGAATGTCAGCATCAAGTGGAGAAGATCTGGCACAACAGCAACGTGACCAAGAACTGGACATCCCCCACCCCCCCAAAAACAATGAAAAGACGAGAAGAAAACTGGTCAGGAAGGCTGCCAAGAGGCCGACAGCAACGTTGAAGGAGCTGCAGGGAATTTCTGGCAAGTCCTACTTCTTAGTACATGTGACAACACTCCAGTCTTGTTCTTGCCTGGGCTATGTGGTAGGGTGGCAAGGGGAGTGATTCTCAAAGTGTGTAGTGTTACACAGGCACCCTCTAGTGCCAGAATCACTGCCTGGCACAGTTCAGTTGTATTTAATGTTTACATCTTTCTCAAGAACTGTTTGTTCTTAAAAATGTATTTATTTTTTATCATTTACCTTATTTTATTCAACTTTGTGCAATACTATTATTAATAATGTAATTATTATTTAGGTCATTTTCACTGTCCTATATTTAAGCGCAGTAGTAATGTTCCAACTGTGCATGTTACAGTGGCATATAATAAAATTAAATATTTGCTATTTAGAAATAAAACCTATGTCTCATTTTCTATTTTGATGTTGGTCATGATGGTGGTACTTGGATTGCCGAGTAGGTTTTTAGGTGGGACTTGTGTAAAATCTTTGACACATCGGAAAAGCACTACAAAATGGCAAACTCACTATATAGCGTACTTTCGTGGCTTGAGTGATTTCAAACACAGCTATTCTGTTTGACCTTGCTGACGTAGGAAGTTAAGCACTCTACTCCTCCCTCCCTCCCTCCCACAAATAGTCGTGACTCACCTGCTCTCTGATGTACTCCCAGAAGGGGGCTGATGATGGGCTCGGCTTCCAAATACGGTTGGGGGAATGCGGGGCTCCTGCTGATGTGATTAGCACTACACAACGGAGTTGCACGGGAGGGGATTGTGGATGACAGGGCTCATGTGATGTGATTAGATGTTAGCAGGCATGCAACACTGAAGGAAGCTGGTCAAGTAAATGGTAAAATAAGCATTAAATATGAGGGACATAATTCAGGGTTATGTCTCAGGAAGAACTGAATTACTCTCCTACAACTGAAATCCTCACAAATTGAAATGCACTCATAATATACTAGAACAGGGCTGTCAAACTCACGTTGTAGTTATGGTTTCCCTCCGAGGGCTGTTTTGACTGTGAACCCGTATAAAGTGGGTACGAAACATATTCGGACCCCCTTAAACTTTTCACTGTTATATTGCAGCCATTTGCTAAAATCATTTAAGTTCATTTTTTTCCTCATTTAAGTACACACAGCACCGCATATTGACAGAAAACAACGGAATTGTTGACATTTTTGCAGATTTATTAAAAGACAAACTGAAATATCACACAGCCATAAGTATTCAGACCCTTTGCTGTGACACTCATATATTTAACTCGGTGCAGTCAATTTCTGTTGATCATCCTTGACATGATTCTACACCTTCATTGGAGTCCAGCTGTGTTTGATTATACTGATTGGACTTTATTAGGAAAGTCACACACCCGTCTATATAAGACCTTACAGTTCACAGTGCCTGTCAGAGCAAATGAGAATCATGAGGTCAAAGGAACTGCCTGTAGAGCTCAGAGACAGAATTGTCACAAGGCACAGATCTGGCCAAGGTTACAAAAAAAAATTCTACTGCACTTAAGGTTCCTAAGAGCACAGTGACCTCCATAATCCTGAAATGGAAGACGTTTGGGACGATCAGAACCCTTCCGAGAGCTGAGCGTCCAGCCAAACTGAGCAATCGGGGGAGAAGAGCCTTGGTGAGAGAGGTAAAGAAGAACCCAAAGATCACTGTGGCTGAGCTCCAGAGATTCAGTCGGGAGATGGAAGAAAGTTCTATAAAGTCAGCCATCACTGCAGCCCTCCACCAGTCGGGGCTTTATGGCAGAGTGGCCCAACAGAAGCCTCTTCTCAGTGCAAGACACATGAAAGCCCGCATGGAGTTTGGTAACAAAAACACCTGAAGGACTCAAAGATTGTGAGAAATAAGATTCTCTGGTTTGATGAGACTGAGATAGAACTTTTTGGCCTTAATTCTAAGTGGCATGTGTGGAGAAAACCAGGCACTCTTTTCACCTGTCCAATACAGTCCCAACAGTGAAGCATTGTGGTGGCAGCATCATGCTGTGGGTGTGTTTTCAGCTGCAGGGACAGGGAGACTGGTTGCAATCGAAGAAATATGAATGTGGTCAAGTACAGGGAAATCCTGGACGAAAACCTCCAGAGTGCTCAAGACCTCAGACTGGGCCGAAGGTTCACCTTCCAACAAGACAATGACCCTGAGCACACAGCTAAAATAACGGAGTGGTTTCAGAACAACTCTGTGACTGTTCTTGAATGGCCCAACCAGAGCCCTGACTTAAACCCAATTGAGCATCTCTGGAGAGACCTGAAAATGGCTGTCCACCAACTTTCACCATCCAACCTGAGAGAACTGGTGAGGATCCCCAAATCCAGGTGTGAAAAACTTGTTGCATCATTCCCAAAAAGACTCATGGCTGTATTAGCTCAAAAGGGTGCTTCTACTAAATACTGAGCAAAGGGTCTGAATACATATCGACAGGTGTGTGACTTTCCTAATAAAGTCCAATCAGTATAATCAAACACAGCTGGACTCCAATGAAGGTGTAGAATCATCTCAAGGATGATCAAAAGAAACGGACAGCACCAGAGTTAAGTGTCACAGGAAAGGGTCTGAATACTTATGGCTGTGTGATATTTCAGTTATTCTTTTTTAATAAAAAATAAAATAAAATGATGTGGCGGGCCGAATCTGGCCCCCGGGCCACCAGTTTGACACATGCACTAGAATGTAGTTATTTACTTGTGTGAGCAAATAAAAGAAAAGAAAAAGTTGCATATGTGCTTTGATATTGTGTTGTAGAAATCTGTGACCAACAACAACAAAAAAAGCAGTAGTGTGTGAAATGTGCCTATTTACTATTATATGTGAGCAAAAAACAATTGCAAATGTTTTGCTTTAGAAGTATGGGTGGGCAAATTTGCAGTCTGAGAGCATTTCAGTGGTATGTGAGCATTTTTTTGTTTAGTGTTTCAGTAGTGTACGAAATTTTAGCATTTCATTAGTGTGTGAGAGCATGTCAGTTGCGTAAGGAGAACGAAAATTCAGTAGGATTTCAAAAGCGAACAGCTCAGTGGTGCAGTAAGCAAAAACTGTTTCCCTTGTTTGAGCGCTTCAGTTGAGTGTTTCAGTAGTGTATGTGGGGGGGAATCAGTAGTGTGTGAGCATTTAAGTTGCAAGAGCATTTTAGTAGTGTGGGTGAAAAGAAATTCAGTAGTGCATATTTAAGTAGTGCTTGAGCACAAAATGTTTTAAGCGTGAGAGCGATTCAGTATTGTTCTGTTTCGTTTTTCACTACTGTGTGTGAGAATTTCAGTCGTTTCAATAGTGTGAGGGCGTTTCAGAAATGTGAGCAAATGAAAATTCAGGAGCGTGTGAGCGCATAAATACTGTGAAAGTGTCTGAGTGAAATAAACTCAGTATTTCAGTAGTGTATGTGACAAAAATAAAAAAATCAGTGTGAGAGAGAAAGATGTGGGTCCCAGCACAGCTCAACTCTGGTCAAACAGAATAAAAAATGAATTCAACAAAACAGACTTTTGGGACATTTTTATATAAATAATAAAAAAATCTTCATTGGAAAAACAAAACTAAAAGGGAAACCAAAACTCCCCCCACAAGACAATCAGTCCGTCCGTCTGTCCTCCTCTTCCAGCTTTGTACAGCATGCAGGTTGGATGTTGGTGGTAGTAGAGTATTAGCATGTCACAGATTTATGGAAAACCATTTGAGCATTTATTGGATATCCTTTAAGGTCCATGTACTCATATGCGCTTCGTCCTTACCAGTAAGACGATTCAGCACAAAAGTACAATGACTGCGCTAGTAACGTTTTGCTGCTGGATGACATTTCTGCACACTAGTAGAACTAAGTTACTAGTGAAGCAAAATTACTAGTGGGAATTTTGGTGCTAAGCGGTACAGAAAATGGATGGTGTGAGACAAGGATTCACAACTTTGTCGTACAAATACACAGTTACACATATGGCACAAAAATATTACGAGTTTACAGTAATTTACGAGTAAGGATTAATTGCATACTAGTAGGCAAAAAGTGGCACTCGTAGTGGGAAAAAAAACCAAGTCATTCTACTAGTGCGCTGAATTGTCTTACTAGTGAAGACAAAGTGTACTACAGGATAAAGAACATCGTATAAATGCTCAAAAGCCTTTTCATACGCATTTACAAATAGAATGATTGATCATGTTTGCTTTTCCTTTTTAATATTCTCCCCCTCACACATCACAATGTGCCTCTAAACAACGAAGGTTCTGTCAAAACAAAAAGGTAGTCCAAAGCCACTTTTACAGATTCCGTGAATACGTTTTATAGAAAACAACAAAAAACACCTTTTAACAGAGGCCTGCAAACTGAAGTCGTTATGATGCCGCCACGCCGGTGCCCACTACGCTCTCTGCTCAGAGACCACCTCCGCCTTGCCCCCACCTAGGGGATGAACATCTCCTTACTCAGCCTACCCCCGCTCTGCCCATCTGCTACAGAGCGGTAAAGATGAAACAGAAGATGAGTGAGGGCTTCGTCAAAGTCCAGTGCGACATTTGGAGCCCTCCGGAGAGAGGGAAGACGGCGGACGACATCGGGAGTTGACAGAGCGATGACGTGCAAGAGGAAAGTGACTGACGTTGGTGAGCGCTTTTCCTTGTCTTGGAGTAAGGAGAATCATTGCAGCGTCCTACTCTTCTCACTGTCCCTCAGAGGTAGGAATCAACAAACTTCCAGGAGGTTGGAAACTTTCCATGGGAATTTACAGGAAGAAATTGTGAAGTTACCAAATTGAACGTTGGCTCTTAAGCGGGAACTTAAATACAGCTCTGGGGGGGGGGGGGGGGGGGGGGGGGGGGTGCGAGACAGAGACCAGTGCAACATTATCAGTTTCTCTGATGTTGCCATTTATAATTGTTTGAGTAAATTGAACATTTGTTGGACTTTATAAATTGACAACCCCTACATTCAAATACTGTACAGTGGTGCCTTGTGATACGCAATTCGTTCAGTGACCATGTAACTCAAAATCTTAATCTTTCCTATGGCAATGTACGGAAAAGCCATGTATCCGCTCCAGCCTCCCCCAAAACCAAACAATTTTGCAATGCATTTTTTAGCGAGGGAAAATAAAACTAAGTAGAAATTAAAGAATTAAACAGTTTGTGCATTCTTTGTGGCTCTTTCGGGTGTGTGCGACCTGTCCACTGGGGGGCAGCAGAATAGGTCACGCAGACACAAACGACTGGAAGTGACCAGGTGTGTAATCTACGAGAATACACGAACCAGTCACAGATTGACTGGAAGACTTTCATAACAGCGGAGATGGCAACGAAACCCATGAAAGGTACGTTGACCCTCTCAGTGTGCGAGTGCGTGAGCAGCGACTAAAAAAAATCAAGTGGTTACACGTATCATTCAGGCAACCTCCAAAGCCTTCAAGTCTCAAAGTTAAAGAAAAACTGCAGTTTATGTGGAGGGCAAAGGTTATTAGTGATTTTAAACTTTTTTTTTTTTTTTTTTTAAATATAAACGGTACACTACAATATTTCCTAACCCTTTCCAAAAACCCATTTTTGAGGAGGCTGGAACAGATTAATTGCATTTCCTTTTATTTCAATGGGGAAAGGTGATTTGAGATGAGTTTTAAGAAACAAGCATAGTCATGGAACGAATTAGTCGTATCTCAAGCCTCATAGCATTTGCAGAAAATGAAGGGGGCCAGTGTGTAATTGTGTGTAATCAACCCCCCCCCCCCCCCCCCCCACAAGGTACAGTTGAAAAATATATTTTAGCATAATCCTGAAAAAAAACAAAACGTTTTTTCATGTTCACTCTCACCAGGTACGTCTTGACTCCTCATTGGATTGTTCACCCACTGATAGGGAAAGTGAGCTGGAATTAAAGCAGTGTTTCCGTACCTTTATTATGCCAATGCATCCATTTTAGAGTCAAAAAATCTTATAGCACACCACCAAATCAAAAAATATCAACTACAAATACTGAAATGATCTGAATAGGCTCACAAACTGACTGTGAAATTTGTTAAATTGAACACAACTATTAGTCTGTTGTACACTATATTGCCAAAAGAATTCGCTCACCTGCCTTGACTCATGTGATTTTAAGTGACATCCCATTCTTCAGCCATAGGGTTTAATATGACAATCAGTCCACCCTTTGCAGTTATTATAGCTTAAAGTCTTCTGTGAAGGTTTCCACAAGGTTTATGTGTGTCTTTATGGGAATTATGACCATATTTCCCCAGAAGTGAATTTGTAAGGTTACACATTGATGTTGGACAAGAAGGCCTGGCTCTCAGTCGACGCTCCAATTCATCCAAAAGGTGTTCTATCAGGTTGAGGTCAGGATTGTGCAGGCCAGTCAAGTTCAGCCACATCAAACTATTTTTATGAACCTTGACTTGTGCACAGTCATGTTGGAACAGGAAGGGGCAATCTCCAAACTGTTTCCACAAAGTTGGAAATGACCAAAATATTAGCCCCTGAACGCCAGTGAAAGGAACTGAACGTTTCAGCATACAAAAATATTTTGGACAAACAGTTTGGGGATTATCCCTTCCTATTCCAGCATGTCTGTGTACCAGTGCACAAAGCAAGGTCCATAAAGACATGGATGAGACTTGGCCTGCAGAGTCCTGCCCTCAACCCCATAAAACACCTTTGGGTTGATTTTGAGTGGACAGTGAGCCAGGCCTTCTCGTTCATCAGTGTGTGACCTCACAAATATGCTCCTGGAAGAATGTGTAAGAATTCCCATAAACTCACTCCTAGACCTTGTTGAAAGCCTTCCTACAAGACGAAGCGGTTATAGCTGCAAGGGTAGACCAACATCACAAACCATATGGATTTAGAAGGGGCTATCACTTAAAATCAAACGCGAGTCAAGACAGGTGAGCAAACGCTTTTGGCAATATAGTGCATGAAAGGCAACAGGTGGTTACATAGGTTGTACCTTCCGTCATCTTGTGGAAGAACATATATTTGTTCTGCCTGTCACTGACATAGATGAGCACAGATACATTTGTAATTAATTTTGGACAAGTGGAATTGGATCATTTCCTACAACAACCCTGATGGTCTCACAGCACACTGGTTGGCAATCACTGGATTAGACCGTCGTGAGACAGGTTCGTTTTATTTTGCTGATGTGTTGTCGCAGCAGTAATTCAATTGTAAAGCATAACACACACACACACAGGAGAAAACTTTTTTTCCTGCTTTGTGTGTGGTTTAGAGCAAGTAAATCAAGAGTAATTTAACAACTCACATGACAACACACGAGGAAAACCTTTTGCCTGCTCAGTTTGTGGTCAAAGATTCGCTCAGAAGGGACTTTTGTACGTTCACACAAGAACCCACACTGGGGATAAAACTTTTTTCACTTTGAATTACGACTGTGGCAACAATTATCTGAAACGAACCTGTCTCACTACTGTTCGCTGTCCCCTATTAGTGGCTGAACAATCCAATGCTTGGTTGAATTCCACCGACAAGTCAAGGAACGATGCCTAGTTTGAGTGTAAACAAAAAAACTTACCTCGTTTAATTTAGCCGTTTCTGTCAGAATTATGCTAAAATATATTTTCCCAAAGTGTACAGCTCTGGGGAGATGAGCCCAAAATAGTGTATTTTGACCGTTCTATTTTTTTATGCAAATCGTATCTAATGACATAATTGCAAAAGTAATTTTTAACATACTGTCACAATAATCAAAAATACCAATGTGATCGCTAAGGGTTTTTTCCTTTTTTGTAGATTTTCAGTAATCCTGGTCATGGTAATCCGCCAAGGTTGAATCTAAACTAGTGGTATGTTAATTTTTTTCTTATCCGAAAGAAAAAACAAAACGACTGGCAAATTATTAGGCTCATGAAATGAATGCTCTAAATGGAAAAAAGTTTTTGAGTTCGGGGCCATTTTGTTTTTTTTCCCTTTGTTAGCCAAAATTTCAGGTATGAGCAAATTTTAGATATACCGTCACTTAAGTGGGGAAAAAATGGCGCAATAAGGTACTGTAGTGACCTCATGTGGGCAAGGAACTTCATTTGCAGCTTTAAAAATGAGCACTAAAAAAAAAAAAAATTCAGTTTCTCTGATTTTGCCCTTTATAGGTATGTTTGAGTAGAAAGAAACTGATTCTATATTAACATAACTCCCAAATTCTAATTATAAATATTGTCAGTGAATTTGCAGGAAAAAAGGTGCTTTTTCATCTTGTAATATTTTTCCAAAGCTGAATTTTGCATGGATGTCTGCTCATGACTGAACAAAACATACTTGAATATGATACCTTTCCATTACATTACCCTCAATTCAAAACTTAATTTCTCAAGGAAGTTTACCAGAAACTCCCTGGAAATTTACTGCAAATTTTCCACCCCTTTGCAACTCTACTCTGAGCACACGTTTCTACAAGGCCAGGTGGTCTGTGCACGAACGAGGGGCATCAACTTCAGCGCATTTCAAACGTGCCCGCTGCAGACAGGAGGACAGGGGACAACTCCGCCTATAAGAAGAGAAAGAAACAGGAAATTTACATACTTTCCCAGAGAAAAATAAAACCGTATCATTGTGACGCTGAAAGCCTCATCTAGAACAAACACTGCACAGCCGAGCGGAGCCGACTTCGGGGTGAGTCATTGCCTCGACAGATTAACACGCATTTCCTCTGCACTGCAGCCGTGACAAAAGCACCTACTGGGAGTGTACAATGCATCAGGAAAGTATTCAATTTCACTTTTTATCTTACAGCCGCATTCCAAAATGGACCAAATTCATGGTTTTCCTCAAAATTCTACACAACACCCTGTAATGACAATATGAAAAAAGTTAATTTTTGCAAATTTATTAAGAACAAAAAACTAAGACATCACATGTACATCAGCTTTCTCAATACTTTGTTGATACACCTTTGGCAGTAATTACAGCCTAAAGTCTTTTGGAATATGCTGCCACAAGCTTTGCACACCTATCTTTGGACAGTTTCGCCCATTCCTCTTTGCAGCACCTCTCAAGCTCCATGAAGTTGGATGGGGAGCATTGGTGCCCAGCCATTTTCAGATCTCTCCAGAGATGTTCAATCGGATTCAAGTCTTGGCTCTGGCTGGGCTACTCACAGACATTCACAGAGTTGTCCTGAAGGCACTCTGTTGTCTTGACTGTGTTCTGTGTTGTCCTGTTGGAAGGTAAACCATCCCAGTCTGAGGCCCTGAGCACTCTGGAGCAGGTTTTCATCCAGGATGCCTCTGTACATTGCGGCTCATCTTTCCCTCAGTCCTGACTAATCTCCCAGTTCCTACCACTGGAAAAATATCCACGCAGCATGTTGCTTCCACCACCATGCTTCACTGTAGGGATGGTATTGGTCAAGTGATGAGCGGTGCCTGGTCTCCTCCAAACATGCCGCCTGGCATTCACACAGAGTTCAATCTTTCTCTCATCAGACCAGAGAATTTTCTCTCTCTGAGAATGGTCTGAAAGTCCTTCAGGTGCCGTTTGCGCCATCTGGCCACTTTTACCTGATTGGTGGAGTGCTGCAGAGACAGTTGTCCTTCTGGAAGGTTCTCCTCTCCCAACAGAGGACCGCTGGAGCGCTGACCGAGTGACCTTCGGGTTCTTGGTCACCTCCCTGACTAAGGGTTAGGAAGAGTCCTGGTAGTTTGAAAACTTTTTCCCATTTACGGATGATGCCGACTACTGTGCTCATTGTAACCTTCAAAGCATCAGGAAATTTTTCTGTACCCTTCCCCAGATTTGTGCCTCGAGACAATCCTGTCTCAGAGGTCTGCAGACATTACATTTGAATTCATGCTTGGTTTCTGCTCTGACATAAACTGTCACCTGTGGGACCTTATAGAGACAGGAGTGTGCCTTTCCAAATCATGTCTAATCAACTGACTTTACCACAGGCGGACTCCAATTAATATGTAGGAACCTCAAGGATGATGGTTGGAAACATGATTCACCAGAGCTCAATTTTTAGCTTCATGGCTAAGGCTGTGAATACTTATGTACATGGGATTTCTTAGTTTTTTATTTTCAATAAAGTTGAAAAAAAACATTTCAAATTTTTTTTTTCCCCACGTCATTATGGGGTGTTTGTAGAATTCAATTTTGGAATGAGGCTGAACATGGAAAAAAGTGAAGCACTGAATACTTTCCGAATGCACTGTATGCTACAGTGTGAAAGATATCTTAGCAGTAGTTTGGAAAACCGATTGCTACAGTAGTGACAGAATTCATGTATCATTCGTCCTTGAGTCACTTCTGGACACTGAGCAACAACAGATTTGAACAGTTTCCTTCCATGGATCGTTATAGAAAATGGGAGGTTACTCGCTAACGGAAGAACTAATGGTTGTTAGAAAACTGTAGTTTGCTTTATTTAACCTTCAGCTGCTGGAGCTGACGCGAGTGACATCATGGACAATGTGATCATGAGATTACAATTTCAGCATTCCAGCACTCATACTGGTCAGTGGAGACTGTGTGCCTCTCTGTCATCTCACAACTTCACACAACATGTTAGACTGCGCAAGAGGGAGTCGAAAACTCTGGATCATCTGTATGCCTACGACAAGGAAGCATACGGCTCTTTACCATTTCTGGAAAATATTAAAACTTGGCAACAGGCCACTGGTGGAATAGCAGGCCGCCAACATAAGAGTTTAATCTAAAGACACAGGAGGCCCTGCAGGAGTGTTTTGATGTCACTGAATCGTTTGTTTTAAAAGATTATATTTTTATACAAAAATGATTATCTACGGCACTTTGTTTCAGCTGCAATTGTTTTTTTAAATTGCTCCAAAAAAACCTTGCCGTTTCCAATTTCAGCAGGCAATCAGAAATCCAAAAATGAAGAGTGCTTAATTTGGTATTTGTTGTTTATTTAATCTAACAAAAAACAGATCCCTCAAATTTTAGGCTCAAATCAAAAATACAAAAACAGGACACAGGACTGAATTTAATTGGTGTGGTCTATATGACCCGAAAGTTTGGTAACGACCATTTGTAAAGCTGAGTTAGCTTGTTAGCCACCACAATCAATTGCTTTGGCACCATCTTGGTGACAATGAACTATGTTGAAGTGAGTTGAGAATGTTCATTTAGACAAAAGTAGTACTTTGCTGCCATCGTTTGGCAACTATAAACCTTTTTGGGGCGATTTTTGGCATAACACTGTATACATAATTGCTAAGAATCAATTAGTCGACCATGCCCATTCTCTCTAGAAAAAAATAAACTTTTCTAAAATTAACATTACCAATTGGTAAAAGTAGCATATAAAAAAGGCAATTAATTAAAATGCCACCCTGAGCTCGACTGCGCTGCACTTCCACTTGATGGCCCCTAGAAAGCCACGACCCAAATTGCAGTGGATCTAGTTGTGATCCTGTGTGTCTTCGTGCAGTTTAGTGATGAGTCATTGTAGCACTCAATATTAACGGCCTCTCGACACTCCCTGAATGCCCCTTTTACTCTCCATCTGCATGATGCGTTTGTCTCTAATTTTTCTCTCGCCGGATAGGTTCTTCCCTAATCTTCAATTTTTATAGTTTAAAAGTCTAAGAACCTGACACACATTTTCCTTTCAAGCTTTTTATTTACAGTCCACACTCACCAAGTGGGCTGCTGCCAACACAGACTGGAGAAGAGAAGGGGGGCGTCACTGCTGCTTGCAGGTGGAGAGCTTGCGGATCTTGCTTGCTGTGGACACCCCTTTGCGTGAGGGGTTAGATGAGGACGAAGACCGCCGTTCGGTTTTAGCCTTGCTGTTCAGAGACCCCACCTCTGTCCCGTTCACACAAACGGGCTTGGCCATAGGTGGGCTGTAGTCCGCAAGCCCTAGCTCGTGATCTTCGGCCACTTGTCCTAAAAGCCAGACATTGTGGAAAACAGTCTTTAGATCAGAAATCAGACATTACTCTCAGCCTCTTTTACACGCACATGTCCCCTACAAGTGATAGCGTAACAAGACCCAGGATTTATCCACCTTTTCCTCCTGCACAGAACGCAGCAAAGAGAGACATTGCCACTACTGTGCGCTTTTACACGGCAACATGGCACCCTGCAATCAGTTACAGTGGTACCTTGACTTACAAGTTTAGTTCTGTGACCAAGCTTGTAACTGTTTACTCCCCTCAAATCAATTTCTCCCCGTTGAAATACCTTTAATTTTAAATTTACAACCAACAAACAAATCCCCAGACAGCAAACAAAACTAAAAATAACATTTGTACAAAGTAGAAATAAAATGCTAAATATAAATCAAGAATCCCATGACAAAATAGTCCCAAAATATATACAGGAAAAAAACTATAAAGGGGAAAGTAGGGATGGGAGCTACTCAGAGACTAATAGATTTCTCAAATAAGGTTAAGTGGCGCCAAACTAGAAATCTATTTTGAGAACCTCGGACAGTTAATCTTATCTTTTCTAAGTCCATACAGAACATTATATCCTTTATGCTTTACTATATCCCCTCTCCAATTAATTTTCAGGTTACGTGTGTGCTTCCTGTGTAGCTGTTCTATTTTCACTCTGGACAATTTGCCTACTAATTTGCTCGTCAGGTTACTTTCCACTAACGTGGTTCCAGCCAGAGTTATGTTAAAAGTGTACTATTCACTTAAGGAGTTTCTTTAAAATTTCATTAGATTCACGATTAGCTTGTGATCGTTTCAGAATTCTACTTCAATGAAAACAAAGACACCATCCATACTGGCATATCTTGTATAACAAACCACTTAGTTACTCCTCGTCCACCTTTAGTGATAACGGTACGTGTGAGAAGTGTAACTTATTTGCTGCCATGGAGGCAAGGATTAGTTGAGAGGATCCGCACCACGGAAGGATAGTGTTTAGCAGCACCAGCAAGCCCTGCTCGTAGCTGTTGTGAACTCTGATCAAGTAAGCAGAGTATGCAGTGTAGCATTCCCCCCGCGTCCCTCCAACCCCCTTGCGAGCAGCCGTGGAAAAAGCAGCTTTGGCGATCACATGATCGCGGTGTCTGAAATCATGATTTCGATGTAAAAACGATAAATCGTTCAGCCCTACTTTTAACGGTTTAAAAAGTGAACAGCACCAAGGAATCAGGGCAAACATCTGATTTACATAGGAAACTTACACATTTACACACAATTATACTGGAAGCATAGGATTACGGCTCAGATGTATTATCTGCTCGGGTGAAATGTCATCATACACACTTCAAGCATGTACTGGAGGTGCACAGGTGGGAGTGAACCCTGGAACCATTCACACACAAAAGACCAGAAACGTCTCTACTGGACTATTTATAGATCACTTGGTTCACATTCTGCAGCTCCAATTGGACCTAAGTGGGGCACCACTTCTAGATGCCTGGCCAGCACAGACGACTGCATTTATCATTTCAGGCTGTTGCCTAGCAACTGATATTGTGATTGTGAATACTGCAGAAAAAAGCAGTGAGGGAGACTCTGGGATGTGGTCATTTTCATTATCAAAGCAGAGTAAGTGCCACTTGAGAACATGCCGCCACCTGTCGGCTTGGAGCGTCATTGTTTTTTGTTAATCAAACGCCAAGTATAGTGGTAACTTGACTGACGAGTGCGCCAACTTAAGTTTTTCAAATTTCGAGTGTCGCATTGGTTGATTTTTTGCTTCCGAGCGACCTTCAGATATGCAGAGCTAAGTGAAAAGAAAATGGAGCAATCAAGGTACTGTAATGCCCTTGCATGTGGCCAAGGAGAGCCACAGTTGCATTTACACTTTTCGCCATTTATTGAACGAGAGAAATTAAAAATTGGGTATTAAAACAAACCACAATTTTGTCTTACAAAAGTCCGGTAGCTAAATGCTAACACGCATCTTTATCGTTTTATCATCTTTATCGCGCAGCCCCAAGACATTTTGACGGACCGTTGTGGATGCTAAACAGTGAGACGCCCACAAAACATGCCACCTCGATGGCCGCTCTGACCTTTCTCCAGTGCAAGCTGGCCACGGGTTTTGCTTAAGTCCTCACAACATCCTGTTTTGGCTGTCTTGTTTTGGCGTGGTTTTTCGGCCAAAAATGCACTTTTGCAACATTTCGGGGGGTGGGGTGGGGATTTTCAGTGACCTAATTTTTCGTGCATCCCTTATAAGCATTTAAGCAATGGCTTTGACTAAAGGGTGCAGCAACACATGTAGACAGACAGGCATATATTCTTGTCTGCAAAATGTACTACAGCTTACTAAGCAGTTGTGGCCATCTTCGTTTATCTCAATGTTTGTATTATACTTCCCTCTGGTGGCCAAGGTATGCACACCATAACGAGCCGCATATTGTATTGCAGCATGAAATCACAATGCTCACTTTATCAAGTTTATATTAATTACTGTATTTTTCTTAAAATCACAAAAATTGTGTTGGCGTTTTATAGAGAGCTGGAACAAGTTAATGGCATTTCCATTCATTTAATGGGAAAACATGAGTTGAGATGGAAGTGTTTTGAGTTACAATGGTCACAGAAAGAATTAAACTCATAAGGCAAGGCACCACTGTATTTTAGTTTTCATTCTATTTGTGAGGTTTTCAGACAACTGGAGAAGATCAAGCATGAACACTGTCGGGAAAACTTGGCTGTAAAAGCCTCTCAAGAGCACACAAACCTGGCACTGTGAAATCCTGAGTGTAGATGATCTCGTCCTCTCCGTCATAAAGCTCGTCATCCTCCTCTTCAGTGTAGCCGTGGAGATCCTCCAGGTAGGGCACCACCGTCATACTGCGCCAAGGGTCCCTGCTCTCTGCGCTGGCAGGGATGGGCACGGGGAGCTCCGTTGGAGGGTGTTTCTTGCGCACCCAGCTACCAGGAACACATCCAGTGTAGTAGAGGTATATCAATGATAAAACTCGTCTGTGACCATTTAGTGAATGTCTTCAGAATTCTACTTCGGGGAAAACAAAGACCCCATCCATACTGGCATATCTTATATAACAAACAACTTACTTGTGTTGCCTTATGTTTTGTATGGAAAACCTCTTCGCAGGGTCATACTGGAGCATTCCTGAGAACAGAAACGGGCCACTTAATGTCAGAAATGCTCTCAAGTCACCCTATTGTGTGTGAATGCACAGTAATATACATAGCTCAGTAACAACTGTTCTTGCCCATGGAAAAATTATTCACACTCATTCATTGAAAAGGTAAGGCGAAAGGATGGCACTTCTAACAAAGAAATAATCGGTTGAGCTAAAATATAGAATAGAAGAGATAAAGCTTAGCCCCCCTCACAATATTTCTAAGGTTTAGGGGCGTCACTTAGAAATGTCTTTAAAGCAGTTTTTTCAATTAAGATAAATTCTAAAATACAGTCCAGACGTTAAGGTGGCAAAAAAGGTGCTTTTCTTAAATAAAGACATTGTTAGGTGACCCTCCAAACTTTTGAACGGTAGTGCATACACAACAATGCATTTGCATGGAAATAATGAAATTGTCTCGTGGTTGACTCCATACTTAATGTGAACAGCAGTGTATGTTCACTGACTGCTATGACGTAAAGGGGCTTCTTCAGTTTGCCAAGGTACCAACTAACTAAGGCTGCACGATATTGGAAAAATTTCAAACAGCGTAGTGAATAAGTTTTCGCAACGGTGTAATGCCTGCTGCACACTGAGCAACACAGCCGAATGCAACTGAAGTGGACCATTTGAAAAATTAGTTGACTCTTCTGCGCACAACAAGGGACTGAGCACCACACATTGACCAAAACTGACCCTATATTGGGTTTTGACTCTTCACGTACAAAAATACTGTTATGACTGAGATTTTTAGGCCATTTAAAAGTAATGCTTGAGCAACGTAAAATATGACTTTCACTGTAGGGAGGTATCAATCTAATGAATTTATATAAAATTCAGTTGACTGAACACGAAACATTTTACGATAAAGGCGCATTCATTTCAATTTTTTTTAGTCCAATTTCCCTTTTTGTTTCTCCCTCCCTTTTTCAGACTTCCAACATTAATTTGTAAATTTCAAAGCTGAAGTTCCAATTCCTTTAAACGCATTATTACGCTGACTGCTTTGGTGATGCCATTTTTGGTGTACATAGCAAAATGCCTTTTTCCACACAAAGCAGATAACACCTCAGATTTTAGTTTTTTTTGTTGTTTAGACAGTGATCAAAATGATCTGCAATGGAAATAAAGGTTCTTTTGTATAGCAATGGAGTTGGTCTAGGCCAAGGTGAGCCACAATGTCTTCAATATTAAACTTATTCAAGAACAGTAAACCGCTGATTACTGAGCAAATAGGATAAAGATATTGGCCTTCAAAGTAAAAAAAATAAATAAATAAATAAAATAAAAGCCCTAAAAGTGACAGCTGCAAAAATGGCACAAAAAGTACAAAAGAAACGCACAATTCATTAAAACAGCAACAACACAAAGCCATCCTAACTAATGTGCAAAAATCTAAATGTATAAAATATTGGATTTTACACAAAACAAGTATCAACCACATGCTAAACTTCGCACCTTTAGACAGAGAGAAAAGTAACTCGACACAGTTTGCAAAATCTGCACAGTGCACACTTACTGACAAAAACTGAAAAAGAATAAGCAAATTATGCAACTGGCATATAAAAATGCCTAGAAAACTCACGCCGCAGCAGAAAAAAAGTTTTGACGAGCCCCCAAATATATTAAGACCTCTTTAACTTGTTAAGAGATTGCAACATATAAAAGGACGCCAGAGACAAAAGGAGTGAGGTCAAATGCCACAAGTATTATTTTGCCCCAAAAAGGAATAAAGTCAAACAAGCCAAAAGGAATGGAGTCCCAGACCAAAGGAAAATAAACAGGGACAACAATGGACCAAGCCAAATCACAGGTTGTCGTATCCAACGCTGCCCCCCTAACTAACCTAAGAAAAACCTACAAAAATAGGTTATCAAAGAAACAACTCAAAAAGTGGGCTACCAGTGGTCACCAGGTCGAACTAAAACAAGAAAAGCTTCAGCATGCTACTTACTCATGGAGATGGGCAGCTGTGGAAAAACAAATTAGTTATAAATCAAAAGAAGACTTGACCTCAACCCCCAAAAATCACGCTCAATCTCACACTTCCTCACCACTCCTGAGTGCTAATTGTCCTCAGGTGCTGCAACAAGCAGGTATGAGAGGGAGGGACCACCTAATGGTGGTCAGAAGAAGTGAAGGCAACGCATCATAGCCACATGTATCAAGTGTTATTTTCTATTAAAATAAACAAAACATGGCAGGCGGCACGGTGAGCGACTGGTTAGAGCATATATATATACACATATATATATATATACACATATATATATACACATATATATATATATATATACACACATATATATATATATACACATATATATATATATATATATACACATATATATATATATGTATACATATATATACATATATATACATATATATATATGTATATATATGTATACATATATATAAATATATATATATATATGTATATATATGTATACATATATATATATATATATATGTATACATGTATATATATGTATACATATATATATATATATATATGTATACATATATATATATATATATACATATATATATATATATGTATATATATATACATATATGTATATATATATATATGTATATGTATATGTATATATATATATATATATATATATATATATATGTATATATATATATATGTATATGTATATATATGTATACATACATATACATGTATATATATACATATATATAAATGTATATGTATGTATATATATATGTATATGTATATATACATATATGTATACATGTATATCCTGTCCTGTCTCTTTTAACAGATCTAGATGTAAATACCATGAAATAATAGGTGGAATTCTGAACTTCTGTCTCATATTCATCATTTGATCTGAAAGTAATTGACCTTGCTGATCCAATACTTATGGAGGGGACTGTATATGTATAGTCATAGAACAAATTAAACTCGTAAATCAAGGCACCACTGCACTTGAGACTGAATCAACAGTGCCTCTGTAGGTTTCTGCCAATTAGTGCACTTCATTTTGCCTCAAATGCTTTAAAGGGCCTTAAATCCCTCCATATTTCACTAGACTCAATCAAACACTTCTTCTCGATGAATGAAGCTGGAATTCTGAACTTTTGTCTCATATTCATTTTTTGATCTGAAACCCAAATGTCTTCGGTATACAACAAAAAGGAATTGACCGTGCCGTTCCAATACTTTTGGAGGGGACTGTCGGTAAGCTGGGACTACACCATTTAAAAAAATAAAACAATCTTAAAACAGACTAAAATGCACAGGAAGCCAGTGAATGGAAGCCAGAATTGGAGTTATGCGCTCCCTCCTACATGCTTTATCTAATAAGGAGGCAAGCAGCAACATTTTGAGTCAACTGGAGACGTTTGAGGGAGGACTGGCTGACTGAAATAAAGTGCATTACAGTAACCCAGCCGAGCTATAACGAAGGCATGGATTACTGTTTCAAAGTGCTGTTGCGAAACAAGAGACTTTACTTGAGCCAGCTGCCTAAGATAAAAAAGCTGGACTTGAAAACAGCACCAATTTACCAATCTAATTTAAAATCAGTCCAGTTTCAAACCTAAGTTCAAGACTGCTGGCCTTTGATAGTGTGAGAAGGGGGGTGGGGGGTTATTTACAAGAGCCAATGGGACCAAACACCATAATATCTGTTTTCAATGCCAGTCATGCTTTAATGTCCTCAAGACACAACAAAAGTGGCTTTAAGGAGAGTGCGTCCTTTTCCTTAGTGGGACATAAATCTATCATCCACATAACAATGAAAAGAAATCCAATGCTTTCTCTGGATGGAATCCAGTTGGAGCAAATATAAAGAAAACAGCAGGGGCCCTAAAATTGAAACCTGTGGAACCCCACAAGACAGTGGGGCAGAGTGGAACTCTGAGCAACCAAGGCTTAAGCACAGAGTTCTTCTGCCTGTCAGATAGGACTAAACCACTCAAGAGCGACTACAGTGCATTCAGACTAACAAATGTAGGTTATGTATCTGCTTTAAGAACCGGCGATAAACAAGGACCCACTGTATACAATTATTGTTTAAAGTGGAATATGGTCCGCTTAAGATAGTCATTAAGGGTGTATAAAATGATGGCAGTTTATTTTTGAATTGAACAGTGAAACAATCCATCTGGGATATTGTTAAGGCAAACCGTAATCCACTGTGACTGACAAAATACATTTTGGACCTTTATCATGTGGGCTGAATGTGGGAAAAACAAAATGTCAGCATGATGAGACAGCAGTGATGTGTTGTAGACACAGACCTAATAATAATGTAACGATCTCCGAGCAGTGCTGATCATAGTGCTGGGTTTATTTTAGACAATGTAATATTTAGAGGCCAGCTATCGCTGATGTGACGCATCATCAGACACAGACGTCACACACTATGAGGACTGGAAGCCTGAGGAATTATAACACCCTCTCTCTAGTCAGTGTTGAGCTGTAAATTCAACAGTCATTGATCAAAACAAGTCAATGTAACACCTCATCCCATTTGAAATGCAGAATTAAACTCCCTCACATGGAGGCATTCATGAATGGGGGAACATTTCCATAAAAGGAAAAGCCGCAGACTAGGCGCAGTATTATTTAACATAAGGAAACACACGGATTCAGTCTAATGTCTTCACCTCAGTCTTGCCAGCATTTTTTTCACAATTTCACAGACAGTTAGCCTGCACTGACATAAAGCTGATACGAGGTTAAACATAAAAGACTCTTGACTTGTTTTAACAAGGGGCTTTGCAGCAGCCTGGTGGAGTGCTTAGTATTCTGCTGTTGGCTCCAGATCAATAGAAACTACGTCAGCAGCTGAAGGGATTTCTAGCTGTGGGAGGGGAAAGACCCAATGACTATAAATGTCACAGCACCACCAGCTGGACACACTGATAAAAGACACCAGTGCAGCATCACTGCAGCGTTTTTTTTTTGTCCTTTTCTGTGCATTCTGCAATCTTACACCTTTATTGTATGTAATGTCATTTTTGCGACCGTGATGGCTGCTTTTTTTCCCTCTCATCCTGGTCTTAATAAAGTATCGAAGTTGGTAAATCTTTGACATTTTACTTAAAGTAGAACAAAGCACACCAAAAAAGGTGTGTTGTTAACAAGCCGGACAACGATTGAATGTTTTTTGTTTCTTTTCCAATATTGTATGTTGCTGACAGGCTATTACTTTCAAAATACTGACATTTAATTTCCCAATGGCTGTCACGCATTCAGTCCACACTAGTAGCCAGCTGCAGCTTTCACCCTTCAATCTAAAAAAACATGAGTAAAAATGTGTTGCTTGAATGATGTTTTTTTTAATGCAGAATCAAAACAAAAAACAGGACTGTAGTCCTTAATGTGCAAACAAAAACATGCAGCACAGTATGACAGGAACGATGGTGAAATGAGATAGATAACTTTGCATTCCCAGCAGTTTTGTCTGACTATATTAACACAGTATTTTATCTAACAAGATAAATTCCATATTAGTGTGATCGTACAGTGTTTTAACTAAAGCATTCTGATACAAATAATAATTTTTCTTGTGATCCATTTTTACAATATGTATTATATTACAAAAGAATCAAGGAACATAATTGCTTGCATTTATGCAGCGTCCATGAACACACCTCACGCACTCATGCAGCTACGGCGTGCATGCCTGCAGTAGTTTCATTCTGAAGTGCGAAATAAGAAATGGAGCAGGTGGACATTGTTTCCCACGTCGTCTTTCATAGTTATCATACAAGGAGTAAGTATACAACACTCTGGGCTGCTCTGTATGTTGTTTGAAGAGTTATAATTTACCGAGAAATGGACGCTAATCTTATTTGTTTGTCCAAACCGCTCCCTCTGCTGATCACTTTTAATATTACAATTGATTCACTGTCTATTACAGTACACCAACATCGCAATGACGATGCTCAAACAATATATCGTGCACAAACAATATATCGTGCAGCCCTAATACCCACTATTAGCACAATTGTGGTCAAATCTAAAAAGCTTGCCTTCAGACACATTTTTGAGAATTGGCAGCGAAAATATTTTTTATTTCACACTTGAGGCACAACTATTTGTGTCGCACCCAAAAAGTCTGTTTCCATAACATTTTCCTTTAATGAATGCTGCTGTCTATGAAAGTAATAGGAAGATACAGAGCTACGATAACAAACATCTTGGACTTGAAACCCCACCGAGAACATCAGATAGACACAACACTCACCTCGCAGCAGGTCTGAAAGGAGGGGTCCACACTCTTCAGGAATGGTAAAATCTCCTTTTCCAATGTTCTCGAATAGCTTATAGATGTTGTCCCCCTCAAACGGGTAAAGACTTGTAGTAATGTTATATCTGAATGGAGGGAAACATCAAGGGAATCACTGCTATATCTTTGAATGGTATTTTACTACACTAATATAGGGCTACAGTTACCAAATATTTTATGGCTCGATTATACTACTGCGCACCCCATTGATGAATCAAGAAATCGGATAACAATGAATTTTGCATTATCCATTTTCTGAGCCGCTTCTCCTCACTAGGGTCGCGGGCGTGCTGGAGCCTATCCCAGCTGTCATCGGGGACGAGGCGGTGTACACCCTGAACTGGTTGCCAGCCAATCGCAGGGCACATACAAACAAACAACCATTCGCACTCACAGTCACACCTAGGGGCAATTTAGAATCTCCAATTAATGCATGTTTTTGGGATGTGGGAGGAAACCGGAGTGCCCAGAGAAAACCGACGCAGGCACGGGGAGAACATGCAAACACCACACAGGCGGGGCCGGGGATTGAACCCGGGTTCTCAGAACTGTGAGGCTGACGCTCTAACCAGTCGTCCACCGTGCCGCCGAATTTTGCATTATGAAACATCAAAATGTGCAAATGAGGTAGAGGTATTATTGTTGTCCACTCGCATTCCACACTATAATATTTGTGACTTTGTGGGTGTGTGGCTTTAGAAGGTGGGGCCTATCCTGGTGAATGATGTGGGAGTCAGCGAATGAGAGTGTAGAGTTGGCATGTCTCCGTGTTGACTGTTGAGTGAATGAGCGTCAGTTATGGGCATAGCAACGCCTATAAGAATTTGCTTAATAAGTGTTCATTTTGTTAAAGTTTGTTCAACAAAGTGCATTGGCAGCTGTGTCTATCTTGACCACTTTTGGACGCAGTACAATATGTTCTAACTAGCAGTGGTAGGCTATAAGGCTATACTGAATTAGCTAAAATTTACACTTTGTAATGGTCATCGTAGATGCGCTGTGTATGATAGTTCTGCTTTGTAGTAGACACATTACACTTTATCTTCGTTTTTTGAGCGTGAAATGATCCCAAACTTTGAGCATTGTCTTTTATGTGGTCTTTCTTTCTGGTTTGCTGCCATCATACCAACTTATTTGAGACTGCAGTAACATTAATTTGTGTGGAAAAATGATTACTGCGAAGCTTCGAAGCAGAGATTTACTTCAACTTTTTTGTAATAGAATTATTCAAGTTATTCGATTACCGTAATTTCTCATGTATAATGCACACCCCCCCCCAAAAAAAAAATTGTCAAAAGTCAATACTACGCATAATACATAGGTATAGGGGCAAATGGAAAAAACTTTCACATTTTATAAAAGTATGCCGCCATCGAGTGGTTATGAAAAAGCTGTACACTTTCATTTCAAAATGCCACCGCCACCTAGTGGTTATAAAAAAGGTGTCGCCAATATAACAGGGGTACGTATGACTGCATATATGTACATTTGTGCTGATAAGTTTATATACCCTGGCAGAATTTTTGAATTGTTTTATTTTTTATTTAAATATGACTGATGACTGAACAACAGCCATCATTAATTTCTTTATGGTTATGTTATGTTTAATGATAATGCTTTTCTGAAATGCTTGACCGTTTAATTTGAATCCCATTAAAATAAAATGTGTTTCGCCTGGTTCTTCATGTTTTCTTTAAAGAATTGTACCCATCTTACAAATTCTGCCTGGATAATCAAACATGATCTCAACTCTGTGTTTTCTAATTGACTAAATAAAAGTAGGGCTGTGAATTTCAAAATAAGAGCAAGTAAATTAAAATAAGGATTAAGTGTTCAAACCAGGTGCTTAACTTCTTTATAATCATTCTCTGAAAAAAACCTAACAAAATACAGGTATTACTTCATGTTTTGATCATATGGGTAGAAGCAAAATCATGCATTGTAAAAATGCATTATATATAGGTCATTTTGAGGTCAACTTAGGGTGCATATTATACATGGGTGCGCATTATACACGAGAAATTACGGTAATTGTTTCAGCCCTACATGCTACTCACTCACTTTTTAGCTGTCACTGTTTTTCACTACATACTATTCCTTCCTGTTATTTAGATAAGAAAAATAAAGGCTCTCTCTCTCTCTCTCTCTCTCTCTCTCTCTCTCTCTCTCTCTCTCTCTCTCTCTCTCTCTCTCTCTCTCTCTCTCTCTCTCTCTCTCTCTCTCTCTCTCTCTCTCTATATATATATATATATATATATATATATATATATATATATAAAAAACATTTTTGACACCTCACTAACTTGCTAGAATAATACAAATAAGAGGACGAATAGTTTTGTAAACAGTGCAGAAGGGTGATAAAACCTGTGACTACTCACAGTGTTACTCCCGCTGACCAAATGTCCACTTTAAAACCTGAAAAGGTGTCCAGGCCGTTGGCAATCTCCGGAGGCTGAAAGGCCGGAGAGCCCTGACTGGTGCGACACGTGTCGTCCTCTGCAAATGGGTGCAGGGCCTGGACACAAATGTAAAGCAAAGTAAACCTCAACACACATTCCATCTCAGTCCATTTTGTACACTTCCTTCTTGTTTCACAAAATGAAACAAATTTAGATGGGTGCGCTTACTTCTGCTACTCCCAGGTCAGAGATTTTAAGTGCTCCATCTGTGGTCAACAGCAGATTGCCTGGTTTAATGTCTTTGTGAACAATTCCTTGGCTGTGCAAATATTCAAGGCCATCTAAGAGTTGGCAAAAGTACCTGCAGAAACAAAAAGGTGCGTGACCAAGTGTGCTAGCCAACAATTAAACAAGGTGGACAGATTAGGGTTCCTCACTTAAGAACTTTTGCATTTTGAGAGAGGTGATTACACATTCATGCAATCATCCGGCAGTTATTTGAAATGTACAAGCGCAGCGGTTCAGGATCTAAATTTAGGCCTGGAGCTATTGTTGCAGAGGATGAGTCTAAAAATAGCAGAAATACAGAAAAAGTGGGGGTGAGAAGAGCGAGAGAAACGACAACCCGTACCCGTGAGCTTGAAATATAGGAAACCTTTTTTCCGGGACACTGTCCAGCATTTCTTGCATCCCGCACACACAATACTCCATCACCATATACGTATGTCACAAGTCAAGGGCATTCAAAAATCCAAGCAATACAATCACTGGTCACAACTTTAGGTAAACATGTACATTATCTTTAGCGCTAATACAAAAGCTGAGGTCAAATATATGGCTTTAAATGCTAAGACACTGAGTTACTACAATAAAAATAGGGCTGCATGATATTTTCTTTGAGCATCATCATCGCGATGTACGTGTGCGGAATAGTCACATCGCAGGGTCTGCTGCGATGTTAGCGTACTGCAATATACAGTTAATATTAAAAGGTGACCAGCAGAGGGACCTGTTTGGACATGCTGAAAAGGTAAAAAGATTGTACACCTGCTGCATTTCCCATTTCGCTCTTCAGAGTGAAACTAGGCAGCCCCGTGGCAGTGAGCGAGGTGCGTTCAAGTACACTGCGTAAATGGGAGTGAATGTGTTTTTTTTGGTAATAAAGTACAAAAGTAATGGATTACTATGAAAATCGGAATGCTTTAGTTAAAACAATGTATGATTACATTGTGATAATATGGAAATTATTTTGTTTTGTAATATAAAAATAGATAAATAATTTCATTAATATAGTCAGCCAGAGCTGCCAGGCATGCAAAGTAATCAATGTCACCATCGTTCCTGTCATACTGTGTTGCGTGTTTTTGTTTGCACATTAAGGACCAAAATCCTGATTTTGTTTTAATTTCTCATTTTAAAAACACCATTTAAGTAAAACGTTTTTCCTCATATTTGGAAATTGTAGGGTGAAAGCTGCAGCTGGCTATAAGTGTGGACTGAATGTGTAGCAACAGTGGGGAAATGAAATGGCTGTATTTTGAGGGTAACAGCCCATCAGCAACATATGGGCGGAACAAAAAATAACTATGAACTAGTTCGTTTTTGGTAAATTTAGTTCAAAATTTTGAATATAAAACTGCACTAGTTCATTTTTGGAACGATGAACAGAACATTCCCAACACTGATCCTGTATTATTTCACATCGCAGGGTTATAAAAATAAATAAATAAATGAATAAAAGTCATTTATTTCCCATATCGTGCAGCCCTAATTAAAAGTACATTTATAATTGTGGTTGTAATTTGCGGTGGTGTACAACTGCGCATTTGTTTGCACTATTCTGGTAACTTCCTTTATCTAAGAGGCATTTTGTATCTATTTACAATAAACATACATGTGTACCTAACGAACAGCAATCTCTGTGTATCTTTTACCTAGCTTTTAATAATTGAAGTGAGACGTTTACAAAAGAAGAACGCTACCAAACCCCTTAAAAAGGGATCAAGAGGATTAAGGATATATTTTCTCCTTCTCTTCATTGTATAGAACGTCCACCAACTGAATCACATTCTTGTGTTGGAGTCTTCTTAGCAGCTGAATCTCCCTGTAAATAAGACAAAAACATGGAAATGATTAATCAAAGGGTTTTAGATGAACATTTAGTTACTTACAATATTTTTACAAACACTCAAAACCACCATGTCAAAACCCCAGGGAAGTTCAACATTCATCACTAAGCTGTGAGAGTTTATAATACAGTGAACCCCCACTATTCCTGGGGGATAGGGACTGAGACCTGCTGCAAATACTGTAGTGAAAATCTGCAAATAATTGACACCAGCCTGCCTAGAAGGGGTTTGTAATTGTGTATAGATGCCATGAGATGGCAGCAAAGCACTTAAAATAGGGAGGACCACAAAGCACCAACACCATGCATCTAGAAATGTACACAATCATGAACCCATGTTACATAAACAACTGTATTCAGTAGGTAACTCATTCACTGCCATGGACGTCTATAGTTGTCAATAGGATTCCAATGTTCGGTTCTGTGTTAATACCAAGTTTGTAGAAAACTGTAATGTTGAATACATTCCAGTGGCGTTGCAGTAATTTTGAGTAAAGATTAGGGGAAGAATCTTGGCTCGTCCCATCAATTGTTAGGGAGAGAAATGCCAACACGTTGGAAGTTGAAGTTTAGTCACCTCACACTCACATAGAGTATGTATACTATATGTATGGTATAAACAGAGTATGTCCCACAGTAGTTAGTAGAAATTGTGTGTCGCGATTGTGATAGAAGATGACGCAGTTCATGGAGTCAGTGGCGAAAGCCATGCAAAAAAATAAAGCCACTGACGTTAAATTCGAGCCAGGCAGTGAGTCAGGGAAACAAACCTTTTTTGTGGTGAAAGAAGAGAGTCTACTCTTAGTTTTGGTAGGTTTGGTGCTTCCATAGTCACAGAGGAGACTATTCTGTGGGTCTTGAAAAATCAGTCACAATGATTTAAGATGACCGACAATATGGGGACCTCTTAAAACATCCATCCATCCATTATCTGAGCCGCTTCTCCTCACTAGGGTCGCGGGCGTGCTGGAGCCTATCCCAGCTGTCATCGGGCAGGAGGCGGGGTACACCCTGAACTGGTTGCCAGCCAATCGCAGGGCACATACAAACAAACAACCATTCGCACTCACAGTCATGCCTACGGGCAATTTAGAGTCTCCAATGAATGTGGGAGGAAACCGGAGTGCCCGGAGAAAACCCACGCAGGCACGGGGAGAACATGCAAACTCCACACAGGCGGGGACGGGGATTGAACCCCGCACCACAGAACTGTGAGGCTGACGCTCTAACCAGTCGGCCACCGTGCCGCCCCTCTTAAAACATCTGGCAGTGAATTAGTTAAATTATGCAACACAAACAAATCACCTTCACATGAAGCTCGTCAATAGTAATAGCTAGCATACTAGTACAACATACTAAATACCACGCTAGCACAAACTGACGTGAAATCTTACATTGGCAAACTATATGCACTAACACTTAACACAAATAGTATTATGTCATAACACTCAACTTATGGAATTCACACACAGGCACACACAAAATAATAAAAGTTAGGGAATACAGCCAAATTGTCACGTCAAACGTAAACTACACGGGTTACTACTAATAGTATTAGTAGCTGCATCGGGAAAGAAACAGAAATATATTTGGAGTTTCACTTTTGAGAGTGTATGCGGTGCATTCAAGGACTGCCAACAAAACAAAACATCTCAAACAGACTAAAAAGCATTATCAATGAATTTAACCTAACAACACCATCATTCCAACAGATGGTGGAATGATTTTGATTTATTGATTTAGCCTGAGCACAAAAAGTGAATAGACAAGATTCTCAGCAAATACCAGACAGCCCCCCCCCCCCACTCCCTCGTTTATTCACATGCATAATAAAACTACATTTATTTAAATTAAAATAAATTCAGAGCTGATTCTGAAGGCATCTCTTATAAAGAGCTGATTGACATGCATCTTCACGGTACTGGTGTTTATCTAGTAGAAGGTGCGCAGATATCATTCCCAAAAAAGGCGTGTCTTGCCTTGAACGTTGTCATGGAAATGACATTGCTTAGTCGACAGAACTGAGAGCAAAGGGAGACACGACGACATCCACATATACACAGGCCTCGACAGGCTCAAGGATCCTGCTTGAGACCTCCACCAAATAGAACAGATGTACTGTTTGCGCTCTTTATACATGCCATCTTGAAGACTTTCTTCCCTTCGTGAACTTGTGCGACGGCTCCCTAGTGCTTCCTCTATAATTAGTGCAGGTTGCAGTAATATTTAATGATGTGTGGTGTGATTAAATCCTCTGATATTCTGCAAGAAAATTGGAAATCCAGAAATGCTGAATCAGAGGGCAATAAGACAGATACAGCGGCTGAAATAAATAATTAGCGTCACCATTTTTCTCACTAAATATACATCCAAAGGTGCTATTGACCTGAAAACTTCACCAGATGTTGGGAACAACCCAAGTAATCCATACATACAAAGAAAGTAGAACAAATAAGCTCATAAATTAGGTTGTGTGTAAAAATGTGAACTGACACAGGGAAAAAGTATTGAACACATGAAGAAAGAGAGGTGCAAAAAGGCATGGAAAGCCAAGACAACACCTAAAATCTATCAATAATCAAACACCAATCCAACCCCTTGTCAGTGCAAATGAATATTAGCTGGTTCAGTCCTAATTGATGGCCTACATAAAAGTCTCATTGCCAAGGTGTGAGTCAAGACACATCTCATGATGGGTAAGAGCAGAGAACTGTTTCAAGACCATCGCAAACTAATTGTTGCAAAACATAATGATGGCTTTGGTTACAGGCGTATATCTAAGCTTATGAGCGTTCCAGTGAGCACGGTTGGGGCCATAATACGTAAGTGGAAAGCCAATCATACTACCATAAATTTGCCTTGATCAGGTGCTCCTTGCAAGATTTCTGACAGAGGAGAGCAAAGAATATTCAGAAGAGTTGTCAAAGAGCCAATGACCTCCTGTGGAGAGCTTCAAATAGACCTGGAATTAGTAGGTACTGTTGTCACAAGGAAAACAGTGAGTATTCGGAGGTGGGAACATGATGGTGTGGGGCTGCTTTTTAGAAAATGGTACTGGTAAATTTCACATTATTGAAGGAAGGATGAATGGGCAAATGTACAGAGACATTCTTGACAAAAATCTGCTGCCATCTATGAGGATGATGAAAATTAAACAAGGGTGGACATTTTATCAGGACAATGATCCAAAACTTAGTGCCAGGGAAACTTTAGATTGGTTTCAAAGAAAAAAATAAAAGCTGCTAGAATGGCCAAGCCTATCACCTGACTTGAATCCAATCGAAAATCTATGCAAAGAACCGAAACTCAGGGTCTATAAAAGAAGCCTACCGAACCTTCATGATTTGAAGACTGCTTGTGTGGAGGAATGGGCCAAAATCATACCAGAGCAATGCACGCGACTAGTTTCTCCATACAGGAGGCATCTTGAAGCTGTCATTGCAAACAAAGGCTTTTGTACAAAGTATTAAATAAATACCAGCTGGCGTGTTCAATACCTTTTCCCTGTGTCATTTCACATTATTACACACAACTTCATTTCTGAGCTTATTTGTTCTATTTTCTTTGTATGTAAGGATTACTTGGGTTGTTCCCAACATCTGGTGAAATTTTCAGGTCAAAAGCACCTTTGGAAGTATATTTAGTGAGAAAAATGGTGACCTGTTAAATACTTATTTCAGCCACTGCAAGAGGGAGACAATGAGATGTGGGAAGACAAATTATTAATAATGCTTGTTTGTTTCACATTGCAGTTTTGTCAACCTATAACCTATGTCAGAAAGAAGAGAAAAATATCGCAAACTCACTCAAAACTAAAAAAATATTTGCATCCCTTAATGAGAGGCTATTCGTCAGAATCCGTAACACGAGTGGTACGACTTCAATCAGTGTATATTAAAAACGCTGAGCACCACTCTGTCATGCCCTGAGATGCCGCTAAAGTCCTGGCTCAAAGGAAATTAGCAATAGGTGTCAAGGAAGTATGTTTAAGTGATACATCTCAACTATTCTACTACTAATGACACCACTAATACTACTATTTAAGACTACAATTATATTGTTACACTACTTAGAATACAATTATATTCTATGTCTTCTTGCACTATTTATCCATCCATCCATTTTCTGAGCCGCTTCTGCTCATTGGGGTCGTGGGCGTGCTGGAGCCTATCCCAGCTATCATCGGGCAGGAGGCAGGGTACACCCTAAACTGGTTGCCAGCCAATCGCAGGGCACATACAAACAAACAACCATTTGCACGCACATTCACACCTACGGGCAATTTAGAGTTTTCAATTAACGTGCATGTTTTTGGGATGTGGGAGGAAACCGGAATGCCTGGAGAAAACCACGCAGGCCGGGGAGAACATGCAAACTACACACAGGCGGGGCCGGGGATTGAATCCCGCTCCTCAGAACTGTGAGGCTGACGCTCTAACCAGTCGGCAACCGTGCCGCCGCACTATTTATCCTTTGTTTTAAATATTTTATTATTTTTTTTATCCATGTCCTTGCACTCACATTGCATGATGATCACTACAGGTTAAAGCAAATGGACAAATTACGCCATGATCTGTTAATATACAATAAAGTCACACAGTATTCCTCTCTAGAGACTGAACTAATGTACACAGTTTAAACTCATGGTGACAGATGCTCTGGCTGACTGTCACCATGGTTCAAGCTGTGGTAACAACCGTATCGTAATCACCGTAACCATCTCAGAATCACGACCACAGACCCAACCAGCCATAAAACAGCAGAGAGTACTATTTAAGTCTCTGCTATATGACGTAACGTTAGCTGTAATAGCTGACACTTCTGAGTGAACTGGCCAGAGGCTAATATGCAGCAGCTCATGGGTCTGCTGCTGATAGACAACCATAAAAACAGAAACAACAGCCTCTGTTCAGAGCAAAATAAGTTTTTAAAGGTATATCAAATAAGAACATTTTTTAGAAATTGGTTTGGTAGTTTCTCTATACAGTGTTCCTCAGCGATATCACAGTTTATCATTTGCATCTCCTCTATATCGCAGACTCTAAGCAAACGTTTAGTATTGAAGCAAGTCCGAATTTAGAGTTGCGCATCTTCAGAGTACCACCCCATTGTGCCGCAACATGCCGGGCTGCACTGAGGTCTACTGTAAGACATGCAGCAGTAGTAGTAGTAGTAGTAGTAGTCAATAGTCTTGGCTCCCATACAACCGAGACAATATACACTTGTGAGTACTTTTGTATGCTCTGCTTGTATGTGTTGCTGCTCCGTGCGTGTTAAAGTAGCAGTTGCTTGAATGTTTATAATTACCATTATATCGATGCTAATTTCCATTAGCCCAACTATGGTGTATCGACTTTATTCTTTTGTAAGTTTTAAATGGTAACAAACTTTAGACATTCTGTCTTTTATGGACTTTTTTCCTCCTGGTTAGCCACCATCGTGCAAATTTATTTCCACATGGAGTGGTGCATGTAACATTACTATGCATGGAAAAATGATCCAAGTGAAGCTTTCCTGTTCCTTCTACTTTTTTGTAATGGAGCTATTCAAGTTATTCAATTGTTTCAGTCCTAGAAGTTATGATATTTATATACATTATTTGAGCATCATGTTAAACAACAAGTCAGGACACTCACTTTTTCACATTGGCTTCTCCATTTGGAATCCTCCTCAGCTTCTTCTTTTTCAGTATCTTGACAGCTCTGCGGCAGAGGGTTTCTGAGTCCAGCATCTCTTTCACTTTGCCATATGATCCTTCCCCCAGCAGATCCCCCATCAAGTACTTTCCTATCAACTTTGCTCTCTTCCTGCGCGGCTGATAAATCACCTCGGTGGAGTCGATGCGGTGAATGAACGTGTCCATCTCCATCAGTTCATTTTCATTCAGGTAGTTCAGGTGATGTATCTCTCCGATACTCATGACTGATCCACCGATTGAGCCTCCTGTACAAAGTACAAATCTTCTTGGTGCCGGAGAGAAATCCAATGTTAACCTCTTGGTCCGAAAATGAGAGGTAATAATGATAAATACTGAACGTGGGCGAGGGAGAAATTAGGCTGGGATGGGGATCAGACCAGATTTGTAAACATTATTGTTCTATTAAATCAAAAGTTGCACACTAAGGTGAAAATGTATTGGGTCTACTGTCTTAGTGTTTACGTTGTGCCTTTTGTTTGAGACAAATGCACTTCAACAAAAAAATATATTTTTTTGTTTGTTTTCTACCCTCAGCTATGTATGGATTTAATACAATTCAGCCTTATGTAGGGGCAACAAGCCCTGGTTTAAGGCAATGTAGCACAACATTTCTGTCAAGGATCCATGCTGCCTTAGGACACACAAGCCTGTACAGCTGGACTTCATCCAAACACACTTCCACTGCTAACTTCATGCAGCGGTGTCACCTGGGCTTCTGTAGGAAGACCAAGCCGTCCAAAAGTGTGCTCCTCCGAGCCTCAGGTGTCCTCCATGCCACCCTGGTTCCGGATGCCTGGAAACAAGGTTCATTTAAACCATTAATGAAAATACATGGTGCTGAGTTATTTAAATCATAACTAAAGCATACAAAGACAGCAGTCTTTGGGTTATTACATGTTATAAATGCGAAAAACAAAAACCCTCCATCTTTGCTGAATTCCAAATATTCTGCAAGGAAGAGTGGGCCAAAATATCTCCACAGAGATGTGAAACACTCATTGCTTGATTTCAGTTGTTGCTGCTGAGGATGGCCCAACCAGTTATTAGGTTTAGGGAGCCATTATTTTTCACATAGGGCCAGGTAACTTTGAATAGTTTTTTTCTCCCTTAATAAATTCAATCACCATTTAAGTACAGCATTTTAAGTTCACTTGGGTTATATTTGTCTATTTACATTTGTTTGATTATCTTAAACATTAAAGTGGGGAAACAATACAAAAATATAAGAATTTGATATTTGATTTCTTCACGGCACTGTAGATTGGCTAAATATGTGGAACCACCTGCTCTCGGAACGTGGAAGGAATTTGCCTGGAAGAATCTTGTGTGTTTGTTTTTTAATTACCCCAAAGTTGAAATTTGGTAATGTTATGTGTCAGGTATTGGGATAATTACATTTGAATCCTTATATTATGTGTGTATGCAACTTTTAGGACACTACTATTCTTAAAAGGGATAAATATCTGGTTAAAGTAATGTTAATAGTGGTGATGGGGGAATAAGGACAACAGGTAACGGTATTGGGCTGATATGGCCTTAAATTAAGATATCAGGTACCTGTAAAGGTTGCCGATACCAGCCACCGATACTTAAGGCCAACCGATACTTAAGGCCCCCCCAAAATTTGACCGAGTAAATCCTCCTCGCCATTAGTTGCCGCTACACTGCAGTGATTTGTCACATCATCGATTCAACGTGTGCTTTGTTTACAATCCGTTATATGCGCAACCTACTTCTGCATTTGGCAAAACGAGTCCAAGCACTTCCTCCCGATTCGTGTGACTGGCAAACGGGGCAGTGACAAAGCTACCGTAGGACTTTTAAACGTCTGTGTCATTAACACAATGTGTCAACACAAAGCGACTAAAGATGAAAATATTTTATGTTTAGGCTTTGTTCGTGTTTACATAATTATATCATATTTGTATAAATGAATGATATACATGAAGACACCAGCTATAAAGAATACAACATTTTAGCAAGGACTTCAAACAATCAGGTAATCAAACCGTAATAATGCTTGTTAGCGTAGCATACACAGGTAGTCAGCTATCCCATTTTCTGGGTTTGGTCATGGGACGTTCAGCATAGTGGATTATCTGTAATTGTGTTCATTAAAAAATTAGGTATCAAAAATACTAGTGGTAAGTGGTATCGGTATTGGTGAGTACTTGAGTGAGTACTTGTACAGTCTGAAAAAAGTGGTCTGGAACATTCCTTGTTGATAGCAGCACAAACCTTAATAACAAGGAACTGTGGGAAGGTATCTATTCCACCAAAGGACCAGTGGATAGCCACAATTGAATAAATCTTTCGGATGGGAAAAATTAACACTAAGACAAAAAGTGAGAAAAGCAAATAGACAAAAGCAATAGACTCTGCTGACACCCAGGACTTTTGTTGCCTTATGAACTCTTCTTCGGTTTGTTTTGTGTTGTATCTTTAGTACGTTATAATGTTGTTCATAAAACTTAAAAACTCAAGTGACAAAAAAAGTTATCCCCATTGGGAGCCAATCATAACATAAGACGCACCGTTATTGGGATTGCTGGTGAGAAAATCGGTTTCCGAAAAATAATAGTAATAATGATATACAATAGTTAGAGCATTGAAAGCAAAATTAATATGATGCCGCAGTGACAATATATGCTCAGGTACAACTATGAGCTAGGCAGAATGCTAACGTAGCACATCTGGTTGAATGAACTAGCTTGCCGTACTGTACTTTTAACAATGCTGCTCCTTTCACAGCACGCATTCGTGAAACATAGCCTGTCCACAAACTTTCCAGAAAAATACATTCCTACGAAGTGCAAAAAGCGAGCGTTATTTGGGATGCGTGAAAACGTCGTCACACAAGTGAAGCTAGCGGTGACATGCAGCTCTAGCTAGCCATCACTGCCATTTACAAACGTCAAGCCGAGCGCTTTTTATTTACCGGTGATGTTGGGAAAAAGAGTTGTTGTGTCAAGCTTTATCCTAAACCAGAGCAGACCCACATCATGCCCTCACGAGAACAGCAGCAATTGGCACCGGGAAGCAAGCATCCAGATAAATCCAGCTAATGCAAGCTAACAGCTAGTTCATCGCCAACTCCTCCGGTGTGGAAAAAAAAAAAAACTCACCTAAAACACGCGTGAATCTTTGCTCAGTTGCAGGCTTTTATTTGCTTCTCATATGTCCGTTTTCAAAATAACAAAAGTGTGACTCAAACCAAGTTGCATATCAATTATTTTCTTTCCGGACTCTTCGTATTACTCTTGCCAGTCAGGTTGTCGCCATCTTGTTTACCTCCCCCCCACCCCCCAAAACTCAGGTCAACTCGCACTGTCAGTGAGCGCGTTACTGCGTCAAATCAAAGTTTGCCAAGTCAAGGAGCGACAAACAAATACATGGACAAAACACTTTTCTACATAATCGCTGTGTCGGAAACATTCAGGACGCGCTCATCTCCTCTAGGGTGGAAAGCATTCATTTGCAAAATACGCGCTGATTTCATTCATCACTTGAAAACAGATTCACTGTGTAGTGGGAACGCTTGTTTATTTTTTCCACAGCACTATGGGAAGCATTTGTTAGCTTTAGACAGTAAGGCTTAAGTGGCCTCTTATTGATGCCTTAGCCAATTCGAGAGTGACTTTTGCTTGGCTGGGGTTTCAAGAGTTATAATTATCCCGAGTAAGCCCCCTGGAGAATGGCATCGTGAAGGTCTGATTTCACTTATCTGTCACCTTACTCACGACGAGGCTCCTCCAAACAGCAATCCCTCATGTTCAGAACCAGGGACATTAATATTGTTGATAATAGTTAACATACAGGGGTAAATGCCTGAACATACTGAACATCTTAGTCCTTACTTAATAAAAGTACAAACATCTTCTCAGGAATCTCAGACAACTCCAGATTGTAGTAATATGGTTTTATTGAAAAATGTAATTAAAGCTGCCAAGAATGAGGAAACAAAAGGAAGGCTTTGAAACTGGAGCGTCACTGAAGATGGAATAAATGTGGGAGACACATACATGTACTGTGGGTCTTTAATTATTTCTGGTGAAACACAGTAATTCGATTGTGATACAGAAGTAGTTGGGATATTCAAACCTCAATGAAATCTAACATTTAGGGGGAATCACACTTGTTATCCTACTCACACACACACTGTCAATATTTCAATTGTGCAATAAAATAAAATTATACAACTGAGCTGAGTGGCAGCTCCCCCCCCCCCCCCCCCCCCCTTCTCCATAAACAGCTGTCTTCTGTCAGTAATATGGTCTCCGTGGATTATTCTGTGAAAACAAAAACATTTGATTACATTCAGTGATGAGTACCTACAGGTGTTGGTACACATTCATGGTGTTATAGTATAGAAAAATCAGAAGACATTAGGTTACCAGTGGATTAGGCCTAAAACGGTAGGCAAGCATCATCCTCTTTCTAAAAGCGTCATACTCATCATCGCTTTTTAACAGCTCAGCTGGACGGTCGACACCGAACCCTGCGCCATTCATGGCTGTAGTTCCCCTACAAAGGGTCACAAAGCCACTTTAAAGTCAGTTTCTTAGAGCCAAGAAAGTATTAGATAATGTCAAAAGTGTCTTTGTAAGCACCAGTAAAAGGGATTAAAAAAATAAATAAATGTAAAGCTTCACAAAAGGCAGTGGCTTCTTCTTTGTTTACTGTAACACAAACAGTAGTTCTTTATTGGGTTATTTTAAAATACCAAAATAAATCAACTTTCCTGAAAAGAGCCACTGTATCTTAAGATGACGTTTGTCCTATTCTTTGACATAAAAAGCAAAGAGAGAGTTGGGGGAAAAATAGACACGCATAAACGATCACACTATCCAACCAAGTAGCTTACAATTTTTCCTTGTCGCATAAAGGTTTTCCCACTGCGCAACTGTTGTAAAACTCACCCCATCCACACACACACACACACACACACACACACACACACGCACACACACGATGAATTCACTGTATCTACCCACTAGGACATAATAAAATGGATTGTGACATAATCAATACTTGGGTTTCTGTACTGTGTGACATGGTCATGTAACTTGATACAAATCAAATGGTTGAGATAAAAGGATACACAATTCTAAAGAAGATTACGCACTTGTTGACAGGAGCCCTGATGCCCTGTCCCTCACTGCCGAGGCCTTCACCTTCCTTCCAGCCCATCTTCATCAGCATACGGAAACCGAGATTCTCCACCGTCAATTTAAACTCTTTGTATTCAGAGTAATCTGGGTCCCGCCCCTCCTGCAAGGGGGTAGAAGCTGTGCATTAATGCCATTGTTGCTCTTTTTATCTTCACGGGAAAGACAAAAAGGACAAATGAGAAGCATTGACAAAAGATAAGCAAATTTAACACTCTTGTTAGAAGGGTTTTAAGGGTCATTTGTTATATATAAAAAAAGTTAAATGTCCTTGATTTACACGAAAAATGTAGTTAACTTTCTCTAAAGGCACAAGAGGCGCAAAATAATAGCTGTCCATTTTCTATACCACACTCTAACATGCATATTTTTGAAATGGTGGAGCATTTCAAAAGCATGGGGATTACATCCAAACTCCACACTCGTGGTTCTCAACTACTTTCTCCCTGGGACCTGCATTTACCTGTTGTTGCAAAGTCACGACCCACTTTAATGTATATGACATTTTAAAATGCCATTTCAAATGAGTTTGCTGTACCGCCAAGCACTAAAGGCATATTCCTTGCAATGACATCTGCCAGCCAAAGGCTGAGCTGCACTGTATTTGTTCACAGAGAAAACTAGTGGCTAGAGAACAAAGAAGTAACATTTCTTGTCACTTGTCCACTGTGTTCCGTATGGGAACTTATTGAACCTCTGCACTGTACCGAAAAAATCAGAATAGGAATATGTAATTTTTTTAATAGTTGTCCGCGACTCATATTTGGATCCCGACCCTCCAGTTGAAAATCACTGCTCCGCACAACATGTTCTTATCTCGAAACACTTGTACTTCAAAATACATTTCCCTATTTAAATGAAAATGTTCAAGTACCCCCAAAAACACCCCAAAAATAAAGTGTTTAATAAAGAAAAGTAGCAGTATATTGTAAAATCTAGGCATAAAAAAACAATGGAAGAGAACAAATATATTAACTGGTTTTATGACACGTGATCATACCAAAAATTCAGCCATCCATCCATTTTCAGAGCCGCTTCTCCTCACTAGGGTCGCGGGCCTGCTGGAGCCTATCCCAGCTATCATCGGGCAGGAGGCGGGGTACACCCTGAACTGGTTGCCAGCCAATCGCAGGGCACATATAAACGAACAACCATTCGCACTCACATTCACACCTATGGACAATTTAGAGTCTTCAATTAACCTACCACGCATGTTTTTGGGATGTGGGAGGAAACCGGACTGCCCGGAGAAAACTCATGCAGGCACGGGGAGAACATGCAAACTCCACACAGGCGGGGCCAGGGATTGAACCCCGGTCTTCAGAACTGTGAGGCAGACGCTCTAACCAGTCGTCCACCGTGCCGCCATGCCAAAAATCATACACACAAAAACAAACACACACACACACACACACAGTAGTACATTCGCACTGTCTTAGGAACGCTTTCCTCCTGGATGGCTGCCATCGTGCCAACTTATCGCTGCATGGAGTGGTGGATGAGTCTGCAGTAACATTAGCAACTGTGGAAAAATGATCACTGCGAAGCTTTGAGGCAGAGATTTGGCTTCCACTTAATTTTTGCCATCAAATTATTTGAGTAATCGTTTCAGCCCTGCAAGTAACCACTATCCCACTGCTGCCAATATTGAATAATACCTCTTTAAAAATATGATGCAGTGGAATACTATAGTATCGAAAACTAAAATGTGTTTTAGCTGGGGTAGCTGTGCCTAATTACTGTAAGTAACAGAAAGATAAAAACTGCAACATTCTTCCTTGTTTATCCAAAGACAATTCCAACAAGAGTTGACCTTGAGTGCTTTAAAAGTCTCCATAAACTTCTCTAGCTCCTCAGGAGGGAGGAAGTCTCCAATGAAGTGTTTCCCTTTGCCCATGTCTGTCAGAGATTCTGCCCACTCTGAAGAAATCGGAACAACAAAGGAACAACATTATTCATAATGTAATATAAATTAAATGCCGGTTTTCAAAATGCCTCCGAATTATTGTCAACTTGACCTCGTGTCTTCTCCATTTCCATTTTTCGGAGACGATGCTCCCAGGTGCCAGCCGCCTGGTCCACCTCTTCGTCACTGTCATACTCGTGCTGATGGTCTTTTATGGCCTTTTCCCACATCATCTGCATCTCGGCCATTGCACGCTTGTGCTTCATGATGATGTCAAACATCTCTTGCATCTACAACGTGTGGAGAAAAAACATTCAATTAACAGTATGTAAATGCACTACAAGGTAGAATAACATTGTCAAGGACATAACAGGTGTGATGTTTCTTTTTCTTTGCGGAGTTGGAGTTAGTGCTTTTTTCCCCCTCAGATAGTATGTATGAAAAACTAAGTACCTCTTGTTGCTCTTTTAGCTGTCTCTTCTGGTCTTCAGACAGTTCAGTGACACCAACAAGACCCGCAGGCTTCCCCTTCTTATAACCAAGACCTTGAAGATCTTGAGCTAAAAGAGACGAGACATAACGTAAATATTAAGTACAAGGAACCCACTTTTATCGCAGGGGATACGCTTCAGACCCACCCACAATAGGCGAAAACACACGCTATCAAGACTTTAAAAAAAAAAAAAAAAGTCAAACCTCTCCCACGTGCGTTAAACACTGTTAAACTTCTTAAAACACTTTTTTTAAATGTATTTGAACACATACATTTAAAGTGTCTTTAAAAATCTATTAAAAAAACGATCACTTAAAAAGGTGATATAGTGGTAACTGGGAGCATTATCTCAGAAAAATGGAAATGGAGAAGACACAAGACTGTTTTCCTCCTGTGGTCTGTACAGCTTTGCAGACTTAGTAGTATCACATGGCTTGCTCTGACTGGCATCAGTGTTAAACATGAAAAGTTTCCACATCTCACTCCGTGCTTCTTTTTCTTTAACGACCGGTAAATTGAGATCTTCGCCTTTCGGCTTAGCTCCTTCTTGACCACAACGGATCGATACAAAGTCTGCATCACTGCAGACGCTGCACCGATCCGCCTGTCGTTCTCCCGTTCCATTCTTCCCTCACTCGTGAACAAGACCCCAACATAGTTGAACTCCTCCACTTGGGGCAGGATCTCATCCCCGACCTGGAGAGGGCATGTCACCCTTTTCCGACTGAGGACTATGGTCTCAGATTTGGAGGTGCTTATTCTCATCCCAGCCGCTTCACACTCGGCTGCGAACTGCTCCAGTGAGAGTGGGAGGTCACGGCTTGATGAAGCCAACAGAACCACATCATCTGCAAAAAGCAGAGATGCAATACTGAGGCCACCAAACCGGACACCTCTACGCCTCGGCTGCGCCTAGAAATTCTGTCCATAAAAGTTATGAACAGAATCCGTGACAAAGGGCAGCCTTGGCGGAGTCCAACCTTCACCGGGAACGAGTCCGACTTACTGCCGGATATGCGGACCAAACTCTGACTCCGGTCGTACAGGTCATATCAGGAGGTTCGGTACCCCATACTCCCAAAGCACCCAACACAGGACTCCCCGAGGGACACGGTCGAACGCCTTCTCCAAGTCCACAAAACACATGTAGACTGGTTGGGCGAACTCCCATGCACCCTCGAGGACCCTGCCGAGGGTGTAGAGATTCGACTTCCCGACGGACCCTCCTCTCCAGCACCCCTGAATAGACCTTACCAGGGAGGCTGAGGAGTGTGATCCCCCTGTAGTTGGAACACACCCTCCGGTCCCACCACCCCAGTCTGCCAATCCAGAGGCACTGTTCCCGATGTCCACGCGATGTTGCAGAGGCATGTCAACCAGGACAGCCCCACAACATCCAGAGGCTTTAGGAACTCCGGGCGAATCTCATCCACCCCCGGGGCCCTGCCACCGAGGAGCTTTTTAACTACCTCGGTGACCTCAAACCCAGAGATAGGAGAGCCCGCCCGAGAGAAGCCAGACTCTGCTTCCTCATGGGAAGGCGTGTCGGTGGAATTGAGGAGGTCTTCGAAGTATTCTCCCCACCGACTCAAACCGTGCTGAGTCGAGGTCAGCAGCGCCCCATCCCCACTATACACAGTGTTGGTGGTGCACTGCTTTCCTCTCCTGAGACGCCAGATGGTGGACCAGAATTTCCTCGAAGCCGTCCGGAAGTCTTTCTCCATGGCCTCATCCAACTCCTCCCATACCCGAGTTTTTGCTTCAGCGACCACCAGAGCTGCATTCTGCTTGGCCAGCCGGAACCCATCAGCTGCCTCAGGAGTCCCACAGGCCAAAAAGGCCCGATAGGACTCCTTCTTCAGCTTGATGGCATCCCTCACTGTTGGTGTCCACCAACGGGTTCGGGAATTGCCGCCACGACAGGCACCGACCACCTTACGGCCACAGCTCCGGTCGGCCGCCTCAGCAATGGAGGCGCGGAACATGGTCCACTTGGACTCGATGTCCCCCGCCTCCCCTGGAACATGAGCAAAGTTCTGTCGGAGCTGGGAGTTGAAACTCCTTCTGACAGGGGATTCTGCCAGACGTTCCCAGCAGACCCTCATAATACGTTTGGGCCTGCCACGTCGGACCGGCATCTTCCCCCACCATAGGAGCCTACTCACCACCAGGTGGTGATCAGTTGACAGCTCCGCCCCTGTTTTCACCCGAGTGTCCAAGACATGCGGCCGCAAGTCCGATGACACGACCACAAAGTCGATCATCGAACTGCGACCTAGGGTGTCCTGGTGCCAAGTGCACACCCTTATGCTTGAACATGGTGTTCGCTATGGACAATCCGTGATGAGCACAGAAGTCCAATAACAGAACACCGCTGTTTCTGATCGGGGGGGCCGTTTCTCCCACGCCCTTCCAGGTCTCACTGTCATTGCCCACGTGAGCATTGAAGTCCCCCAGCAGGACGATGGGAGTCCCCAGCGGGAGCGCTCTCCAGCACCCCCTCCAAGGACTCCAATAAGGGTGGGTACTCTGAACTGCTGTTTGGTGCATAGGCACAAACAACAGTCAGGACCCGTCCCCCCACCCGAAGGCGGAGGGAGGCTACCCTCTCGTCCACCGGGGTGAACCCCTACTTACAGGCGCCAAGCCGGGGGGCAAGAAGTATACCCACACCTGCTCTCCGCCTCTCACCGTGGGCAACTCCAGAGTGGAAGAGAGTCCAACCCCTCTCGAGAGGACTGGTACCAGAGCCCAAGCTGTGTGTGGAGGAGAGTCTGACTATATCGAGTCGGAACTTCTCGACCTCACACACCAGCTCGGGCTCCTTCCCTGCCAGAGAGGTGACATTCCATATCCCTAGAGCCAGCTTCTGTAGCTGGGGATCGGATCGCCAAGGTCCCCGCCTTCGGCCACCGCCCCGCTCACACTGCACCCGACCCCTATGGCCCCTCCCACAGGTGGTGAGCCCATCGGAAGGGGGACCCACGTTAAGCTTTCGGGCTGTGCCCAGCTGGGCCCCATGGGTGCACCAGGCCACCAGGCGCTCGCCGTCGAGCCCCACCACCAGGCCTGGCTCCAGTGGGGGATCCCGGTGACTCACGTCCGGTCAAGGGAAAACGAAGTCCATTGTTTGTCGTCATCATTAGGGGTCTTTGAGCCGTGCTTTGTCTGGTCCCTCACCTAGGACCTGTTTGTCATGGGTGACCCTGCCAGGGGCATAAAGCCCCAGACAACTTAGCTCCTAGGATCACTGGGACACACAAACCCCTCCACCACTACAAGGTGACAGCTCAAGGAAGGGTTAAAATAAAAAAATACATATTATATTATTAATATAAATAAAATAAAATATTTTTTTAAAAAAAGCTCATCTTTGTCAGCCGAAACCGATCATCTGAAAATTACGTGATTGGATCGGGACATCTCTGACGACAGAATTCAATAAAGAACTCTCTGCAAGAACAAAAATAAAATGTGTGGCCGATCTCGCCAGGTTGTACAGCAAGTTTATGTCTTTCATGAGTCATTTATATTTATTTAACATTATTTTCTGTATAACTATAGTTATTCTCTCTTATACGTGTTTTTGTTAATATTTTAGGGAGTTTGGAACAAATTAATACAACCCCAATTCCAATGAAGTTGGAACATTGTGTTAAACAAATAAAAACAGAATACAATGATTTGCAAATCATGTTCGACCTATATTTAATTGAATACACTGCAAAGACAATATATTTAATGTTCAAACTGATAAACTTTATTGTTTTTAGCAAATAATCATTAACTTTGAATTTTATGGCTGCAACACATTCCAAAAAGGTGGGACAGGGTCATGCTTACCACTGTGTTACATCACCTTTTCTTTTAACAACATTCAATAAACATTTGGGAACTGAGGACCCTAATTTTTTAAGCTTTGTAGGTGGAATTCTTTCCGATTCTTGCTTGATGTACAGCTTCAGCTGTTCAACAGTCCATGGTCTCCGTTGTCGTATTTTACGCTTCATAATGCGCCACACATTTTCAATGGGAGACAGGTCTGGACTGCAGGCAGGCCAGTCAAGTACCCGCACTCTTTTACTACGAAGCCACGCTGTTGTAACACGTGCAGAATGTGGTTTGGCATTGTCTTGCTAAAATAAGCAGGGGCGTCCATGAAAAAGACATTGCTTGGAGGGCAGCATATGTTTCTCCAAAACCTGTATGTACCTTCCAGCATTAATGGTGCCTTCACAGATGTGTAAGTTACCCATGCCATTGGCACTAACACAGCCCCATACCATCACAGATGCTGGCTTTTGAACTTTTTGTCCATAACAGTCTGGATGGTTCTTTTCCTCTTTGGCCCGGAGGACACGACGTCCACAATTTCCAAAAACAATTTGAAATGTGGACTCGTCGGACCACAGAACACTTTTTCACTTTGCATCAGTCCATCTTAGATGAGTTCGGGCCCAGAGAAGCCGGCGGCGTTTCCGGGTGTTGTTGACAAATGGCTTTTGCTTTGCATAGTAGAGTTTCAAGTTGCACTTACGGATGTAGCGCCGAACTGTATTTACTGACATTGGTTTTCTGACGTGCTCCTGAGCCCATGTGGTGATGTCCTCTACACATTGATGTCGGTTTTTGATCCAGTGCCGCCTGAGGGATCGAAGGTCACGGGCATTCAATGCTGGTTTTCGCCCTTGCCGCTTACATGCAGTGATTTCTCCAGATTCTCTGAACCTTTTGATGATATTATGGACCGTAGATGATGAAATCCCTAAATTCCTTGCAATTGTACATTGAGGAACATTGTCCTTAATCTGTTCGACTATTTTCTCACGCACTTGTTCACAAAGAGCTGAACTTTGCCCCATCTTTGCTTGTGAATGACTGAGCAATTCAGGGAAGCTACTTTTATACCCAATCATGGCACCTACCTGTTCCCAATTAGCCTGTTCACCTGTGGGATGTTCCAAACAGGTGTTTGATGAGCATTCCTTTTTTCTTTTTTTGCCACCTGTCTCAGCTTTTTGGGAACGTGTTGCAGCCATAAAATTCCAAGCTAATGATTATTTGCTAAAAACAATGTTTATCAGTTTGAACATTAAATATCTTGTCTTTGTAGTGTATTCAATTAAATATAGGTTGAACATGATTTGCACATCATTGTATTCTGTTTTTATTTATGTTTAACACAACGTCCCAACTTCAGTGGAATTGGGGTTGTAGGATTTGCATTATTTCTTATGGGAGATATTGCTACAGTTTTTTACGATTCGGTTTTTAATTTTTTTGGAACGGATAAATCACAAAAACCTAAGATCCACCATATTTAGCAAAAACTTGGATATAAGAAGAGTTTGTGCTATATACTGTACATGCATGACAAGTACCAGAGAGTGATGGCAAGTTTGGGTCTGTTACGTTAATTTCTTCGGGGATGACAATGGAAGGAATGGGAAGCTCCACTTTGTCATTTGCAGACCCCCATCTACTCTTCTTCTTGCGTTTGACAGGCGGTGTATCTTCCACCTGACTGGGTGACTGAAATGCCGGGGAGAACGAAATCTGCGGTTGTGGTAGAACAGCTTGTCTCTGCAGCTCTGCCCTGGACTCTGCTGCTGGAGGTGAGGAAGTCTGTGAAGCGGCAGCACGATACTCTTGTAGCTTGTCTTTGTAGTAACGGTTGGCTGGGTGTTGGTGATCAAATAAAAAACTGGCGGGATTAAAAAGGCATTCTGGGTTAAAGACAAATAAACAAATGGGTTCAAGTAAACGTTGATTTTAAAGAAACTGACCTGAAGGTAGGGTTGTTGCGGTTACGCTCGATAGCGATGCTTTCCACCTCTGGGCCACCCTCAGCCACAAACTTGGCCAGCTGCTCGGCCACTTCCTGGGTTTCCGCATCCACTGAGGGGGAGACTTTAAGCAGTCTATCAGTACTGGGGCTCAAATGACACTCAACTACTGTACCATACTCAAATGGCATCATACATCACACCAGTCTAGAGCTAATGGGGGATAAAAAAAAGAGGAAGGAGGAGCAACGAGGACAGCACTGGTGAATGGGTAATTGAGTTGTTGAAACACTTATTGTTACAATGACAACGAATACCTTATATTGACCCACAATTTGTGAGATTTATACATGTACATGCTTATCATGTCTAAAATTACTAGTTTACAATGGTGTTCAGAAAATTACATTATAATTGTATGAAAAAATAATGACAAATATGCTTTATTAAACAAAATGAAGGAGGGTGGGAAATGTTTGGTTTGTCCGTCAATAGGCTATTTCTTATTCATGGAGGATGATGTAAGACGGTAAATATTGAGTTTTGATTCTGGGGAGGTAGGTACCATGGACACCACTAAGATAAAAAACAGAATCAAAACAATGTTTTTAATGAAAATTTATTGTGTAATTTTTCACGTAATCTAGTAATGAAAAAGGTTTACAAATACCTGCAATGTACAAGTACAGCACTAGATATGAGTCTAATTTGTTCCATGAATGTGCTTAACTAAGTCAAAACACTCACATCTCAAATCGCATTTCTCCGTTGAAATGAAAGGAAATATTATTCATCTGTGTCAGTACCCCCTAAAAACACCCAAAAAAATTTGTTTTTTTTAATGGAATTTTTATTAAATAGAATGTAACAAATTAAACACTTTATGCATCCTGATAATTTCATGGGTATTGTGCTGCTCTTTCTGGTGTGTGCGGGGGCAGTATAATACAGTACAATACTGCAGTAATATTTGTCACTTTTAAAAGAGGACAAATAGTATACACACACACACACGCACACACACGCACAAAGTATCAGACCCACGTAAAATGTTTCACTCTTTGTTATATTGCAGATCATTTAAGTTCATTTTTTCCTCATTAATGTACACACAGCACCCAATATTGACAGAAAAAAATGGAATTGTTGAAATTTTTGCAGATATATTAAAAAAGAAAAACTGAAATATCACACAGCCATAAGTATTCAGACCCTTTGCTGTGACACTCATATTTAACTCGGGTGCTGTCCATTTCTTCTGATCATCCTTAAAATGGTTCTACACCTTCATTGGAGTCCAGATGTGTTTGATTATACTGATTGGAATTGATTAGGAAAGCCACACCCCTGTCTATATAAGACCTTACAGTTCACAGTGCATGTCAGAGCAAATGAGAATCATGAGGTCAAAGGAACTGGCTGAAGAGCTCAGAGACAGAATTGTGGCAAGGCACAGATCTAGCCAAGGTGACAAAAAAAAATTCTGCTGCACTTAAGTTTCCTAAGAGCACAGTGACCTCCATAATCCTTAAATGGAAGACGTTTGGGACGAACAAAACCCTTCCTAGAGCTGGCCGTCCGGCCAAACTGAGCAATCGGGGGAGAAGAGCCTTGGTGAGAGCGGTCAAGAAGAACCCAAAGATCACTGTGGCAGAGCTCCAGAGATGCAGTCGGGAGATGGGTGAAAGCTCTAGAAAGTCAACCATCACTGCAGCCAGTCTGGGCTTTATGGCAGAGTGACCTGACGGAAGCCTCTACTCAGTGCAAGACACATGAAAGCCTGCATGGAGTTTGCTAACAAAAACACCTGAAGAACTCCAAGATGGTGAGAAATAAGATTCTCTCGTCTGATGAGACCAAGATAGAACTTTTTGGCCTTAATTCTACGCGGTATGTGTGGAGAAAACCAGGCACTGCTAATCACTTGTCCAATACAGTCCCAAAGGTGAAGCATGGTGGTGGCAGCATCATGCTGTGGGGGTGTTTTTCAGTTGCAGGGACCAGACGACCAGTTGCAATCGAAGGAAAGATGAATGCGGCCAAGTACAGGGATATCCTGGATGATGATATGTGTGATATTTCAGTTTTTTTTTTTTTTTTTTTATAAATCTGCAAAAATTTCAACAATTCTGTTTTGTTTTTCTGTGAGTATGGGGTGCTGTGTGTACATTAATGAGTAAAAAAAGAATTTTAATGATTTTAGCAAATGGCTGCAATATTAAAAAAAAAGAGTGAAAAATTTAAGGGGGTCTGAATACTTTCCGTACCCACTGTGTGTGTGTGTATGTATGTATATTATATATATATATATATATATATATACATACATACATATGTATGTGTGTGGATCTGTGAGTATTGTTATATTGTCTCTCTACATGTGTTATTGCACTTTTTATGTTCAAATATCTGTTGTTTATCGGGTTATAACTACCGCAACATAGATGGTAGTTTCGTTTTATGTTTGAACTTTAACTGGGAAGGGAATTAGCTTAGAGCTTTAGCATCTTAAATCAAGCACTTGGCCTCTTTTGAATAACTGCTCATTAACTGCTGTTATTGTGACGTTTGCTCCCACCATTTGGCACTCGTAATTCAAAATGTTGCTTGCAACTCAAAACAACACACACACAAACCTACTGGGCAACTGCTGGTAACTAAAAAACCTATAAGTAGGGTAGGTTGTAAGTCGAGGCACCACTGAAGTTTAAAAAAAAACCTGGTGTAATGAAGAGCATTGTGTATGATAGTAATGATAATTTACCAGTTCAAGACCAAACTTGTTGTTAAATATGATAACATCAATGTAGTGGCAAATGACAATGCAATATGATGTACCCCTTCCAAGAGTATATTTCTGTTTCTAATATGAAGAAATCAGGGCTGACAGAAGATATCACCTTACCATTAATGGACGTGTTTTCAGGCGTTGGAGCATTCTTTCTCAATTGCGCAACCTTCTTTTTGTAGTAGAGATACTCCATACTGTTTCTATTATACAAAAATCTAAAAAGGTTGAAAACACAGGGGATTCAAATATTTTATGAGTTCAATAAACCCAGAGGAGCAAAGTTGTCCTTCGGACTTACGAGAAAACAGGATCGTCCTTGTAGTCATCCTTGGCCCTCCTCTCCAGCTCGGGTCCCCCCTCCGCCACAAAAGAGGCCATCTTGTTGATAATGAGTCTGGTGTCTGGGTCCTCTGGGGGAGAAACTTTAAGCAGGCTATCAGTACATTTACTCTTAGGTCACCTGTGACAAAATGTCAGTCGTAAGCCAAGTGTGCACTCGGAGCAGGCGGTGGATGAACCGAAATGTCCAAGCCATTTTGTTGTCCAGGGCTACACTGAAAAACACAGAGGCCTTCATTTACCTTTCATATTTAAGAGTTCTGTGAAATCAATCTCTTCCTCCTCATCCTCGTCATCTGGGGAACAAAACACACTTGGCCTCTGGCTGAGGACTGGACTCTTCTTCGACTGTGAATAGCTCTTAAACTGGCTAAGCATGCTGCCGACGCCAGGCCGCTTGCCGACGAAAATTGTTTTTTTTTGCAATGCGTTTCCTCCTGACGATAACGATGGAATTTTGGTGTCACTGGGGGAACCTAGAGAAAACATGAATTCAAAAATGTAAATAATAAAACAAAAAAAGTAAAGCAGGGTGTTAGTGTGTGACGTGGCTTAAATTCTACATCTATGCGGTTTGTCGATTGAATGCAAAAGACAATTAACAGCATAAGGCTTGCAAAACGACCGGATCAGATTTCCGTGCGTTTGTGACGCAGCAAATTACTATTTATTCAGGTGTCTGCCCATTTCGTGGTTGCTACACACCCACTCATCTCAAGAAAACTGGCTGAGTGACAACGTGGCTGCGTCATGTGCAAAGCTTTGCATCACCTGCCAAATCCCACATGGGATTTCTTGGTAGAGTTTTCTCTTACTGCAGCTTTTTGCCATTGTGTCATTAGCTTCTCTTCCTGCTGATTTTCATCATGGCTTCACCACTCTTCTTTTATGACGGAGAAGATCTTGTGGTACAGTAAGTGATGTCTGCTATCTAGTGGTGAATGATATTATTGCAACTTAAAACTGCTCTGTTACGGGAGAGTAAACTTAGTTATAATTTTTTACAAATTAATCTAGAGGGAACTCTGAGTGTGGGCGTTGGCCACATGCTTCCTCTACCACGTTTGAAAATGTAAAACCAAATTTCTTTTTTAAAATTTTGTTTTCCCCGCCTAAAATTAATCTAGGCGCCACTCTGAGTGTGCGCGCTGGCCACTTTCCTCTACCATGTTTAAAATAAAAAAAGAAATGTTTTTTTTCCCTCCTAAAATGTATTGAGTGGCCACTCCAAGTGTGCTCGAGCTGCCAGTTGCAATGTATTTGTATCAGTTGCCCCTTATCTGTGGCTTTGATTGTGTTTGGCTTTAAAAGCCAGGGCCTGTCCTGGTGAGTGACGTGGGCATCAGCAAATGAAAGAGTCGCCTTTTGTGAGCTCAGGTTAGTGGCTGGCTGTTAACTGGCTAACTTTAAGCTAGGCTGGGCATCAGTTGGGCCATTGTGTATGAATGTTTATCGTGTGTTTATTTTGATAGAATTTGTTCAAAAACGTGACTGAAAGTGCCTCGGCAGTTGTGTCCATCCTCCATGACTTGAGGGTGCATTACAATACCTTGTAACTATCGGTGGTAAACAGTCTTAAATTAACTAAAGACGTTACGTTTACGTTACATTGTGTTGGCGATCGTAGATGTGCTGTTGTGGTATGTTAGTTACTGTAATTCTGCTTTGCAGTGGACACAATGCACTCAATCCTCTTTTTTTAAGTGTGAAATGATCCCAAACTTTGAACATTCTCTGTCTTTTACGGACTCTTTCCTCCTGGGTTACCGCCATCATACTAACTTATTTCTACACACAGTGGTGCGTACATCTGCAGTAACATTAGTCCATGTGGAAAAATGATCAAATTATCCAATTAATCGTTGCAGCCCTTACAGTGAACACAATGAAACAGTTCACTGGAGAATAAGGCTGACATTTTTTATAACCTTATGGAAAGAATTTTAAAATATCTAAACTGAGCAGCAATACCATGCAGGATCATAAAGAAATTATTCTCAATTATACGAATAACAAAAACCAATCCACCCAAAATCATCAACTTAAAACCTTTATAATATAGGTACTAACCAGAAACACTGTTAGGTTTCTGCTTCTGCATCATCATGAACTGCTGTAAGAAGCTGCCATCATTTAAAAACTTGTTGGAGGAGGTTCCTTGCATAGGGGGAGAACTAGAGGGATCACAGGATGTGAAATTAATCATTTACAAACAGTACAACGGAACAGATATGTAACACTTGGCGTTGATATAACTGAAAATCATAATAGTTGCAGTTTGTTAAAGGTGAATATTTACATGAGAATTTTATTATTACCTTGAAGGCAGACATTTGTTTGGGGTTTGTGCATTAATCTTGGCTTGCTCTGCCAATTTGGCCTCAATTTCCTTCTTTTTCTCAGCTATGAGTTGCTCTTGGCGGATAATATTCATGTTCATCTTCTGTTTCTGTAGATCCTTGATTTTCCATCCTCCTCTCCCTAAAGGAACATCAGAGGAGAGACAAGCAGGATTGTGAATCTTTTACAGACTTTCCAACAGACTTTTTTCGTAAGGTTGCATTTCTCCAGTTGAATATCACAACAAACTAGCCAGTCCATCATCAAAAGTAGGCATTCATTACTCCCTCGTGGTTATTTATGTTTTTATTCGTATGCTGGTATTTATTGGTAATCATACATTTTAGATTCATACTGTTAAATTAGTTAGTAAATGTATAAGTACACATCAGACAAATTGTGCTATGTTGTTAATTCGGGGGAATCGTAATCTTTCGATTTCATCGCGGATTCGTAAGCAACGACGTCCCCCGTTTTGGTTGCTGAATCTCGAGGCTCTACTTAAAATTCCTAAATTACGAACGATAACGGGACTAATGATTACGGCAGCCCGGTACTGCTGGTCGCATGCGAGTTACATTGGCAAATAATGTAGTTGCTTTCGGCTACATGATGTTAGCTGACGTCGAAGGCTAACATGAACTATTCACTGGAACTGCAGTAAAACATGGCATATTTCACCAGAACAGAATGAATATACCTGCATCACGGGACTCCATTGTCATAGCAGGAAAATAATTTAATTTCGCAAACGACGTTAACAGACAATAGGCCAATGTTGTGCCAATGCTATTGAAATTACTTTGCTTGCGAATTTTGGAGATGGGAGAAGTTCCCAAGGGTAAACAATAGAACTACTTCCGGTATGTGGGTTTTTTTTCGGAATAAAAGTATAAACAGTACCATATCGTTTATATTTGCCAAGCACGCGTTTTAAAGTTTAAGAATAAACACAATAACCGAATTTAAGAGGTATGTGATAAATTATGTCCATGATGATTGACAATGGAAAATTATTTAAGAAATTATGCTATTCTTGATGTTTATTTGAATTTCCGTTTTGGTTCCCAAGCGTAAACAAGAGCACTACTTACGTTATATTTTTTCGGAATATTAGCTTCAATACAGTAGTATACCAAATAGATTTACAATTGACTTAGATGCTTTTTAAAAGTATACAAATAACTACTATTGAGATTCAAGATATCTCAGTTTTGGAAAATAGAAAATTGTTTTGGAAAATATTTATGCATTCCTGATGAGTGGACGAGTTAGTATTTTACAAGGGGAGATCTAAAATACCAAGATGTGTACTTCCTATATATATATAAAAAAAAGATATATATATATATATAGATATATTACTATTGTTATTTTTGTTTTGCCGTTTTGGTTCTCGTTTTTTACATTGGACTACATTTGACATGAAGATGATGAGGATTATTATTATTATTATTATTATTATTAAATAGCTTCTAATTATTTTGGGAACCGGATGTGTACTTGCCTCTTCCGTTTTATAGGCGACGCCTCTGGCTGTTTTGCTAGCTATCCCAGAATGCATTGCGCTATGTCGTCAGTTTTCATAGTAAATGGCAGCACGTACACTAGTTCGTTCGTTTATACTCGCCTTCAACGCTCATTCTTCGCTTGTGAAAAGGTCAAGTCTGCGTTCTTACGTTCGCGAGCCAGTTCTCGCGATCGTTTAATAAAAGCCTGCTAGGGTGTTCGTTCACTTCCGTGGAGAAATGGCTGAGGCTTCCTTACCGTCCTGCCGGTTTTTCTGCCACCGCTGTTCAGCAGAGATAAGCCCGCGTTTACCGGTAAGGCAAAAGCACAAAAAAAAAAAACAACGCAGCAGTTTATCTGTTGACTTGACGAATGGTGTGATGGTAATGTGTTTAAGTGCATATTTGTGTGGCGGAACAGCTAGTTACGTCGCTACCGATCGATTACCCCCGCTCGTTAACTAGCAAGTGTGTAGTTGTAGGTGTGAAACTTGGTTAACCAATGCATGCACATTAAAATCGCGCAATAAACAGATAAGCCATTCTCTTTATAGCAATACATTTGTGGCTGCACCACTGAACTGTGTCGGTCTGTGCTCAAAAAGGTTACCATCGTTCAATGCCTATATGAGAAATAAAGCTATACTCTTAAGTTATTACTGTAATATTCTGTAGTGTTTGTTGGAATTGAATGGTCTGTTATAAGTAGTGTCATTTGTCTTGACCTGACTTGAAAATCTTTAGTGGATTTAAGGGGGACACTGCACAAACAAACACATCGAGCATAGAACAAAAGGACACAACAATGACATTTCTTCCTTCAATACAAAAAAAGATAAAAAAATCCCACATAATTGTTATCATGTATCATTTGTGTCACTAAAATAACATATGTATGTTTAATCTCCTATGTTCAATAACTGTTGTCGTGATTGTATTATTCATAGTGCATGTTAGATTTGCTTATTCAGTGCCTGTTCGTTTTCTGTGTATCAAATCAATCATTACTGTCATTTTCTGCGTACCAGTCTTATAAGGAAACAAAATGGTGTTTCTCCAGCATCATGTAGTAGAGGTGGCCGTGTTGATCGTTAATAACAAATAAGAATTGGGACTGCATGGATCATGTTCAGCTGTTTTAGATTTCTTCAATTACTATGTGTCGATACACCCCCGTACACGTTTTGCGGTTGTCCTTGTCACGTGACAAGCAAACTTGAGATGTGATGTTAAAAGTGTGACTGCAACACAGCCATTTGTCATTTGATTTGCCTGTAGGTATAATAATCCTTTGACTGAGGGGGAAACAAATTATCGGTATCAATGATATTGCAAGAAAAATTATCAGTATCAAATCCCAAAAGTGTGGTATCGCCCATCGCTGTCATGTGTGTCTCAACTGGGAAAAACTCTGTTTTATTTCTAGAGCACTTAAGAGAGAGCACTAAAATAAGCAGCAACTGAAACAAAGCGCTGTACATAAATAAAAATCAAACAAAATTAAAAACAATAACAAAGCTAACAACAAATAAGCACTTAGACAACGGTAGAGTCTCATGCTGTTTTGTAAGCCAGGGAATAAAAACAGAGTTTGAAGATGAGTTGCAAAAATGGAAAGTGAGGGAGCGTGTCTAATGTGCACAGGGAGGTCATTCCATAGTTTTGGACCAGCAATAGAAAAAGCGCCATCCCCTCTCAGCTTCTGCTTAGACTTTGGTACCTCCAGGAGCAGCTGGTCAGCTGACCTGAGGCATCGGGTAGAAGTGTAGTGATGGAAGAGCTCAGAGAGGTACAGCGGGGCACTACAATCAAGCGATTTGAAAACAAATAAAAGAATATTAAAATAAACTCTAAAGTGCATCCAGAATAGGCCAGAATAGAAATTATGTGCCTCCTGTTACGTATTCCAGTTAGGAGGCGAGTGGCAGCATTTTGAAACAACTTATCGTAAATATTTTATATATTGTTGTCTAAATATTTTTCTGCAATGTTCTGATCCCATAGTGCTCTTTGTTATAGTGTATTAATGTGAGTATTTTACTAATGTGCCATTCATGTTTGTGTGAATATCTAAAGGACTTCACCTGTCCACGCTGTGATTCTGGATTTATTGAGGAATTGCCTGATGAAAGAAGGTATAAGGAAAAATGATGAAATGTTGTTGCTCTATGGGAGTATTTAATGAAGTTTGCTCTTTTCAAACAGAAGCGACGATAGCTCCCCATCTACATCCTCCGCAACTGATCAGACACAGACCCCCAGTCAGGTCAGTTGAAGCCATCAGTTCAGGAATTTTGCGCTCTTAAACCCTCACTTTTGTCAATCTTGTCTTTTCCAGCCCACCATGAATCACCAGCACTTGTTCACTTTTCCTACTGGGTACAGTCCATTCACTGTGGGAATTTTCAATGAAAATTTTGAACTCAGAACTTGGCTACCCACAGAAGATAACAGAGACACCGAAATTCAGCGGGAACAAGAAATGCCGTCGCAGCAACGATATGGTGTGCAGCAACCACGGGGTCGACATGCGGCTCAGCGACAGGGTACACGCCATGAAGGAGTTCCCACGTTAGAGGGGTGAATGATTATTATTCAAGTCTATTGTTTATGGCTGCAACTAACAATTATTTTTGATAATCGATTCATCTGTCGGGCGGCACGGTAGACGATTGGTGAGCACCGGGGTTCAAATCCCGTCCCCGCCTGTGTGGAGTTTCCATGTTCTCCCCGTGCCTGCGTAGGTTTTCTCCGGGTGCTCCGGTTTCCTCCCACATCACAAAAACATGCGTGGTAGGTTGATTGAAGACTCTAAATTGCCCGTAGGTGTGAATGTGAGTGTGTTTATATGCGCCCTGCGATTGGCTGGCGACAGGTTCAGGGTGTACCCCGCCTCTCGCCCAAAGATAGCTGGGATAGGCTCCAGCATGCCCGCGACCCTACTGAGGATACGCGGTAAAGAAAATGGATGGATGGATTAAACTGTCGATTATTTTTTTCAATTAATTGATGAATGGGATTAAAAATTGTTTTTATAATGTTCATCGCTTTATTAAAAAAAAAAAACAGGACATTATTTCAAATTGATGGGGCAGAAAATTCACAAACATACATTTATTATTATTATTAAGTTACTGGTTTGGTCCGTAACGTCAGAAAATAGGCAAACATTTTATCATTCTTTTGTTTACAGAAATCACCGAATATGTTCTGTAAAAAGGCTGAAAATCCAAGGTTTTGGATAATTATAAGTTAAACAAGGTCTCTAAATGATTACTTGATTCTCAAAATAGTTGTCAATTAATTTGATAACCGATTAGTTGTCAATTAATCAATTAGTTGTTGTGCCTCTATTGTGTGATGTGATATTTTAGTTGTAGTTAACGATAAGTGCTTGTGTAAACACATTATTGTTGCTACAAGGCAAATGTCAAGCTCAAGTTTGTATTTTTTTACTATTGTTAATACAGAATTATCCAACAGCTTGTGAATGGGATCATAGCACCAACAGCCATGCCGAATATTGGAATGGGACCATGGTGAGTAACTGCTTTTCACTTCTTTTTGTTGTGTAAATCATGTTAACTGGTTAATAACTCTTGCAGGGGTGTACTTCATTCTAACCCAATGGACTATGCGTGGGGAGCCAATGGACTGGATGCCATCATAACACAGGTATAACAAGCATCTTTTGTTCTACATTCATTAAGTCTGGTTAGCTATCTCAATCGGGGAACTTATTTACTCCCCAGACTTTGTGTCACTAGGTGCTGCTGTTTTGGTTAGCAAGGGAGTTAGCAGTAGATGGGCTAAGCAGTTTTTAATTTCAGTGTAAGAACAATAACATCCATGAAATAAAATAATCACACTTGTTTTCTTCACCCTAATGGGAAAAGGGAGACATCTGTTTGACGGAGGCATTTATTTATTTTAAGCAGTTCATGGACCTGACAACTAGTTGGGGCGCAGATTTACAGGGACGGGTACTATTTTGGGGGAAAACAGTGGTATCTCGACTTACGAGTGACCCGACAAGTTTTGACCGTCACTTGGCTGATTTTTTTTTTTTTTTTCCCTTTTTCTTAGTTGAGTTGTGAGTAAAGTTTGAGTTACGAGGTCTAACTGGTGGCAGTGAACTTCACAACAAGCAGTAGAAAGTGAACAAGGCCAAGTTCAAACTGTTTATTGCCATTCTCAGTTGAGGTTTAAACATAAAACAAAGAGTATTACACATGTATTTAACCAAACTATATAACTTACGAAAGTCAGCTAGCTTAATGCTAACACTCAATGGAAAACGCCATACAGGGCTAACAAAACTAGCATTGATGTTGCGGTAGTAATAACCCTTTCACTAACTGATATATGAACACAAATGGGGTGGGAACACAAGCAGAAAGACAATATAACAATACTTGCAGGTATACAGTATATTCTTTATCCTGTTTGAAAAACAACTAATATTACTGCAGCTTACTGAGTCACTTGGTTGTGAAACTCTTCATGTATTATGTAGTCTGAATTAAACTGCCCCCTGGTGGGCAAGGCACGCCCAAACTGACTACCGGTAATTATTTACATTCTATTTAATGTTATTAGTTTTTTTTTTTTTTTTTTTATAAAGGAAAATTCTGTGGAGCCCAAGTTTTCTAACAAACAACTTTTTTGTGGGGCTGGAATGGATTAGTGGCATTCCCATTCATTTCAATAGGGAAAGATGATTTGAGTTAAGCGTGTGGTCACTGAACAAATTAAACTCATAAGTCAAGGCACCACTGTAGCTAGAAACATCAGGTCGAAGTACAGTGTAGAAAAATCTCTCAACGATATGATGAAGCGCTACAAGTATGATTGCTTTATTTCAATTCTGACTTGTGTCACTTGTAGCTACTCAACCAGTTTGAAAACACGGGTCCTCCTCCAGCGGATAGAGAAAGGATAAAGGGTTTGCCCACAGTCTCCATCACAAAAGAACATGTGGGTAAGTTTTAAAACAAAAACATTGAAAGAGTTGATAATAAAAACATTTTAACATATGGCACACAGTTTTAGGTCGTGCTTAGTTGTTTGTGCTGAAATCTTACCCAAACATAATGAGTTGTTGTTTTATTTGTGCAGGCGCAGGTTTAGAGTGTCCCGTGTGCAAAGAAGACTACAGTTTCGAGGAGAGCGTCAGACAGCTGCCATGCAATCATTTGTTTCACAATGACTGTATAGTCCCCTGGCTTGAACAGGTACTACACCTTTACTTACTGGATACTTCATTAGGTACAACTTTACAATCACACAGTGTCATTTCAGGAAGAAAAAAAAAAAATCTCAAAATATTTGAACTACCTCAGTATTATGCAGTGGAGTGCTTCCATCCATCCATCCATCCATTTTCTACCGCTTATCCGAGGTCGGGTCGCAGGGCCAGTAGCTTTAGCAGGGACGCCCAGAATTCCCTCTCCCCAGCCACTTCATCCAGCTCTTCCGGGGGGATCCCGAGGCGTTCCTAGGCCAGCCGAAAGACGTAGTCTCTCCAGCGTGTCCTGGGTCGTCCCCGAGGACTCCTCCTGGTGGGACGTGCACGGAACACCTCACCAGGGATGCGTCAGGGAGGCATCCGAATCAGATGCCCCAGCCACCTCGTCTGGCTCCTCTCGATGTGGAGGAGCAGCGACTGTACTCTCAGATCCTCCCGGATGACAGAGCTTCTCACCCTATCTCTAAGGGAGAGCCCGGACACCCTGCGGAGGAAACTCATTTTGGCCGCTTGTATCCGGGATCTTGTTCTTTTGGTCACAACCCAGAGCTCGTGACCATAGGTGAGTGTAGGAACATAGATCGACCGGTAAATTGAGATCTTCGCCTTTCGACTTAGCTCCTTCTTTACCACAACGGACCGATACAAAGTCTGCATCACTGCAGACGCTGCACCGAGCCGCCTGTCGATCTCCCGTTCAATTCTTCCCTCACTCGTGAACAAGACCCCAAGATACTTGAACTCCTCCCTTGGGGCAGGATCTCATCCCCGACCTGGAGAGGGCACGCCACCCTTTTCCGACTGAGGACCATGGTCTCAGATTTGGGGGTGCTGATTCTCATCCCAGCCGCTTCACACTCGGCTGCGAACTGCTCCGCCAATGCGGACCAAACTCTGACTCCGGTTGTACAGGGACCGAACAGCCCATATCATGTGGTTCGGTACCCCATACTCCCGAAGCACCCCCCACAGGGCTCCACGAGGGACATGGTCGAACGCCTTCCCCAAGTCCACAAAACAGATGTGGACTGGTTGGTTGGGCGAACTCCCATGCACCCTCGAGAACTCTGCCGAGGGTGTAGAGCCGGTCCACTGTACCACGGCCAGGACAAAAACCACACTGCTCCTCCTGGATCTGAGATTCAACTTCCCGACGGACCCTCCTGTCCAGCACCCCTGAATAGACCTTACCAGGGAGGCTGAGGAGTGTGATCTCCCTCTAGTTGGAACACACCCTCCGGTCCCGCTTCTTAAAAAGGGGGACCACCACCCCAGTCTGCCAATCCAGAGGCGCTGTCCCCGATGTCCACGTGATGTTGTAAAGGCGTGTCAACCAGGACAACCCCACAACATCCAGAGCCTTTAGGAACTCTGGGCGAATCTCATCCACCCCCGGGGCCTCACTACTGCAAATTGAAATAAACATTTTTGATAACAAAATTTATCTTTGTGATGGCAGACTTTTTGATACAACTCTTGGTATAAATTGTACACCTTTAGCATGGTATACGGAAACTGTTTTTAACATCTTAACTGTTTATTATTTTTTTTAATGAGAGACAAAGAAAACAAATCAAGTGTTTTAACAGCACAATCATGATGCACAACTATCTACTCATGGCTAAAAAGCAAAGCGCGGAGAGTCTCTGTCGCCAAAATACTTTCACAACGTTAAGTTTCTGGGTACAAAGTGACATCCAGTCGGTCCGTGCATGTGTGTGTGGATTGTCTCTGTTACGGAAATGCACAAGTGCCCTTGATGAATGGAGCTAACAGCCTGTTAATGGAGCTAGGGTACTTTGCAAAGGTTGAAGCTGGACTCTCCTTTTTTGTCGAAATTGTTGTTTGTTGTTGTTTCCAAACATGTTAAAAAATGACTTGGGCAATTTAGGCTAACAATGGGCTGATCTCAAGTCTATCAATTGCAACGTTCCTAGCTCCTTGCTCCTGAGAGCGTTGAAAATGACCCGGGTATTGTTCTCATCCCGCCATATTAAGGAGCGTCTTAATTGTGTCAAACGCGCATCGAGGTGCGAGCATCGAGCATCAAGGAGCTTCCACGGGCTATCTTAAATAGATGGAAGTCTGATGTTCTCTATGCGAAAGTCTTAAAGATCCCCTATGGTGACGTATGGGAATGGCTGTGCACCAGCAGTATCATAAATGTAGCAGAACTTCAAATGAAATAGTTAATCTTCTGTTTTTGTCATTCTTTTGAGTATTTAAATTTCAATATACATATTTTTACTCAGTGTCTGTTCTCTTTTGGGCACTATTTGATACCAAAATGACTTAAATACACTGGCTTATTGTTACTACGGCTAGCCAACCACCTATTACTAATGCTTGTAGTAATTAGGCTGTCATTTTGTCAAATGCATCTGGCCACATGAAGAAAATAAAAATGTTTTTTTTGGTTCTACACTGTTTTTGCATTCAACGTAATACATAATCAAGATATCAACACTTTGTACATATATATTTACGAGTCACTCCAAAATACGTGCTGCAAGCGCGAGGGTGGGGGTTGAGGGTGCAGACGGGCACGAATAGACTAATCACGATCATCTTTGCATCTGGAAAGTTGTGAAGAGTAACAATGTTGATTATATTTGACTTTATTTTAATTCCACTTGAAATATAAAGTATAATGTGGACATTTGTGGTGATAGTAATAATTCAGCCATGCAGACTGTTCTCATTTGTGACACGTCAATGACATTTTTTCTCGATGTCTCCATGAAATGACCTCATCGACGAATGATCGTCTCAATTCCCCCAAACATTCCTACCTCCTCCCGCCTCGCTCCTCGGTGGACTACCTGGTGGGAAACAACGGAGCGAGGACCTAGGAAGTTGCAAATCGAGAAACGCGATGAGCCGTATATGTGGCACCTCAAAGGTTGTTTCCCAAAAGAACACCGGGGGTCGCAGTTTTTCCATTGTCACGATTTAATAAATATGCAAGGGCCAATTGCCTGGTGTGCGCATCTGAGTTCCCCCCAGTATTTTTGTTGCGATTGTCCAGTTCAGTTCGGTCACAACGCTCGGTATGTGGCGGGGTATAAGAGTTACAGTATAAAGTATTTGTACAGCTAGTACAGTGGGGGATAGGAACTGGGCCTGGTCGCGGGGTTGTTACCCCTCCAAAAAAGATTAAACAAAAAAAGGGGGGGGGGGGGGGGAGCTACGAGTATGCTGGGGTACAATGTACACCAAAACACGCTTTCTTTCAGTTGCATAACGTGACGTTTCGTTTCTTTCTCTTCCCCATAGCATGATACATGCCCCGTGTGCAGGAAGAGTCTGAACGGCCAGAACACAGCCACAAACCCACCGGGTTTATCAGGGATGAACTTCTCTCCCTCCTCATCATCCTCTTCCTCTTCCAACTCACCAAGCAATGAGAATGCTTCCAGCAACTCATAGATTCTCCCTGTCACCCTTACTTCATAGCTGGAAACCTCAAGCTCTCAAGGAGTCTTCTCTACAGCGGACACAAGCACAGCTGCTAGTCTTTATTCTTATGGACATGTAAGTTGAGGTGAATTTCTCTCAGACGTCTTATTACTAATCATTCCTCCACTTTTGCTGACTGTCGGCTGGATCCTACTCTTGCTACTGTTGCAGTAATTGAGGACATTCGCCTACTAATCGCCCTGACGGATCCGTGGGAACTGAAACAATCGTAAAAGTAGGATCTGCCACAACGTTGGGGACACATTTTTCTATTTAAAAGTCATGCTCTTTTTTAACATTGCCTGTGGTGGTGCAGATGTGTAGGTAGGTGTCAAGTTATCTGAACAACGCTGAGCCAATGTAAAGGATATGGATCAAATCTTGTGTATGCTTCTGACTGATTTTTTTATTTATTTGCACATTTTGTTTATATTTGTTTTTAATTTTGCACTGTTTGGTATTTTCATGAGACAACAGTTTTTTTTTTTCTTTCTTAAGCATTTCAGTAGTTTGCGTTATCTTAACAGATCCAGTGTGTGTGGTGCAATTTCGGTGGTTGTTGGATGAATTTATGCTGTGTTTTTAAAATTATTTTTTTTAAATCATGAATGAGGAAAGGGAAAAAAAAATCAAAACATTTGTATTTATTGATCTTATGCCACCACTAATAGGGCATGTAAAACAAACAAACAAAAAAAAAAAATCATTGAATCTTCTTACCTCTGTGAAACTAGCCAAAAGTGTTAATTGTATTTTTATTTAGTGATTTAATGTTTTTACAGTCACAATAAAGTCATTAAGAAAACATTTAGCAAGATTCATTCAGTTAAAACTCCAGTAACATATGTTAGGCTACATACAGTAAAAGGCTCCTAACTTTTTAGACTGGTAAGTAGTATTGGCTATCACCAGTAACTATATTTTGGGTGTGGAAAATCCAGATTATGAAATCTCAAGGTACACCATATATGATGTATTGTCCTTTCACTTGTACGAGTTAGGCTTTGTTTTGCCTGGTCCATAATAAGAATGCTATTCATCTTAAAATAACCCTTTTAATTTTGACAAATGACACAATGTGAAATGCGCCATATAGTATCTAGGTCATTGTGGCTTTCAGGTGCACAGTTAACGCTTCAAAAAAGAGCCTCACTCCCAATTGAAGTTTACTCTCAAGCTAAACATTAAACTCAGAGAATTGTATTCCTTTCAGTCCGCGATCTGAATTCTAATGCCATCTATGTTGCGGTGCCCTTTAGGCAACGGATTGAATGGAAACGGCGTAGCAACAGACAAGTACAAGTACACAGACAGTATAACAACACTGAGTCATATATATTTCATCATCTGTGAATAATTAATATTAGTGCCGTACTGATGGGTTGTGATGAGTTAACTGTCTCATCGAACAGTATATCCATCCGTCTGGCTTGTACTGCCCCCAGGTGGCCAAGGTGGGCACACCAGAATGAGCTCAATGGTCATTCAATTGATGCAGTGTGACAAAAACGGTTAGTTTTTCATTCTATTTAATTCGGTCATTACGATGTTTTTATTAAATACAATATTATGGAGTGCAGTTTTTCCTCATTAAAATACACATTGCAACATTTTTTGTTGTTTTTTGGGGGGTGGGGCTGGAATGGATTAATGACATTTCCGTTCATTTCAATGGGATAAGATGATTAGAGATACAAGTGTTTTGAGTTATGAGCGTGGTCACACAATAAATTAGTCTATCTCAAGGCACCACTGTAATAAGGATTTTCACTAAATGTGGTATTATGTAAAACCAATTTGAGGTGCCTTGGAGGCGTGAAGTTCTACATTCTGTAATTTAGAATTTACCACAAATTATAAATTGACAACTATGTGGACACAATACTGTAATGGACATTGCATGGTGTTTGTGATTTCGCAGCTATATATGAGTAAAATATATACAATGAATTATACATTCACTGTACCTGTTGTTTCCTTTTGTTTGGTTTGTGTTTTGGTACAATGGTGTTCTTTTTTCTCACATGGAGTACAGTAAATTATCAAATCATTGTTACCTTGGCTGCAGTAATGGTGTTCCCTGTGTTAGCCCACTAGAGGACACTAAACAGTCTTTAGGGATCACAGCGAAACATGCAGGGACATTGTCATTGAAAACAACCTTTTAATATAGGACAAGGTGGCAACATCCAAGGTAAAAATGTTGCCATTAAACATTGAATTCGAACAGACAATATACATGCATGCACGATTCTATAAGGGTGTCGTTTTGGGTCATTTCCCACGATTAGGGAACAAGGGAGAGTGCTCAGTAGGATGAATTAAACTGATAAAGAGCAGCTTAAGCTAATTAAGGTAATGACATCAAATGCGGCTCAAGTGCTTAATTAAAGGGATGCTCGAAATGCCTTGAAAGTAAAAGAGCAGATCGAGTTTGCAAAAAAGTCATGTCCAATGGAAAGCAGTTTGAGCATTAATTCGATATCCTTGATATCCAGCTCAAGGTCCATAGGCCCTCGACATAGGTTAAGGTCCTCACTAGTAAGACAATTCAGTGCGCTAGTAGAATGACTGTCTTAATAGTTAACGTTCTTAATGTTTTATTCCACTACTTGCGCCACATTTGTCTTATTAGTATGGAGTTAAACCCTACTAGTAAACTTCTAAACTGTACTAATAACACTACTAGGCACAACTAGTAGGCATGTGCCCTAGTGGTAGTACTATAAGGCCCACTAGTAGCACAAGTAAGGCATTTTTTCCATACTAGAACCTTAAGTGCAGCAGAAATATTTTTTTGTAACCTTGGCCAGATCTGTGCCTTGTGACAATTCTGTCTCTGAGCTATTCAGGCAGTTCCTTTGACTTCATGATTCTCATTTGCTCTGACATGCACTGTGAGCTGTAAGGTCTTCTATAGACAGGGGTGTGGCTTTCCTCATCAAGTCCAATCAGTATAATCAAACACAGCTGGACTCCAATGAAGGTGTAGAACCATTTTAAAGATGATCAGAAGAAATGGACAGCACCCGAGTTAAATATGAGTGTCACAGCAAAGGGTCTGAATACTTATGACTGCGTGATATTTCAGTTTTTCTTTTTTAATAAATCTGCAAAAAAATCAACAATTCTGTTTTTTTCTGTCAATATGGGGTGCTGTGTGTACATTAATGAGGGGGGAAATTTAACTTAAATGATTTTAGCAAATTGCTGCAATATAACAAAGAGTGAAAAATGTAAGGGGTTCTGAATACTTTCCGTACCCACTGTATATATACCCAAGTAATCCATACGCACAAAGAAAGTAGAACAAATAAGCTCAGAAATTAAGTTGTGTGTAAAAATGTGAACTGACACAGGAAAAAAGTATTGAACACATGAAGAAAGAGAGGTGCAAAAAGGCATGGAAAGCCAAGACAACACCTAAAATCTATCAATAATCAAACAGCAATCCAGCCTCTTGTCAGTGCAAATGAATATCAGCTGGTTCAGTCCTAAATGATTGCCTACATAAAAGTCTCATTGCCAAGCAAGGTGTGAGTGTATATATATATATATATATATATATATGTATATATGTATGGCAATGAGACCTTTTTGTAGGCCATATATATATATATATATATATATATGTATTTTTGAATCATCTTTGTGCGATACATTTGAATAAAATCATTAAGTACAGTTTAATTCCACCACTATATTTAAGTCCAGTGTTAATGTTAAAAGTGTGCATAATGTTACCGTGGCTTACAATATTATTAAATATACTTTTTGGGAATAAAACACGCTACTATATTAAAATGTTGGTGATTATAGTGGTACATTAAGAACTACGGATTTGTTTGGTTATACTTGGTGTACAAATTTTGAGAAACACTGATCTAGAGGAAGAGGAAAAAAGTGAACTACATGACTCAGCAGTAATCAAATTGATCTGACCATGCATGGGTAGACCTACAGTATAAGTAAAGCCCTCGCTCCTGTTTTTTTTTTTTTTTTTTTTTTTCACTATAAATGTTTTATCAAGAGGGGGAGATGCTTAAGAGCTAGTTTGTATTTTAAGTAATATTTCGGAGTCATTTTTACTATAAAGCTACAGTTTGATGTTTTATAGGATAATACAAGTGCATGTTTATTTATGGACGTAATTATTTCATAATTTCTTGATCTATTTGTTTGTTTATGAAATGTCACTGTGGGCGTGGGGGGCAGAACATGTCCTCCAGTGGAGTGACCCACGTTTCCGCATTTGCGTTTGCGCGGAGCTGCTTCAAGAGGAGGATGAGGGAGGCAGTATCGTGATGAAAAACCTCACGCCAGAAGGGGGAGCCGCGTCCTCGGCTTCCAGAAGGCACTCCGCCACCAAGGAGCCCTGCCTTCCTCACGTAGAGGACGCTCCCGCATCCTCACGGCCCACTGCTGCCTCCGGAGCCACGGAGACCCGCGGACCTCATCCGGGCGATGCTGCCCACCACGGCCACAGCAGCAAAGCATCTGGGGCGGAGGCGTCGGACTCGGAACCGGCCGTTGCGATAGACACCGCGGACGCGACAACGGGTGATGCAGGTCGCAACAGCGTCGCTCCCATTTCCAGCATGAAATGCAACAAAAACGGAGAATGCAGGAGGGACTCGGGCACCGGGAGCCTTCGCTCGATCATCTCCAAGCAGGAGAAGCAGAGCGGCGGCGGGTCGGCGAGGGCCGAAGACGGAGGGGGCGCCAAGCGCCGAGCTTGTAACTCGACCAGCGCCAGCATGGACGGCTCCATCACGCCAGGCGGGTCCCTCGCTGGGGGGCACGCAGGCGAGGGCGCTACCCCCGTGCCCGAGAAAAAGGACCCCAAGGTGTCATTCTCCAACGCACCCAGCCGGAAAGCTTCGTCGTCCCTGCACGGGCCGGGCCAGACTCCGCAGCCCAGGAACTCTGTCACTTTCCAGAAGCCGGAGGACGGACCCTCGATTGTAGCCGCCGAGGATGCAGAAGCCCGAGGCAGCCAGGCCAGCTTCATGCAGAGGCAGTTCAGTAGTATGCTGCAGCCGGGAGTGAACAAATTCTCCTTACGCATGTACGGCAGCCAAAAGGCTGTGGAGCGAGAGCAGGAGAGAGTCAAATCAGCCGGGAATTGGATTATCCACCCTTACAGTGATTTCAGGTAAGACACGAGTAAGATCCTCGGTGCGCGGGGCTCCTCATTGTCCTCTACAACTTCATAGTGGGAGACCACATGCTTACTACAGCCACCGACTTCCTCTTGTTAAAACTCTCCTTGGCACACACGCCGCCATGCACGAATCCCACCCGAACAACCTGTTGTCAGTCAAATGGACCTCAGGCAGTTAGTTGTCTTTGTAAACTCAAGCCCTTGTGGTGTGTTTGCACAATAGCACGTCTGGGATGGCCTGCTAACACATCGGCCACTCTTTTGCATGGCACCGCAACACAGAGGGTATCGCTCCAGTCCGAAATGCAATCATTTAACACCTCCAGTGCTCCTTACATACCCTATATGCCTTGCGAAAACAAAGCTGGTAGGACAGGGGATATGTCTGCGCGCGCGCCCGCCCGCGCCCGCGCGCGCGATGCTCGCAGTAATGGAATGTCACCTTGAGCCAAAAGCATGCTCACTGGAGACATATCCGCCCGGATCATGCATTCTTGTTTACTGGGGCTCCAAGAAGCACTAGCAATGGTGATAAACATGATCTAAGCGCAACGCGCACATCAAAAGGACGATAACTTGACCAGTCTGCTTTATTTGACTTGACCCATCAGAAGCTGAATTGCACCGGGATGGGTAAGGGAATGTCTCCTCTAGGTTCCTGTAGCTTTCAGCTCCACTAAAAGCGGACAGCTCCCCCTCCTCGAACCTCCCACCGCTCGCCATTTCCGTCTGGGCCATTTGTGTCACATAACACAGAGTGGGTGCACCACTTATGGGCTCAAACTTGAGTAAAACATAGCTGGAAACCACAGGCCACCTTAGAGAGACCTCGGCTCCCACACAGAGTCGAACCGCAGCTGCCTTTCCTCTCATTGTCATGCTAATGCTTTCGTGGTGAATATCCAAAATCGGGTGCTTATTACTGTTGCGATGGAGCACATGAGTCGTAGATTGTTGCATAAGTCGCAGGGTGGGTGACTCAGCGCTGCACCTGTCCTGCAGAGACAGCTGTGACGGAGGCCCCAACCTCACTGACTTTTATTACTCTTGCCCGTACCTGCTACGTCACCGCGAACGTGAAAGTCGTTGGTGGCCATGTGGACTGCACCGTCGTGTAATTCTTAGGATATTGTGTATAATGTGTCTTATTTGCAACAACAATAGATGTTGTAATGATTGGGCTAAAACATTTATTGAGCCCGAGGTAAAGACAGAGGTACCGGTACCTCGACTGAGGAGTGACTTACGACTATTTCGGGACACAAGCCGTCGCTCAGTCGATTTATGACAATTTTTTTTTGTCTTGAGTTGTGGGCAAAAATTTGAGTTACAAGCTGCAGTTTAGCACATAGTGATCAATTCTTCTTCTTCTTCTTCTTCAAAAAAAGAAGATGCTTCAAGCAGTTTATTGCTACTCCCAGTTAAAGTTTAGTGTCAAACTAAACGTGAAACAAAGAGAATTACCCGCTGTGTATTTCACCAAACTTTGCCTTACAAAAGTCCACTAGCTTAATGCTAACACATAATGGCAAACACTGTAGACAGGCTAAAAAAAACTAGCATCAATACTGCAGTGGTTATGAACCTTTAAACTAACATTTAAATACAAATGGCAGAAACTCATGAAGACAAAGCATATACAACAATATTCACAGGCATATATTCTTCATCCTCTGCGATAAGTTACTCATATTACTGCAGTTTAGTTGGGACGGTCTTATTCTGTTTCAACTTCAAATCTACCTGTGTGTATTATACTGCCCACCGGTGGCCAAGATCCACACATCAAGCATACAATTCCCACTGAATTAATGCATGAAAATTATGATGCACAAAATGTTTAGGTGTAGACATTCTATTTAATTATGTCATTACTGTATTGCAGTGGTTCTCAACTGTTGTCATCCTGGGACCCGGCTTTTCCTATTGTTGCAAAGTCTACTTTTGTAGGACTTTAAGAACAATAAAGAATCTGTTTTGTTTAAAGATAGCCCCCAAAAAAACATGAAGCCTTTTATTTTTAAATGCTTTTTCAAATTAGTTTGGCGTATCGCTTAAAGTATATTGTTAGCCATGACATCTGCTAGAGGCTGAGCTGCACTGTATTTGAGTGGCTAGAGCGTGAGGCAGTTATACTTCTTGTCGCTTACCCAATATGCTCCTTGTGTGAACTTGGTACACCTCTGTAGTACTGTATTGGTAAAAATAGAATAAGAATACATGTAATTTTTTAACTTGCTGTCCATGATCCACTTTTGGGTCCAGACCCTAGTTGAGAATTACTATTGTAGAGAGCTATTTCTGCGTATTTTGCCTTTGCCATTGCTTTTGTTTTGATAAATTATTATTTTTTCAATTTTTTGGCGGGGAGGATCTGGAACAGATTATTTCAATGGAGAAATATGATTTGAGATACAACAGTTTTGAGGTCCGAGCATGCTCACGGAAGGAATTAAACTTGTATTTTACACTGGAAAAATGGAATCTCATCATCGACCACCAAACAAAAATATCCCAGAAAGTATGCAGTGTTTACTTTGCTGAGTTTTAAGCGACCGTTTTTAATAGATTTTTACAGTATATTTCTGTATATCATGCCCTCGCATGTGAGATAGGAGAGCCACAGTCTGACGCATTTCAGCCATTTGTTGAAAGCCACTAGAAAAGTAAAGCATAAACACAAGGTACGTTTAAGTGTTTTAATAACCTTAGAAGGTTTAAAGCGTGTGGGAGTTATGCAACTACATAAAAACAAACAAAAAAAAACCCAGTTGATTCTTAGGTCTCTGTGTATTGCAGATTTTCACTTATTCTAGGTGGTCTGGAAAGCATCCCCCTGTGGCAAATGGGGGTTCACTGTACATACTGAAACATTGATCACGTATGTATGGTGGTTGTGGAAGATTGTTTAATAGCTCTGTGGGTCACTATAAACCACTGGCATAGATAGATGAACAAACATTATTTGTAATTACGTGATGTCTAAATCTACCCCCAAAAATTTCTCAATAGTGTTTTTGCAGCATTTTTATCTCTTAATAGCAACAGCGTGGTCTTATCTGACTCTGGTTTTGTCTGCTTTTCCACACCACACTCTTCCCTCCCACTGTACCCTACATACACACACCTCATGTCCACTATAGGTTCTACTGGGATTTCACAATGCTGCTGTTTATGGTGGGCAACCTGATCATCATCCCCGTAGGCATCACCTTCTTCAAAGAGGAGACCACCACGCCCTGGATCATTTTCAATGTGGTCTCGGACACTTTCTTCCTCATGGACCTGGTGCTCAACTTCCGCACAGGAATCATCATTGAGGACAACTCAGACATCATTTTGGACCCTGAAACCATTAAGAAAAAGTACCTAAAGACGTGGTTCATTGTAGACTTCATCTCATCCATCCCTGTGGATTACATATTCCTCATAGTGGAGAAAGGGATTGATTCTGAAGTGTACAAGACCGCTCGAGCCCTGAGGATCGTCCGCTTCACCAAGATCCTCAGCCTTCTGCGGTTGTTGAGGCTCTCGAGATTAATACGCTACATACACCAATGGGAAGAGGTAAGCCCTCATTGTTTCTAAAGGAATATTTTTTTTAATTTAGATTAACTTCTGCCACATAAGGTGAACAAACTCCCAATTTAGTCAACAGCAAAAGGTCACAGATTAGTTGTCTTGTACCCAACAATCTGTTTGCCCGTCTGAGCGCCTCGGGGCTCAATATTATGTCCTCACCTTCCCACCTCATGGTGAGAGCTGCATAATGTCAGCAGGATGTTTGAGCCTTAACAAATTGTTTTATTGTAATTACTGTTATTGTCACGCAAACCCCACCCCGGTCCTCGCTGTGCCCACCCCCCTTTGTCTCACTGTCTGACCTGGAAGTCCCACAGGTAGCATCAGACAGTCTAATAAGCAGCCTATTATCAGGGCAAACACAGTTAATCAATTAAGGCGGCGCTGAAAGAGCACATTAGGTACAATGGGAATAATGTGGAGCAGTATCGGGGAGGTCAACTGCAATTAAGGTCAACTGATTCTGATTCTGATTCTATACAGTACAAGCTCCACAATGAAATGCCACAAAAGCGATACAATTTGAAAATTAACTAAAAATTTTCTGGAAAAGTCTGCCTCAAAAGTCAAGTTTGTTTGTGGTGCTGCCACCGAGAGATAATGAAGAGGAAAAGTGTAATGACCTTTTGGTAAAAAAAAAGTGTAGTTGCCTACATTCAACCGCTGCGGATTACGTTCATAACTGAGAATCTACACAGACATAAAGAAAAATCACCATATTTAGCAAGGACCTTGGCACTTTTTTGATTGGAATTGTGACAGTAAGTTAAAATGACTGGGGCAATTATGCTATTAGGCTAATGGAATACAAAATGAAAACGCTCACAAGCACCACGGAATAGACGTTAGTTCAATCATTGACTAAGGTGACGTGGAAAAAGAAAAGAGCCACACTTAGCAATGCCCTTTCAACATTTGATTGAATGGGATAAAACAACCAAAGAAATGAAATGAAATGAATGAAAACACTCATAAGTAGCATGGAACAGACATTATAGTTCAGTCAGCAACCGAGAAGTGCCATTTGCGAGAGGATTCTCCAGTACAGTACATTTGTATGACTGTATTATACTCGGGAACAAGGTGGCCGACTGGTTAGCACATCCGTCTCACAGCTCAGAGGTCAAATCCGGGCTGTGGCTTTCTTGTGTGGAGTTTTCATGCTCTTCCTGTGCCTGCGTGGGTTTTCTTTGGGCACTCCGGTTGCCTTCCACATTCCTAAAACATGCATGGTAGGTTAAATGAAGACTCTAAATTGTTACTGGGCATGAATGTGAGTGTGAATGGTTGTTTGTCTCTATATGCCCTGCAATTGGCTGGCGACCAGTTCTGGGTGTGCCCAAAGTCAGATGGGATAGGATTGTGCCCACCCGCGATCCTAGTGATGATAAGTGGTGCAGAGAATGGATAGAAGGATGACTTGTTTTGAAATCAGAACTGAGAACTCGACCGGCATCATGAATGGCTGGTTCGATTTTAGCGCTTCCTCTGCACGTCACTAATTATTTGTTTTAAAAGCCGGCAGAGAAGGTAAGAAAGGCAGTCGCGTGGCAGACTTGGGCCTCAGCTTGATTTACTCCCCAAAGGATGCACTTGTCTGCGGCGTGCTCAGAGCATCAGCCAGACTCCAAGGAGAGGAGGTCCGGCAATGTCATGAGATCCTTCGACTTTGCATTTACACCGCTATTGGCAGGATGGTGTTGGCATTTTGCAGTGCTGAGCAGTGCGGCTGGCCTCCACTGCTCACTTGACCTTTGGATAATTGGATTTTTAAAGATATGATGTGATACACACACCGTGATGCATGATGGGATGTGATACTTGGCATGCATGGAGAATGAGCGTGGAGATGAGGGGTTGAGTGAGTGTCATCTCCCCTCCCCCTCTCGGAAGTCACGTCACTTATTTCATTTGGGACCTTGTAGATTTGCTCCATCGCTCACATGTGACGCAGTAGAGTTGCGATTATAGTAAAAAACAAACACAACAGACATACAAATCCTGTAAAGGTTAAACTGCCATTTAGGAAGTTGAGCACGTGCCGTGCAAGAGCCCATCCCCATTCCTCTTCATCAGAAAGTATCACTTCTCCCTCAGCTGAACTGACCTATTTTCATATTCCTCCATTGAGGTGCGTGTTGGCTGCTCTCACACTAAATTTGATTGATCCCATTTGTTAAATTTGAACAACCATAAAATGGTACTGTTCCCCCGCTATATCACAGTTCATTGTTCTGTCCCATTGAAATGAATGGAAATACTATTAATCCGTTCTAGCCTTCCACCAAAAAAGATGAATGTTTGTTTTTCAGTAAGAAAAATAGAATTCTATAATATTGTACTGTATAAAAACTTACAGTAATGACATAATTAAATAGAACGTAAAGAACTGAACATTGTTTTGCTTCAATTTAATGGACAGTGTGCTGCTCCTTCTGGTGTGCGGAGATGTTCACAACTGCTCAGAAAGCTGTAGTAATATTAGTCGATCTTCGCAGAGAATAAAGATATCAGCCCATCAATGGCATTTTTTGTATTGTTTAAGCTATTAAGCTGTTTATATTAAATACACAGCGTGTAATTCTCTTTATGTTTAGTTTGATGGTAAACTTTAATGGCAGTGGCAACAAACAGCTTGAAGTTGTTTCCTACAGTATATGGCAAACTGCTGCTTGTTTTGAAGTGAGTTGAATTGAGTTCACTGCCACCTTACAGTGCTCATATCGATCTCAAAGGTTTGCTCCCAAGTCAAGGCAAAAAAAAAAAGGCCATATCTCCAAAAACTCAGTCGGGTCACTCTTATCTCAAGGTACCGCTGTACTTACCTACTGCAATGCCGTTACATGTGGGAAAAGTGAGCCACAGTCACTGATGCACTTCCCAGCCATTTATTGGACACCGGCAGAACAGTAAAACACACTCATGCAAGAGCTGCTGTCAGCCACAGCTCACGTTCTGACACTCACATGCAGATTTACCGATGTCACACACCAACAAGCCCCGCCTCTTAAAGCGACATGTATGTAGACAGAATATGTACTGTATTTTCTATACATTTTATGATTGCGATTTGTTTTTTTGTGTTCAAACATGTTTGCAATGTGTTAAAAAGTGTGTTTTCACATGTTTAAATGTGAAGTGTGTGGGAGGGGTAAATGTTACTTTTTTCAAATACAGTCTTTCATTAGTTAAGATGACTGGCCATCCATGGCGTGATTGACATCTAAGATGACACAGACTATCCGTTGTTAAGGATCCTGATGGTCCCTGTCCATCATGTGCGCGTACAGTGTCCCTCCGCACACATGATGGCATGTGTGTCTGTACCCGCAGGCTTGCGTGAGTGTGTGTGACTGGACTGAAGTGTGTGAGTGTGTGTGTATTTGAGAGCGCTCATTGATGTCATGTGCCTTGCCTGCGCCCTGCTGTGTGTGATGGGGACTGATGGGAGCCTGTCATCCCCGCTCATTTATCAAACTCCGTGTAATCTGAAAGAGATTGTCGCTTCTGTGTGTGAAATTTGAATTCGAGGACTTGACAGTTAGCTATTTACAGTGATAGCCGAGTGAAAAAAAAAAACATTCGCACAGTAGGATGGATTCTTGTCTTAACTTCATGATGTCGCTGCCACACTCCAGATCTTCCATATGACCTACGACCTGGCCAGTGCTGTGATGCGGATCATCAACCTGATTGGCATGATGCTGCTGCTGTGTCACTGGGACGGCTGCCTACAGTTCCTGGTTCCAATGCTGCAGGACTTCCCCTCTGACTGCTGGGTGTCCCTCAACAAAATGGAGGTAAGGAACACGACTAGAAATCATTATACATAGTGAACTTCCAGTGACCAGTGAGAGTGCGATAACACCAAATTTAACACAGCTGCTCCCCATTCACAACTGAGACCTCGCAACACTAATTCGTCCCAATTTGGACATTTTCACTAAGGGTTGTAGTCACTTTTGTTGCCAGCTCTTTAGACATTAATGTTGATTTATTTTGAGAGGTCAGTAAATTTACTGTTATTCAAGCTGTACAGTTTACTTTACATTGTAGTCCTGTATCATTTCTTATGTGTTGTCCCATGAAAAGATACAATCAAACATTGAAATAAATGTGAGGGGTGTACTCACTTTTGTTAGATATTGGATATAAACCATGTGATTTCAAGCTACAATAGTTTGAATTAAATATAAGAAAATAAAGTGAATGATTCGATTAAAGATTTCTTAATTCAAAACCGCAACCAGAGCAACACCGGTTACCTAATGGTTAGGACGTCTGCCTTATACTGTAGGTCTGAGGTTGGGGGTTCGAATCTCAGTTTCGGCCTTTCTGTGTGGAGTTTGCATGTTCTCTCTGTGCTTCTGTGGATTTTCCCCAAATAATCTGACTTCCTCCATTATTAAAAAAAACAAGCATGTTAAGTTCTCTGAAGACTAGTGATTGACTGGCAACCAGTTCCGGGTGTACTCTGCCGCTCACCCGAGATCAGCTGGGATAGGCTCCAGCAACCGGGCAATTGCTGTAGAAATTGAATGGATGGAAAAAAAAGGCAACTGAGGTAAGAAAAAAAACAACAAAATGTGTTCTGGAACCAGTATTTCAATCAGTGACCTCTACAGGGTTAATATATAGTATGTTTAAAGACACTAAAGGGAAAAGTATTGTCAACAACCCTGCATAATTTGAATGATTAAAAAACTGCAAAGTACAGTATTTAAAACAAGGCTTCAGAAATGTGAAAAATTATGCCATGTTCTCGGCATTCTAACGCAGTGGGCGTGTCCGCTTATGCGTGCAAGCAAAAACCATTGAAAAATTGATGCAACTTCGTCTAGCAACTTTCTTATGCTTACACATCCCTACATGTTTGAGCTGTGAAAGCCTCTAATAGCTGGAATATATCCTACCGCTAACCACCAGCGAGCTTGAGAGTTAACAGGCAACTGTGGCTCCTTGTGGCTGGCGGACAGGCCGCAGCGTCACCTCCTTGCTTGGGAATTTAAATAACAACAACATGCTGTTATATAAATTGTGGCATCCAGGGAAGATGAAACTTTGGGGTAGGCATCGCTAACTAGGTACCGTATTTTCACGACCATAAGGCGCAGTCTCAGTTACGGGGTCTATTTCTGTATTTAACACATACATAAGGGCACATTACTGGGTGCAGACATGGTAAAACATACGCTAGCTTAAAACATATGGACCAAAACTGAGTTTGGTTGTACTTTATTGAAGTATTTAACAATTTTTTTGATCAATCATCATCTATAAATCCATCAAAGTCCTCATCTTCTGTATCTGAAATGAACAGCTGGGTAAGTTCTCCATCAAACACCCCAGGTTCCCTCTCGTCATTGTCGGAGTCAGTCTCGTTGCCGTGCGGCTCCTCAGAAATGAAAGCTCGAACAACAGTGCAAGCAGACATGTTAGCCCAAGCATCCACAATCCATTCACAAATTGTGGCGTAAGTCGCCCGGGCGCTGCCTCCTAGTCTTAGTAAAGCTGTGTTCGCCATCTGTCATCCATCGCTCCCACGCCGCTCTCAACTTTTACCCTGTTTACAGCGATATCCAGCGGTTGGAGTTCCTTCGTCAAGCCTCCCGGAATGATGGCAAGCTCAGAGTTATTGCACTCAGTCGAATGGTGACTGTAGAGACGCTTCTCCCGGCTGTTCTTTGCTCATGAATCCATTGCTCGAGTTGGTCTTCCAACTCGGGCCACCTCACCTTGTTTCTGCGGAAACTCAGCTTTGTCTTCTTGACTTGGCGAAGCTCGTTTTCCTGCTTCCTCCACTTGCGAACCATGGATTCGTTGATCTTGAATTCTCTTGCGGCTGCTCGATTCCTATGTTCCTCCGCGTAACTGATAGCTTGCAGTTTAAACTGTGCTTTGTAAGCGTGTCTCTTCGTAGGTGCCATTTCCGGGGGTCCTTAGCCAAACCGATGTTATTTTGCACAATGCACATACAATATACCTACTGGGGGCGTGCCTTTAGCGTCCTCCTTCACACGCACCCTTTAACATCTGTATGCTGTCCTCAGTCACGTCCGCCTTTTCTCTATATAAGCAGCGTGTCGGCAGGAAATGCTCCCAGTCAGTCAAGCGGAGCGCTCATCAAAGTCACACAACATTTACAGATTTTGGAACTCGGAGCACACATAAGGCGCGCCACATTATGAGGCCCCCTGTCCATTTTGGAGAAAATTTAAGACTTTTAAGTGCACCTTATGGTCGTGAAAATACGGTACCTGCATGCTGAAGTGATAGAAATGGGCCAAAGTAACTTGCAATTGCGCTGGATAACCAGTGATGCAAACAAAGGCGCTCAAGTTGTTATATAGTTAGGCAAAGTAGACTTATGCCGGACGACCAAGTGCCACGCCTAAAAAAATCAGAAAAACTACAACTGGTGAATAATTTAACAGTTTAATGCTATAGCTCCACAATTCAGTAATACATAGTTCTCAGTCATTATACATGTTTTCAGCAATTATATTTAAACATGTCCAATGTATTAAGAAAAAAAACTCGAAATTTATTTTACAGGCTCTTTAATTATGTACAAGCTAGCTTCATCAATAGAAGGAAATGATCATAGCCTTAGAGGCAAGCTTTAGCGGCATTGCGTGGGGTGGCTACACTAAAATCCCTGTTTAATCAGGAGTAGAAAACAAATACAGAATCAAGGTTAATGGCAAAAGTTGAAAATATGGTGTCGATCAAAACAAAACAAAAACCCACACTGTACTGTGAAACATTATTAGCTCAAGTGGTTGCATTATTATTATTATTATTGTTCCATGAAATGTTGTTGTTCGCAGCTCAGATCTAGAGAGATTTCAGCACGCTGTGAGATTTCCCTGTGCTTCAACACGATGGGGTGACGACAGGAAAGATAAAAGAGGGGAAGAGAGGGTTGAGGGTGAATATGGCTGGACAGCTGGCCTCTTTGTTGCTATGCATCTCGGAGAGATAAAAGCTGCTTGTTTATACATCTGTCTGTCGGCCTTTTACCGAGTGTGGGCAGACCACAGGCACATGGCCAAATGCACTTTTAAACAGATTTGTTCTTTTCTCAACGACAAGCTCAATGTCTTATACCGGTAATTGCCTCTCGATTTTGGCTTTGAGGGATTGGTGTCACCCTTGTTTTTATTGCTACGCATAGTAGGACATTAAATGAGACCATAAAACAAGATCTTGTGTGTTTAATGTGTTGATAGGACAGTTCTTTTAGTTGTAGGTAAGGAAATTCAATTGGGATTTAGCTGACTTGTTAATGAAAACAGAATAATAAAACACACTTAATGACCCTGTAAAGTTAAGCAGAGATTCCCCCCCCAAATATGTTATATATGTTTGAAGATATTAGCTAAAAAAGAATTACTACACTTAGAACTATGTCGTACTCAGTTGTGGAGATATAGCGTTAAATCTTCTGTAGTAAAATGCGCACTTGTCAGTTTCTGAAATAAAACCTTTATTTTCGATGAGATTTTCATTAGAGTTGTTTGGTTTTGTTGGGATATGATGTGAAACATTGAACAATGCAGTCTGCTAGGAGGCGTGGCTCTATTTTTGTCTTCATGGCGGTTGTCGGCTTTTGTGTTTGAACTTGTCATATAGAAAAACAACCATTTACTCTCACAAAAACATGTAAGGACAATATAGAGTCTTCAATTAACTTAACATGGTTTGGAAAGTGGGAGGATGCCAGACTACCTGGAAAAAAACAACAACACACAAACACAAAGGAGAACATGCGAATTTCACACAGGAGGACCTGAGCCGAGATTCAAACCCAGAACCTCTCCATTTTGTGGCATACATGCTAATTACTGTTCCACCGTGCTGCCTTACATAAGATATGTTTCATCTTTATTTATTGGTTATATTGGATATTATTGTGGAAATGGCTGCATGCAAGTTATCTGATAAAATGGATTTAAAAAATAGAAAGGCAAAATGATAAAAGATTAGGTTAGCTGTCAGGACTATTGCGAGTCACAAACAAAGCAAACAGTAGCTTATAGTGGTTGTCAGACTCGTCAGCCTTGTTTTTACACTTTACAGGACCAGTATGTGGTCAGAAATGTTATCATAAACTATGCACATCTGTGATGTTTGGCACTGGAAGAGTAAAAAACGACATAAGACAGTAAGAGAGAGTACTGCGGTTTTCCTGGCATTTAGACTATGTGCTTTTGACCCCATTCATGTTTTTGTATAAAAACAGCACTGCACATCAGAAGTGTCTTGTACAGTAGTTGTGCATGACACATGCGATCATTCGTGCATTCATTTTCCATACCGCTTATCCTCACTAGGGTCGTGGGCGTGCTGGAGCCTATCCCAGCTATCTTTGGGCGAGAGACGGGGTACACGATGAACTGGTCGCCAGCCAATCGCAGGGTACATAGAAACAAACAACCATGCGCACTCACATTCACACCGAAGGGTAATTTATAGCAGTGATTTCCAACCTTTATAGAGCCAAGGCACATAATTTTACAATTGAAAAATCTCACGGCACACCAACAAACAAAAATGTCACAAAAAATGGATACATTAATTACTGTATGTACTTCCTGCCATCTAATAGAAGAGCATTCATTTGTTCTGTCCGTCACTATGCCTCACTGGCATAAATAGATGAAAAAAGATACATTATTTATTGTAAGTATAATTTTTTGAGCAATTAAGTAAAACGTAATAATTTACCACAGCACACCTGAAGATCGCTCATGGCACACTGGTTGGGAATCACTGATTTAGAGTCTTCAATCAACCTACCACGCATGTTTTTGGAATGTGGGAGGAAACCGGTGTACCCGGAGAAACCCCACGCAGGCACGGGGAGAACATGCAAACTCCACACATTTGAGGCCGAATTTGAACCACCGTGCCGCCATATGCGATCATGTTATCATTAATTGAAAATTAATTATTATTATTATTTGATAACGGGATCATGTTATCATTAATTGAAAAAATGATTGCTCCTGCTCATTGATGATCAATGACACTCCTTTGTAGAACTCATCAATATTGGCAAAATCATATAAAGATATTTTTGACAACAGTTTAGTATTAGTACTGGTTGGAAAGGCCTGATTAGTACTATGAGGGCAAAGTATGTCATTTCATGAGGTTGAAATAATCAACCATGCCCAGGCATTTACACCCTGACCTCAAAAGAAGAGAGGAGATATGCTGTGCTTTTTGCTCAGAATTAACTCCAGACCATGTCCAATATACCTTTCTTTGACGTTATACACCATTAAAAACTTGATTGCCTTGAAGTCAGTCAGTAATTCCACTCATTGTCCCCTACTGAAATAGCCATACCACTGCCAGTATGATTTGTAAAATGTGTGGTTGAATTAATACAAGTTGAGACTGAAATCCAACAATATGACATTTTCTGAACTTGCTGTATGTCAGTAGGGGGCAGTGCATTTGGTCCCTTAATCCACCTCTTAATACGACCACTATCACGTCACAATTATACAGACCATCAATTATAAACAAAAACGTAATCTACAGTAATCGCACTCAACTGTGTCATTTACATCATTTGCATTGACATTTGGAGCAGTTCAGAATCAGTATTTATCTAATAACAAGACAAACACATAAAAGATTTAAATAAAATATAGTCGCCGTCGCCAGAGATGCATACATTATTAAACGTATTCATGTGTGCAGATCGGTACAGACAGTTGACTGTAACAAGTTTTGCTCTGACTAACCAATCAGAGCATGGGAAAATGCTGACGTCACAGAGGGCCAGCGGCCCAGCGCTCTGGCCCTGTGAGGATGAATTTGAAATCTGATTGGTTAAAGAAACAGTCCCATTTCTAATAAATTAGCAGTACTGATTCTGAAAACCCTGTGCAGATTAGATTGACACATAGAGGATCCATCCATCCAATTTCTGTACCGCTTATCCGCACTAGGGTCGCGGGCATGCTGCAGCCTATCCCAGCTATCTTTGGGCGAGAGGCGGGGTACACCCTGAACTGATCGCCAGCCAATTGCAGGGCACATATAAACAAACAACCATTCACACTCACACCTACGGGCAATTTAGAGTCTTCAATCAACCTACCACGCATGTTTTTGGGGCGTGGGAGGAAACCGGAGTAGCCGGAGAAAACCCACGCAGGCAGGGGGAGAACATGCAAATTCCACTCAGGTGAGGCCGGGATTTGAACCCTGGTCCTCAGAACTGTGAGGCCGATGTGCTACACATAGAGGTACTAGAAGCAGTGCGGCCATGAGAAATGCGAACATCCAAGCAACATTCATAGACGAGCTTATATAAACCTACAGTACATGGCAGATTGAAGGATGACTTTGCTCTGTTTTGGTTCATTTTGAAGTTGTGGAGGGATTTCTGAATGACAGGACACTGACTCGTCCATCGCGCTCTCCCCTTGTACAATCAGAGACAGCCAGTCCCCAGAGAGCCGTCACTCTCAAGTAAAGAGCTGCTCTGGTGTGGTGCAGCCTGCCTCGGGCCACCTGAGACCACCCCCCTATTGAGTGGTTGACAACTTGTAACATTAGCCATTGTGTTGCAGCCAAGACATCCATCAAAGTTCACACCCTTTACAGTGGCTTTGGTAGCAAGGGGGGCTCTCAAGCAGGACCCATGGAGGGCGTTGAGAACATCATGTAACGGTGATTGACATCTGCTAACCAGTAATTGGATTCAGTAGAACTTGTAACACCTCAGGGACTGAGGCTGTTTTCATAATGTACCACAACGTCAATCCATCCATCCATCCATTTTCTGAGCCGCTTCTCCTCACTAGGGTCGCGGGCGTGCTGGAGCCTATCCCAGCTGTCATCGAGCAGGAGGCGGGGTACACCCTGAACTGGTTGCCAGCCAATCGCAGGGTACATAGAAACAAACAACCATTCACACTCACAGTCATGCCTACGGGCAATTTAGAGTCTCCAATTAATGCATGTTTTTGGGATGTGGGAGGAAACCGGAGTGCCCGGAGAAAACCCACGCAGGCACGGGGAGAACATGCAAACTCCACACAGGCGGGGACGGGGATTGAACCCGGCACCTCAGAACTGTGAGGCTGACGCTCTAACCAGTCGGCCACCGTGCCGCACAACGTCAATCCATTAATTCATTTTGGATTGTATTTGGTAAAGCTATAAGTAGCCTTGTCCATCGCAAGGTTTATTTAAAAGGTAGTTGTTGTGACGGAGCCTTCCTGTATTAGTAGAGTTCACAGCTGACTTTCTCTATAGTACTGTGTACAGTCAATCCCCACAAATAGGGGGAAAAAAATTCAGATTATATGATTTAGAAAAATGAACCAGAAATGTCTATGTAGCAGATCAAAAACATAGACTCTCAACATGATTCTGATTTTGTCAGCATTTTTATCACAGATGCTGAAAAAGAGAACACAAAAGCTTGTCTCACATTTGCAGAAAAACATCGTAATGTTCCGAAAGACCTTTGATGCAATATTCTTGGATTTAACATGACAAAAGTTGAACTTTTTGGAATGCGTGTAGCCCGTTATAGCTGGCGTAAAACTGAAACAGCATTTTGTAAAAAGTACATCACGGAAACAGTGAATCATGGTGGTGGAAGTGTGCTTGTCTGCGGCTGCCTGTTACTTCAGCACCTGGACAACTTGCTGTGATTAATGGTATAATGAATTCTGCTGTAAACCAGACAATCCTGCAGCTGAATGTCCGGCGATCAGTTCATGCCCTCAAGCTCAAGTGCTCTTGGGTTATGCAGCAGGACAAGACCCGAAACAAGTCTGAAATAAATAAAGCCAAGACAAAGTCCAGACTTAAATCCAACTGAGATGCGCTTAAATGGGCACTTCATGCTCAAAAACCCTCCAAAATGACTGAGTTAAAAATAATTCTGCAAAAAGAGTGGACACAGCACCATCCATTCATCCATTTTCAACACCGCTTATCCTGGTTAGGGTCGCGGGGCGCTGGAGCCTATCCCAGCTGACTTCGGACGAAAGGCGGACTACACCCTGAACTGGTCTCCAGTCAGTTGCAGGGCACATATAGACACGGACAACCATTCGCACTCACATTCGCACCGTCACTGAGTGGAAACTGAGCCTACGCTCCTCGCACCAAAGTCAGGCGAGTGTACCACTACACTATCAGTGACTGACACAGCACCAGTCAACGCTAGATTTCAGTTATTGCTGCCAAGTGTGGCACAAACAGTTATGAGGTTCAGGGGCAATTATTTTTTTACACAGGGCCAGAAGGGTTGGGATTTTTTCCCCCCAACAAATAAAACCATCATTTAGAAACTGCATTTTATACTTGAGTTGTCTTTGTAAGATACTAAAATTGGTTTGATGATAATTTTTCAGCGGCACGGTGGCCGACTGGTTAGAGCGTCAGCCTCACAGTTCTGAGGACCCGGGTTCAATCCCCGGCCCCGCCTGTGTGGAGTTTGCATGTTCTCCCCGTGCCTGCGTGGGTTTTCTCCGGGTACTCCGGTTTCCTCCCACATCCCAAAAACATGCATGAATTGGAGACTCTAAATTGCCCGTAGGCATGACTGAGAGTGCGAGTGGTTGTTTGTTCCTATGTGCCCTGCGATTGGCTGGCAACCAGTTCAGGGTGTACCCCGCCTCCTGCCCGATGACAGCTGGGATAGGCTCCAGCACGCCCGCGACCCTAGTGAGGAGAAGCGGCTCAGAAAATGGATGGATGGATGGATAATTTTTCACGGCACTGTATAATTTCAATATCACTCAGTAGGCCGTTAGTTAGCAAGCTACTTCCGGCTTCATGGAGGATGACAAAATGGGCGGAACAATTATGATTCTTGTATGAGACAGCTTCTTTTATGCCTTACTGACGCAAACTAAATTCATGAATCTATATCTTTGTCCATATTGTCAAGAAGATTGAATGTGCTCTTCCTTGGACAAAGTTTTGTGGAAATTGGTTTTGTATTTCTGCATCATCCTGCCAACTGTAGCCGTCCTACTAAATACTAATTTTACTATCTCAAAATGACTGGTGAAGGAGCTAGCGTTGGCCTAACATTTTTGCACAGTAATGTATATCAAGTTTGAATCAACTTTGGTACCAGGCTGCAGTCACATTTTCCCTTTGTCTCTAAAAATGTGCTTGAGTTGACCTCGCCCTCCCTCAGCTTCACTACACTACATTCCATAGGACCCCCCGCAGAATTAAGACCTCACGCACTGACAAGGAGTGGAAGAAAAGTCGCAGACAGAGAATGCCAGACACACTAAAGCCAGATAAACCACTGTAAACCGAGCCGGTGAGTGTGTGACATGGTCGGCCCAAGAGCTTTGTCGCATTTGTGTAGATTATCTTTTGATATTTGTTCAGCTAATCAGCCACTGGACATTTGGTCATTTGCCCATTTGGACATTTTCACTCATCTGCTTCTTCCCGTCTGTCGTTTTTCAGTCACACAAAATTTCTTCATGCTTCACTACTTCAAAGTTTGTGTGGAGAGACCCTTATGCCTGGATCAGACTACAAGACAAATTGGGTCTTTCCCGATTGCAGTATGTCATACTCAGTGTTGCCACAGTTACCTTGAAAAAGTACCTTAGTTACTTTGCTGATTACTTGATTTCAAAAGTAACAAAGTTAGAAAAAAGTAACCTTTTAGTTACTTTTAGCAGCTGCCAAGTGGCAGGAATATCACTTATCCACAGTACAAAAAAAGCATTAGCTTAACCATACCCATCACTTGGTAATGTACACAAGTTACAGAATTATGTCATCAACATGAAGCAATAACTTAAATATTAGTGTAGCTGAAGCCACATTAAACGAGCAACTTAGTGCAAACTTGACATGCCAGCACAATATAGTTAAGTTCCTAAAAGTAAACAAGCATACCATTCTCAGTACACTGCCGATTGTGGTCCATGAAAGCAACTGTATGTGTGTGCGTGAGCGTGCCTTTGTGCGTGCTTGTACGTAAACGTGAAAGTGAGTGACACACACACGCACACACAGACACACACACATACACCACAGATACTGATAACATTCAGGCTGAGAGCAGGCAGGAAGTGGTTTGATAAGGAGCTGGTGAAGGAACTGACTGTTATCTGAAAAGGGGACCCACTCGGCTTCCAGATCCCATGAGAGAGCGAAACGAGATCAGCGTGCGCTGTATGCTTCAACTCGATCATAGCCTTGTAAATCTGTATTGTTGATTTTTTTGTCATAAATACTCAAAATCCAAGTTTGGTGTATCAGGATTCTTGTTTGAAAACACCACCAAACATTAAAAGAACCGGGAAGAAGGAATTCCATCGACTTTTTCCTTGCGAGGCTGGCTGGGCAACTCCCGGGTCTCGCTGAATTCCTAATACCAAATGTTGACAATGGCGACCAAGTATGTTGAAGCGCCGGTCACAATACGCAATCCTATTGGTCCATGTCAAGGTGCGCTGTCGGAGAGTTGTCATTGATATGTCACACTCCACGGAAGATATGCCCCAAAAAAAATCAAGCATGCTAGACTTTTAATTTTGGCATCATAGAGCCAAATCGATGGTCGTGGATTATTTCACACTACAAGAAGTTTTGTCGTTCCTGATAAAATATGTCTGGTCCAATCTGGGAAATCGCCCACGATAGCTAATTGGGCCAATTATTGGGGTTAAAATCCTGTAGTCTGATCTAGGGATCAGTTTGTGTGTTAGTTGTCCACTTTGGACCCCAATAAGTATAGAAAGTCTCGGCACCCTTCGCACAATGGTCATTGCACCGGACTATTGCTATATTAGTAATTTGAACTGCTCTAAGTGCTAGAGGACTCTGCATCTTTTTGCACAATTGTAAAAAAAAAATAAAAATAATTTGAACCGGCATTACCAGATAACTAGCAACCCTTTATTGCTCAGTCACTGTTTTTGTCAATGTCTTTATGTCTCAAAAGTGTTCTCTGTCAATTGACTGTCTGTTGTCGCACTAGAGCGGCTCCAATTACCGGAGACAAATTCCTTGAGTGTTTTTTGGACATACTTGGCAAAAATGGACTCTTAAAATGGACTCAAAAATTGATTCTGAACTGGACTGCATCTATACCAGGCGTTCACAAACGTTTTAGCTCACAGTGCACGACTAAATGCCATCAGAATTATTCATTTTAATTTAATCAAAATATTAATGAACTGCTTAGAAGAAAGGAATTTAAAGGGTAAGTTTGGAATCACCCCCCCCCCCCTCCAAAAAAACAACAAAAAAAACTTTTTTTTCATATTTGATGAAACAGTCATTATGAATTGACAGTAAATACATGGTAAATATGATGTGTGAAAAATATCAGCTGTCTCTTGCCCCATCTTGTACATTTAAGTTGATATACAAGGAACTACCGTGTCCAAGGAAAAACAACCAGTCAGAGACAGAAGGCATGACTTATGAGGTGTCAGTCCTTTGTTGTGCACTTGCAGGCACACTCATCGCGGGCACACCTCTGTGGCCTCGCACTGAACTGTTACCTTGCTACCCCAGAAAAGCACCGGGTTCGTTATTGAGTATTACTATAACACTAAATGTTATCAGTTTGAAGTTTTATTTTTTGCAAGGCCACAGGGTTGTATCTGCGATGAGTGTGGCCGCGAGTGCGCGACAAATGATTGACACCTTGTAAGCCTCACCTTCTGTCTCTGATTGGTTGGTTTTCAACAGGCACGTTGGTTTCTTGTGTATCAAATGAGAGGCACAAGATGGGACTTGACATATTTATCGTCTTCTGCTGTCATGCCATAATGACTGTTTTAGCAAATATGACAAAAAGTGTTTTTTTGTTTTGGTTTTTGAAAATGATTTCAACCCACCCCTTTCATCACTGCCAAACGTAAAAACAGCAAAAGTCAACCTTAGTAACTTGTGACAATATGTATGGTGATCGTGGTGATGCGATGTATTTTTTTCCCAAATCTTGGGTGGAATTTAGAACTGTACCAACTCAGGAGCTTTTGGGTTTTGAGGTTGCTCCGCTGTGAGTTACTAAATGCCCCACTTCTTGAAGCAGCTGACCGTAATTGACCACTTTGTTGTCAGTCAGGATGTAAAATTGTATCGGAGCATACATTCACCAGTCACAAAATGAGCTACACCTTTACAATCTGATGACATGTTATATAAGCTGAGTAAAACAAACAAAAAAGCCTTTTCAAAGATAATAATCCTCAATTTTGGATGTCATTACTAGTGTAGCGTGTGCATGTTCCAATCAATACAATGGCCAGAGAGTGTACAAAGAGGCATATTAGGCTAGTCAAGATGTCGATGTGCAGCTGATGGAGATGTTGATTATCAACACAGACAACGACAGTTCCCAAACTGAACCCTCTTGGGAGAGCAGTTGAGACTCCGTCCTCTCTTTTGACTGAGCTATTTCAGAATCAAAGTGCTCGTTGTTCATCTATTATTGAATCTGTTGCACTCCACTGTTTCTCTTTCTGTTTCCACAGCCACTATTTAGCCTCAGCCCACTTGGTGGAGCTGTGTTTATTTTTGGAGTCTTCAATGAAGGAGAGGTGCTTGACGCTGTAGGCCTGTAACAATGTTCTTCCTTTTCTATTGTTTGCATTTGGTCTGTAGGTGACTGCTCGAAGGCTACATTTACACTAGGTTCCCGGCGGCCACGGCAGCTCTATTTGACATGGAGTTTTGGCTGTTTTCAAGAATTCAAGTCTTGCCTAGTTTTCTCACAGTCTATCACGTTATCCGTGGTGGAACTTGAGGGAGGAGGGGCACTACTTTTCGGCTCGCGATTTACCATGGACGCCGGTATGTTCCCTCCAAGCTTGTCACTGTCTTTTGGGGTCCCTCGCGTTCGGTCAGGGCTTCTACGGATTCAAAGTGTACGCCAGGCAGCTACTGAGCAGGTTTGGCATGTTTGTCCATCCTGTTTAGTTATTTACATTCTATTCAATAATGTTATTACCCTGTTTTTATGAAGTACAATATTATAGAGTGCTATTTTTCCATGTTAAAAAACTTTTTTTTCGGTGGGGTGCTGGAATGGATTAATGGCATTTCCATACATTTCAATGGGGAAAGATGATTTACGATAGGTGCGTTTTGAGTTACAAGCGTGGTCATAGGACGAATTCAGCTCTTATCTCAAGGCAACATTGTATCGTTTAAGTCATAATATGACATTTTGCTGCCGTCTGACTAGCAAAACAAACAGCTGATAACCAGAGTCACTGTCATGCAGGCTGCTCTGATTAGTTGTATTTAGCAAGCTTTCATTATAATTTTCCTCTGAGGAAATTATTTTCAACCCTCTTTGCTCAGCTGATGAGGCCTGGAAGAATCCCCCCGACGGTGTTTCCGTTCCCCTTCTCTGTCTTTGTAATGCATCCCCATCCCTTGAGTTCTTATTTGTCTAAGTGTATTTTTGTGACCCTGGTCTCCCAAGGCCTTTCCCCTGCTCTCTTTCAAAACACGCCTTTTTATTTAAACAAAAACATACGCATGCTTTATTAGTCAAATAATGAATTGTCCCTCTCTTTTTCTTTTGACAGAATGATACCTGGTCTGAGCTGTACTCTTTTGCCGTCTTCAAGGCAATGAGCCACATGCTGTGCATCGGATACGGCCGTCAAGCCCCTGAGAGTTTGTCAGATATCTGGCTCACCATGCTGAGTATGATCGTGGGAGCCACTTGCTACGCTGTTTTTATTGGCCACGCCACAGCTCTCATCCAATCCCTGGACTCCTCCAGACGGCAATATCAAGAAAAGGTAGGCCAGTAAAATAACTGAATTGTTTCTGAAATCCAACTTTAAGTAGCCATGATGTTAAACGATTTCATTGTACCGTAAATCGTCTGGATCAGCCTGTCCCCTCACCTCATTGAAGAAATCATCACTGTTACTCCCCTCCTGTTCGACTGATTTGTATTGTATATGTATAGTGACACGCGCACAAGTGGCAAACTATAAATAGCAACGCCAATCAACACTGCATGGATGCACTCCCCAGACACAGCATTAGGTACACTAATTTAATAATGTTCAATTGTGACGCTGTCAGAAGCGCGGTGAATAGTGATTAGCACATTTGCCCCACAGATCTGAGGTTGAGGGTTCGACTTAGAGGCTGACACGGGAATGGATTATGACTCCCGCTCCTTCCCACTCCCAGAGAGATTGATCCCATTGTCTCCCAATCCCAAGTGTGTGTTTAAAAAAAATTCTGCTCCCTCCCACTCCCACAAAGATTGATCCCATTCCCTCCCAATTCGGAGCTAAAATTCTTCCCCAGTATAAAATATGCAGTACACGAGTCACACCACAGGTGCCTTAGAAACCGTAGTAAATACAGTAAGTACATTGACTTACCGGATTAATCAAGAAACAAAACATAATTTTATTCATAACCTTATTGACATTTGAAACATAAACACGGTCCAAAACTTTAGTTCAAACAAAACAAAAAACAACGTAACATTGAACTGCTAGAGAACATGAGTCCAGGAAGCCTATATGTTGCTATGCAGGAACAAAAAAGCATGTGGGATGTGTTGTTATCTGACAACTACCTTTACCCACATCTTTATAACAGAATCATATTAATTCCAGCTGAATTAATAAATCACATCTGAGACAGTAATATATATAGATTAAGTGAACTTTTAAAACCGATGCTTAAGAAGCAAACACACATGCTTAAGAAGCAAACACACATCCCGGAAAAATGTCAGCCTCTCGTTTGAATCTCAGCATTCCTGCTGGAGTTCACGTACTCCCTGTGCTTGCGTGGGTTTCCCCCGGGTAGTTCAGCTTCCTCCCACATTCCAAAAACATGCATGTTAGCTTCATTGAAGACTAAATTGTCCATTGATGTAAATGTGAGTGTCAATGGTTGTTTGCGTTTATGTACCCTATGATTGGCTGGTGGCCAGTCCAGGGTGTACAGTGCCTCGTGGCCCAAAGTCAGCTAGGATTGGCTCCAGGTCACCCACGAAACTAGTGAAGACAAGTGCTATAGAAAATGGATGGATGGATGTTTTATAGTAGTTAACTTATTTTTATATTTGTAGGATAACTAGAAATATTTAAAAGCGACTCACCATAATTAATAAAATTTAAGCCGTTTTTTATTTTGCTATTAAAAGTGGTTAACTTAGTTTTACACTTGTATGACTGGTAACAATGTCAATATTACTGAAAGATCCCCTGTACAGTTATTAAAGGTCTATGGGTGATGAGAATGGCGGCACGGTGGACGACTGGTTAGAGCGTCTGCCTCACAGTTCTGAGGACCGGGGTTCAATCCCCGGCCCCGCCTGTGTGGAGTTTGTATGTTCTCCCCGTGCCTGCGTGGGTTTTCTCCGGGCACTCCGGTTTCCTCCCACATTCCAAAAACATGCGTGGTAGGTTGATTGAAGACTCTAAATTGCCCGTAGGTGTGAATGTGAGTCCGACTGGTTGTTTGTTTGCATGTGCCCTGCCATTGGGCTGGCAACCACTTCAGGGTGTACCCCACCTCCTGCCCGATGACAGTTGGGAAAGGCTCCGGCACTCTCGCGACCCCTGTGAGGACAAGCGGCTCGGAAAATGGATGGCTGGATGGATGGATGGGTGACGAGTGTTTGACTCAGTGATGGATTATTATTATCCATTATCTCAAATGGAAAAATATAAATCAACGTATATTTCTATTAACAGAGATATTTCAATACAATTCGATGTACCTCATGTATTCTATATTGAGAGATGTCTGTTAATAAAAATATACCGTATTTTCACGACCATAATGCGCACTTAAAAGTCTTAAATTTTCTCCAAAATGGACGGGGTGCCTTATAATGCACGTGTCTTATGTGTGCACCGAGTTCCAAAATCTGTAAATGTTGTTGTGTGACTTTAATAAGCGCTCCGCTTGACTGACTGGGAGCATTTCCTGCCAACACGCTGCTTATATAGAGGAAGGTGGACGTGACTGAGGACAGCATGCGGGCGTAAATGGGGAAGGGTGCGTGTGACAGAGAACGCTAAAGACACGCCCCCAGTAGGTATATTGTTCCGGTATGTGCATCGGTTTGGCTAAGTGCTAAGGACCCCCGAAAATGTCACCTACGAAGAGACACGCTTACAAAGCACAGTTTAAACTGCAAGCTATCAGTTACATGGAAGAACATGGGAATCGAGCAGCTGGGAGATAATTCAAGGTCAACGAATCCATGGTTCGCAAGTGGAGGAAGCAGGAAAACGAGCTTCGCTAAGTCAAGAAGCTGAGTTATCCGCGGAAACAAGGCGAGGTGGCCCGAGTTGGAAGACCAACTCGAGCAATGGGTTAATGAGCAAAGAACAGCTGGGAGAAGCGTCTCTACAGTCACCATTCGAGTGAGTGTAATAACTCGGAGCTTCACGAAGGAACTCCACCGCTGGACATCGGTGTAAACAGGGCGTTCAAAGTGAAGTTGCGAGCGTGTGGGAGCCATGGATGACAGATGGCTAACACAGCTTTACTAAGACTAGGATGCAGCGCCGGGCGACTTATGCCACAATTTGTGAATGGATTGTGGATGCTTGGGCTAACGTGTCTGCTTGCACTGTTGTTCGAGCTTTCGTAAAAGCCGGCATCATTTCTGAGGAGCCGCACGGCAACGAGACTGACTCAGACAATGACGAGAGGGAACCTGGTGTGTTTGATGGAGAACTTGCCCAGCTATTCATTTCGGATATAGAAGATGAGGACTTTGATGGATTTGTGGATGAGGATTGATAAAAAAATAACGTGAGTACATTGTTAAATACTTGAATGAAGTACAACCGAACTCAGTTTTGCTCCCGCTGCCTTTTTAATAACATTGTTTTAGCGTGCATGCATGTTTTTTTAGCTAACGTATGTTTTACCATGCCTGCGCCCAATATTACGGTGCGCCTTATGTATGTGCTAAATACAGAAATAGACCCCGTAACTGAGACTGCGCCTTTTATTACGGTGCGCCTTATGATCGTAAAAATGCGGTAAGTGCACAGTGACTTTCCGAATACCTGTACAAACTCCACACAGCAAGGCCGGAGCCCAGATTCGAACCCAGAACCTTGGAACTGTTTGGCAAAGTTGCTAACCACTTGTGCTAAATATGGGAAACGTTGAAGAATCTAAACTACTTGAATGTTTACCAGTGCAAAAAAACACCTTGTGTTTGACCTTTGAGGCCTTTTGAGGTACTACAGTACTTGGAGTAATTGTAATTACACTTTATAAAACCAATTTATTCCATTACATTCACTTGTTATCATGTTTTAATATTTTTATACAATACAGTGTCGGGCTGCAACTAACAATTATTTTAATATCGATTAATCTGCCAATTTGTTGTTTTGATTCGGATAAAAAATATTTTTTAAATTTACATTATTAAACATTATTATTATTATTTCATACATTATTTCAAATTCACAGTACAGAAAATCAACAAACTTAAATTTACTTATGATTCAGTTACTGGTTTGGTCCATAACATGTCCAATAATAGGCCAAAACCTTTTTCTAAAGTAAAAGCAGATGTTGGCGAATGTCTTATTTTAATTAACCACAAGATAATCAGTCTGCTGTCACGAAGCACTACAGAAATCTGAGAATATTCACAGTTGAGAGGCTGATGTCTCTAAATGATAATTAATTTTCAAAACCGTTGTCGATTCATTTGATAATTGAATAAAATGGTAAATGGACTGCACTTCTATAGCGCTTTACCTACACGATCACAGTGCCCAAAGCACTTTACAAAGCCTTACATTCACCCATTTACACACCAATGGGCGGCTGCTGCCAGGCCCACTGGGAGCAAATTAGGGTTCAGTGTCTTGCCCAAGGACACTTTGACATGTGGACAGTCGACCCTCGGGTCATTGGACAACCCACTCTACCAACTGAGCCACAGGCGCCCCATCAGTTTGTTGTCGATTAATCAATTAATTGTTGCCCCTCTAATACAGTGCTTATTAAAAACACCAACAATTGTGATGTTTTCTGGCTGTCTGGAATGTAATTAATGACATTTCACTTCATTTCAATGAGGATAATTGATTTGCCATATGAGCTTAGTCGCGGAACGAATTAAACTCCAAAGTTAAGGTACCACTGTATTTTGATCAGAGTGTGTTTTTGTAATCAGACACATTGTGAATGAGCATGGAGAGATAAGAGCTGCAGCAGAGGCCTGTGCAGGAAACAGAGCAGCCTCTCTGTTTCTAAGCAGAGTCTCTCCAAGTGGGGGAGTGCTGTTTGCACCCAGCAGCCAATCAAAGGCCCCGGGTGTGTTCAGTCAGGTAGAGGCCGCACATCGCCAGGGGCGGGGCCTATGTGGCCGTGCTAATGTGATGATGTGGAAGGGAGACAGAGGGGTGAGGGGCGGGAGAGTGTCTGATATGATGTCCCCCTTGGGCAGCTGTAGAATTGATGAGGCAGCAGACCTGTGTGTCCTGCAAATGTCATCTTGAAGGTGACGTAGGGAAACATGGCTGCCTCCCTGGCTGTCTTCGAAACTGTTCATTTATTGCCTACTCCCTAATCACTCCATAGGGATTTTTATATATTCGACAATATAGTTTGCAAAAAATCCTGATAAAGTGATTAGGGAGTTAAGGAATGAGTGAATGTGATTCATTCAAGGATTCCCTACTCATTAATCACTATTCAGTGGTGGCTTGTGATATGAATTTAATTTGTTCCGTGATCACGATCTCAACTTAAAAGAATCGTATCTCAAAACATCTTTCCCCATCGACATGAATGGGAATGCCAATAAACTGTTTCAATAAAAAAAAAAATAGTACTAATAGTATGATATTGTACTTTATTTATTGTATTTTTATTAACTAGAATGTAAAGATTGGAACAGTTTTTGCCAAATGTTTTGCTTCAATTTAATGGACAGTTTGCTCCTCTTGATGTGTGCACCTTGGCCATCAGGGGGCAGTCTAACACAGAGATAGTTATACATGGAACCTATCAAAACTCCTCAGTTAGTTGCAGTAATATTAGTCGTTCTATGCAGAAGATAAACAATATATGCCTGTGAGTGTTGTTATATTATCTGTCTGTGTGTTGCTTCACCATTTGTGTTCAGATATCCGTTGCTTAAAGGGTTATAACGCCATGATATTGATGCTATTCGCTAGCCTGTTTATGATATTTTGCAATGTTTGTTAGCATTAAGCTTACTGACTTTCCTAAGCCAAAGCTATGTGGTTGTTTTAAATTCTCCTTTTATGTTTAGTTTAACAGTAAACTTCATCTGGGAGTGGCAATAAACAGTTTGAAGCCTATTTTTGAGGAATTGTTTACTATCTGAAAAACAGCTGCTTGTTGTGAAGTCAGTTCACTGTCACCATTCAGTGGTCGTATCTCAAATTTCAGCTCGGAAGTCAAAGCAAAAAATAGGCTGAACGACGGCTCATATCTCGATAAACTTGGAAGTCAAGTCACTGGTATCTCAAGGCACCACTGTACTGTACATGTATAGTGACTGCGTTCGAAATCATTCACTCATTCCCTACTTCCTAATCATGCTATAGAGATTTTTATATCTTATCAAACTATATGTTTTATAGTGCACTATATAGTTCACTCATCAGTTCGGTTGGGCATCGAGAACCAAGTGGAACCGGGACTAACGTTCTGGTTGTCTCGGAATAATTCAAATAAAAAAATGTGGGTTCCCAGTTTTGCTGCCTACAGTCTGCCACGCCCGAAGAAGAAAGTGGCGAAAACCAACGAAGAAGCGGCAAAAAACAACGAAGAACAACCCGCACGAAGATGTGCTTGTGCCCAACGGCAGTGGCGAACAAAAGTATTAACTATGTTAAAATAAATGAATAAATTAATAAATTGCCCTTAGTGCAACACTTGGATTAAGATTATTTTGTGCAAAGGATGCTTGCATGATGTGTAGAAGTCTGACGTGCGCCATCCCGCTCCGAGCCTCAGCCTACACTGCTTGGAACTTCAATTGGGTGAGTGAAACAATCAAATACGTCTGTGCCAACACTGAGGCAACTAACATGTTAAACGGTGGGTTGCACTCTTGCACTGATGGTTTTTAGTGTTGATTTTAGTCTTCAAACCAACGTAAGAGCTCATGGCAGACACAAAAATAAAATATAAATTATTTTATCATACTGGAAAGAAATCAGAGACTGTCGCATTAAAAGCTTAACATTGAGCTAAAACGTCACCAAAGGTCAAACTTGCAACTTTTAGCTGAAACAATAATTAATGACCCCTCCTTGAGAGGGTTTGTGTGTCCCAGTGATCCTAGGAGCTAAGTTGTCTGGGGTTTCATGCCCTTGGTAGGGTCACCCATGGCAAACAGGTCCTAGGTGAAGGACCAAACAAAGCACGACTCCAAAAACCCCTATGATGAATACAATAAATGGAAATAGGTTTCCCTTGCCCGGACGCGGGTCACCGGGGCTCCCCTCTGGAGCCAGGCCTGGAGGTGGGGCTCGAAGATGAGCGACTTGTGGCCGGGCCTACACCCATAGCGCCCGGCCGGGCACAGCCCGAAAGGGTAACGTGGATCCCCATTCCCATGGGCTCACCACCTGTGGGAGGGGCAATAGAGGCAGTGTGAGGTGGGCGGTGGCCGAAGGGGGGGACCTTGGCGATCTGATCTCCGGCTACAGAAGTAGTGTACGTTGGGGTTCACCCTGGTGGACGAGAGGGTCGCCTCCCTGCGCCTTTGGGTAGGGGGACGCGTCCTGACTGTTGTTCCTGTCGATGCACCAAACAGCACTTCAGAGTACCCACCCTTTTTGGAGCCCTTGGAGGGGGTGCTGGAGAGCGCTCCCGCTGGGGGCTCCATCGTTCTGCTGGGGTACTTCAATGCTCATGTGGGCAATGACAGTGAGAGCTGGAAGGGCGTGATTGGGAGGAACGCCCCCCCCCGATGAAAACCCGAGTGGTGTTCTGTTATTGGACTTCTGTGCTCACCATGGATTGCCCATAATGAATATCATGTTCAAGCATAAGGGTGTCCACACGTGCACTTGGCACCAGGACACCCTTGGTCGCAGTTCAATGATCGACTTTGTGGTTATGTCATCGGACTTGCGGCCGCATGTTTTGGACACTTGGGTGAAGAGAGGGGGGGAGTTGTCAACCGATCATCACCTGGGGGTCTTGTTCATGAGTGAGGGAAGAACGGAATGGGAGATCAACAGGCGGATCGGTGAAGCGTCTGCAGTGATGGGGACTTTGAATCGGTCCGTTGTGGTGAAGAAGGAGCTAAGACGAAAGGTGAAGCTCTCAATTTACCAGTCTATCTACGTTCCTACCCTCACCTATGATAGCAAGCTGTGGGTCGTGACCGAAAGAACAAGATCCCGGATACAAGCGGCCAAAATGAGTTTACTCCGCAGGATGTCCGGGATCTCCCTTAGAGACAGGGTGAGAAGCTCGGTCATCTGGGAGGGGCTCAGAGTAGAGCTTCTGCTCGTCCTCCACATTGAGAGGAGCCAGATGAGGTGGCTCGAGCATCTGAATAGGATGCCTCCTGGACGCCTCCCCGGTGAGGTGTTTCGGGCACGTCCCACCGGGAGGAGACTCCGGGGGACGACCCAGAACACGCTGGAGAGACTACGTCTCTCGGATGGCCTGGGAACGCCTCAGGATCCCCTCAGTAGAGCTGGATGAAGTGGCTGGGGAAAGGGAAGTCTGGGACTGCCTGCTACTGCCCCCGCGACGCGATCTCGGATAAGCGGAGGAAAATGGATGTATGGATGGAATAATTAATGACTATTCAGTCAATTGGGTTAGTACCACACACATTGCCTTTTAGTCCATATGTTTGATATTGATTCTGATTATAAAGAACCCCAAGTAAAATGTGCATTTCAGTTTATGCTGCAAGCATTCATAATTTGGACACCCTTTATTTACACCATGCACCACTTTTTTGACCCAGCCCACTAAAAGAATTGGAATCGAGAATCCTTTGGAATCAGAATTGAAATTAAGAACCGGAATCGGGACCAGAATCGCTCAAATTCAAACGATGCCCAACCCTATCAGTCACATGAAAAATAGTCTTCAAACACTACTTCGGAACGCCGTTAATTACATCATTGCTGTTGCATAATTACAACAAACCGTCTGTAATAAATATTGAACAAATTAAAAAACATCATGTTTTAAGCTGAGAGTATTGACACTATAATGACACTATAAAATGGCAGTCATACAGTGCACTATATAGTAAATAGGGAGTAAGTTCGAACACTTGTCTTTATTATCTCTTTACCCTTCCTCTTTTCAACTCTATCTCATCCACCCTGCATTGGTTAAAGAGCTGCAACTGATCTTTGTCTTTATTTGCCCTATCTCCCTCTCTCTCTCTCTCTCTCTTTCTCTCTGTCTCTGCTGGTGGTGTCCTTGAGAGATGCAGTGCTGTACTGCTTGTTGGCTGCTACATGGAGCAGCATGGAGGAGGGGGTGGGGATAACCTGTGGGAGACGGAGAGGTCTTGTTGTCACAAGAAATCCTTGTGCACTGCAAGATGGTAAAATGTGCCTGGGCTATTTTACATTGTTTATATTGTTTTTGTCAGCGTTTTATTTGTGGCTGGCATTTTATTTGTATTTGTATTCTGGTTGAGTCGGAGTTGAGACAAAATCACTCCCACAAGGATGCGAGTCCTGCATTGCATTTCTTCAGTGGTCATTTGAGGGTTTTGTTAAATGTTTGTAGCCCTTTAAAAGGCAAGGAACCATATTTCATACTGACCTATTTGATAGCACCCTGTGATTTGCCCCCAGCCGGTCGGTGCAGAAAGGATAATAATTATCAATAAGCACGTTGGTTGAGTGGTTAGCATGTCTACCTCTTAGTTCTTAGGTTCTGGGTTCGAATCTATTCTTGTGGACATGTACACAGTATGTACTTTACTCTACTTGAACAGTATAAACAACTTCAAAATGAAACTGAAGTCCAATGAGCTCATTTGCTGTTTGTATTATTCTGTGTGTGTTTTCACTCTATAACTCCTTAAATATATTTCTTTTTTTATGCTGAGGGGAGAAAGGTGAATTTCTGACCAGTTGTCGGCTTTTGTCGGCTGCAAAGTGATTAATATTTCAGCTGAAGTTGTGCTTATAAATCAACATGCAGAGCAGAAAGTGTCAAGCCAGTGATGAGGAGGATGATACTGCTGGTTGAATTCACCTCTTCTCTTTCAGTTAGTACAATGGCAACATTTTAGATGATTTTTTTAATTAAAGTGGCTCAATGGTGAATTCAAAAAAAAAAAAAAAAGTTAGACTTGGCAACCAGTGTATGAGCAGGTGCTTTGTGCTGGCGTGGCAGCTTTAGAGTGCCTCATTGTCCAGGCATGGAAAAGTCACCGGAGGCGGATAAAGTGTATTTTCACACACAGTGTATTGTCGGCATATGAACTATGATAGACAAAGTCGCATCCATTTTCAAATCTTAGTAGTCGTATTTTATTGACAGTTGACAATTGAGCAGGGCGTGGTCTCAGCGCATTAAGCCAGACATGCCTGTCATCCTCATTTTAATTACTAGGTGATTTTGTTTATCATTCAAGTTCAGCAGAGATTGAAATTTACATGACATATTGATTTTAACTTTATAGGTAGTTTAACAGCGGCACGGTGGCCGACTGGTTAGAGCGTCAGCCTCACAGTTCTGAGGACCCGGGTTCAATCCCCGGCCCCGCCTGTGTGGAGTTTGCATGTTCTCCCCGTGCCTGCGTGGGTTTTCTCCGGACACTCCGGTTTCCTCCCACATCCCAAAAACATGCATGAATTGGAGACTCTAAATTGCCCGTAGGCATGACTGTGAGTGCCAACGGTTGTTTGTTCCTATGTGCCCTGCGATTGGCTGGCAACCAGTTCAGGGTGTACCCCGCCTCCTGCCTGATGACAGCTGGGATAGGCTCCAGCACGCCCGCGACCCTAGTGAGGAGAAGCGGCTCAGAAAATGGATGGATGGAAGGTAGTTTAACTTTAAACATACTAACAGAGCAGAGTGACATTTTAGTTTAATGGTATTCTGTAAGATTTTTCTAATGGGCCTTGGCTCCATAAAGGTTTGGAAACACTGATTTAGTGGTTAACTTCTCTTTATACTTGTATGACAGGAATGTTAAAAGTTAAAGCTTTTAGGATGGTGATAGTACATGTGAGCCTGGAACAAATTAAATCATGTTGCATTATATCTACAATTGTTGTGCTATAAGAACAACTTGGAATTCAACCAGTGTCACAGCTGTCTGTATGGTGCAGGTAAAAATTGTGTTTTGGTCTTATTAAGTATTCCATTTGAGCAGTGCTGAACTCTACAGTCAACTGTCATGTTTGCTTTTTGTTGTTGTGTATTATATTACATTTGTGTATGCAAAAAAAAACAACTTTACAATATTACAAAGCCACACAAAGGGGCAATATTGTTCCTGGACTGCCAGACAACTCTTTTGTTTTCCAGCTTTTACTGTGCTGAGTAGTTGTATCAATCTGCAACAAAACAGCTTGCAGAGATGTTATAAATCACTGATTTCTGTCTTTCTTTTCATTTAATATATAGCGATATAGATGAAAACAAATTACATATTCATTGAACTGAATCTTCTTTGGCATGTGTTGAAAAATCCCTGTTGACCATCCCCACAGGTCACATCATCTAAATATCTTAAATTTGGTTCATTAGCATGTAAAGTGATTCACATCACTTAGCGTATGGATTAGTGTTATTCTTGAGCACTTTGAGCTTATTAAATCACCAGTGAATTCTATTACCATGTAAATGCCAGTAACACTGGCTTTGCTGCCAATTTTCCCATGGTGACATCATGACAGAACACTGCCATTCCAATTATGCATAGAGGTGAAGTCGCTTTTTCACTTCCTTTTTCCTATTGAGCATAACTTTGATTTACATCGATTTCAGATATACCACAGCATGGTATCGGTACTGTGTGTGCAAAACATATGCACTGTAAAAGTAGAAAGCTGATGTATGTTGTTTAGTTAATGAATGTTATGAAAAATAATTGCTGTATAACACTGTCTTAAATGTAATGACAAATGCAGCCTTGCACATGTCATTTTGTAATGCATCTTACTTGTCATACAAGTTTAAAAGGAAGTTAAGTGACAGTGTATAAAAAAGTGTGAATGTAAATGCAAATATTTCCTGAAAATATTAAAAAAAAAAATATATTGGTTGAATTCTCTATCAAATCACCAAATACAGAAACACTGCTCGAAACACTTGGCTGTCTGTTTTAACCTGGCAAACTATTGGCTCTATGGCACAGTTTTTGAAAGTGTAGATTTTAGATATGTTCACATAATGAGGAGATGATCTGGTGATGTTAGTCAGACAGTATTTTGAGTCTTGTTTTATAGTTTTGCTTTGACCACTTGTTTTGTTGATTGAATGACCTTTTCACAGCATTCACTTTGACAGTAAAACAGTAAATAGTAGGACAGGACAGACGTTGCGACTGGTTAGTGACCAGTCCACGGTGTACCACGCCTTTCGCCCAAAGTCAGTCATTGCCCGAGAGCCAAATGAGGACAAGCGGTACAAAAAAATGGATGGAAGCAATAATTGTGTGTTTTCTGCTTGGATTCTAATATTGAGTAATAATTATACATGGTCATAATAGCATTGCTAAAATAAGTGACATTTTATTGCATTGGAAATGCAGTGACTATTCCCTCACTGTTGTGATTAATCTTGAATATGCGCTCCTCTCCTGTTACTGGACCCACTCCTCACAATCCCCAGGATAAGCGAGATGCTGTACAGACACTGTGCAGTCTGAGCTAGTTGGCATAATACAGCACATGACAGGAAGCAACAAAGTTTTCTTCCTGTGCCTCGCCTCAGTCTCCATGCGTCTCTCACAACAGTGCTCAGTCTTCTGCCAACCAGACAGCCTGTCACTGATCACTCCAATTGTACTGAAGCAGGCTGACCTTGAAAAGATCTTTAGTCAAACACAGCCCTACACTCGTGTCTCTTTATAAAGTAGTTGTGTAAATTATTATTAATTTGTTTTAATACCGCGGCACGGTGGGCGACTGGTTAGAGCGTCAGCCTCACAGTTCTGAGGACCGGGGTTCAATCCCCGGCCCCGCCTGTGTGGAGTTTGCATGTTCTCCCCGTGCCTGCGTGGGTTTTCTCCGGGCACTCCGGTTTCCTCCTACATCCCAAAAACATGCACGTTAATTGAAGACTTTAAATTGCCCGTAGGTGTGAATGTGAGTGCGAATGGTTGTTTGTTTGTATGTGCCCTGTGATTGGCTGGCAACCAGTTCAGGGTGTACCCCGCCTCCTGCCCGATGATAGCTGGGATAGGCTCCAGCAGGCCCGCGACCCTAGTGAGGAGAAGCGGCTCAGAAAATGGATGGATGGATGGATGTTTTAATACCGCAGTGGAAAGTTTGTATGATGTTCAAACTAGTATCAGTCTCCTTTGGTCGTTTCATTTAAAGAGGCTTTGTAGAGGGTGAGACCCCACAGAATGTTGTTCCTCCCCACATGCACTTTGGTGAATAGAAGTCAGACAAGACAAGCTCCGACTTACTCGCTATCTGATGTTCCTCTCTTTGGCGAATGTGCTTCATAAGATAATGAGGCGATTTAGCCAGGAATGAAGTGAATGAATTATAAATCCTCATGGCCGTTTGGGATGAACCTGAATTTGAATTTCCAATGGAGAGCAGTTGTGGGATGAAAGTGCAGGAGGGGCAAAGGAAAGGAGATAATGGTTCTATTGGTCACTGAATGACAAATGAGAAATTGCAATGAGTTGGTAGTTTGGATGACAAAATGTCAGCGGAGAGTTGAGCTGCCACATACGTCATCTAAGTGACAGCAAATGGATGTCATTTTCTCTCATTTGGCTGTTTGTCAGTCCCCCCGCGGCCACTGTGACGCACCAGCTAATTGCTTGCTCCATGTCCTCTGAGAAACTTCTTGGTTTTTTTTGCACACTGTGTCCAGTTATTAAACACCACCATTTAAGGTAAATCCAGCATTTGGTGCCCTGGCCTTCAGTGGAGACTTATCCGATTTAATCCACCTCTTAATACCACCACTATCATGTCACAATTATAGAAACGACCAATAATATAGAAAAACATGCAACTGTGCCACAAACATCATCTAGAGCAGTTTAGAATCAATATTTATATATATTTATATATAAAGTGACAAAACATAAAACATTTAAATGAAAGACATCATACTCACCAGAGAGGCTGATTAATAAATAAATAAATTCAAGTGTGCAGATCACTACAGACATGTTTTGTTAGTCAAAGTCTTGCTCAGACCAACCAATCAGAAGAGGGAAAAATGCTGACGTCAACGACAGCCAGCTAGTTGGCCCTGCGAGGCCAAATTTTAAATCTGATTTGTTGTAGAAACTCCCATTGTTAATATAGTTTGTTACATGGGGCAGCACTAATGATTCTGAAGGCCCTCCGATAAATAGATTAACATAGCAGATATCTCATTAGACAGAAAAAAAAAAATAACCTAACGTACATGCACGTATTGGAAGCAGTGCAGCCAAAAGAAGCACTGCGAAATGAAACAAATAGACTGTTGGAAATAAATTAATGCAATTTCATGGAACAAACATAAGGTTATAAATGTAGGTCAGTGCTTCTGATAATGTCCACTACTGTGTAAATCCCATTTTAACCAATTAGTATCCTCCTTCATTCCCCACACGCACTCCGAAATGCATCAAAAAGGGTTCACATGTGGAACAGCAGCTGCTCAGGCAGAGCATTGGGCTCTCCCGCGCACTTCTTGACAACTGCATTTTGCTCCCAATCAGCACTTCTCATGTACAGTATGAAAGACACACCAGCTGTAGCGCTTGTTTTGACGCGTCGGCTAAAGACTTGTGACACGCCTCGCTTGTCCTGGCCCCGTTCAATTCTGCACGTCAAGAAAGTGACTTACTCTTGCAGGTGAGACTTTGAGTAGCGTTACGCCATCGAATTGTATCTCATTTGGATACTCAATAATTCTAAGATGGCATAATATTTATTGTCCACAATTACTTATGCTCAAACATTGGATTCGAACCCATAACCTCCTGAATGTGAGGCAGTATTATTATTATTATTATTTTTTTTTTTTGTAAACCTGTTTTGTTCAGCTGCATGGCCATGCAAAATGGTGGATCTGTATGCCTTTTCTGCTGGAACAGTTTTGCTATGCAGCAGGGGAGTTTAAAATACTCCCTCTGCTTATTTTTAATTTTTAAAATTATTCTGATATTTCTTAAAAATTCAGCCAGACAGAAAAAGAGTTTTGTGGGACAGACAGAGAGACAGAAGATACAAGGGGAATAGGGGTGCAATCCACAGCAGAACAATAGTTAGTTTTGACCACAAGTAACGGTACAACAGTCAAAATCGTGTTCTTATTTGTGGATGGGGGGAACACCCAGTGAGGACATGCAACAACGAACCAATAGAACAAGATGAGAGAGTACAGACTCACACACCAGCTTGGGCTCCTTCCCTGCCAGAAAGCTGACATTCTACGTCCCTACAACCAGCTTCTGTAGCCGGGGATCGGATCGCCAAGGTCCCCGCCTTCGGCTACCGCCCAGCTCACATTGCATCCGACCCTATGGCCCCTCCCACAGGTGGTGAGCCCATGGGAAGGGGAACCCACTTTACCCTTTCGGGCTGTGCCTGGCCGGGGCCCCGTGGGTGCCCGGCCACCAGGCGCTCGCCTTCGAGCCCCACCTCCAGGCCCGGCTCCAGAGGGGGGCCCCGGTGACACGCATCCAGGCAAGGGAAATCAAGGTCCAATATTTGTGATCATCATAAGGGGTCTTTGAGCGTCCCTTACCTAGGACCTGTTTGTCATGGGTGACCCTACCAGGGGCGTGAAGCACTAGACAACTTAGCTCCTAGGATCATTGGGACACACAAACCCCTCCACCATGATAAGGTGACGGCTCCAGGAGGGGTAAATAAATGAAATGAATAAATTATGTCCCTTAAGTCTGCTTTATTTCCAGCTCAGACATCAGTGACGAAGTCCAATGTGTACTAATAGCTGTGAGTCAGAGGCTGTAGTCATCAACCAATTGTGATGCATTTGTTGCTTCTTTCTGGTCCATGAAACTGAGAGACTAGTCATAACAAGAGCTATATCATTTCTGCACAATCCATATGAAGTGGGATCAATCGACCTGAAAGTGAAGTGGCGCTCCTAAGCTGAAACACATAAAATTTACAGTACAGGACATGTAAGTGAACATTGCATTAGAGGCATTGCTGGAGCATTTCACACAATGCTGATTAGGACCACAGGGATAATTTCTGAGTATGTCACAGCACAGCATTCCCACACCGATGATACAATTTACAGGCCACAAATAAATAATAGCCCAGTGTCATTTGTGTCAAGGATTTGTGTAATGTGCATTTGGAATTTCATTATTGCACTTAAGTACATTTTTCAGGTTTTATGTTTGAGTATTTCTTAAAATATTCAGATGACTTTTTACTTTTATTTCCTATATTTGAAAACAGATATCTGTACTTTCTACTACTGTACTTAGGAAAAAAAAGGCTCTACTTTTTTTAACTTCCGCGGATGACGACATGACGTAAAAAAAGATGTGAATAGAGAGCGATGAAGTCAGCCGAGGTTGGGATTTGGATTGATTGATTGTGATCTTGGCGAATTACAGCAAATATAAAAACTCAACACACCTCTGTGCAAATACCTAGAGTGGATACAGACACCCATAATATTTTTTGGTCTCCCTTTTTTTTTTTTTTAATCACAAAAACCTAACATTTTAACATGGGTGTTTTAACTTTTTACATCAACCGTATAAGGCAGAACATTAACCAAGGAGCATTAACAATGAAAAAAAGATAACTTTTTAATATTGTACTTAAGTACAGTGTGTGAGTACTTTTGACACCTCTGGGCAACACTACCAAATTTATTGTACATCAAAGTCTGTTATATTTGAATATCATGAGCTTTTATCATCCTTATTCTGTGCATTTTGAAGTCTTATTCTTGCTGCCGTTGTGTGCATTCTTTCTGCTATTTTCCTGTGTACTCTGTAAAGAACTTTGTCTTGTCTATGGTGACAAGTACCTCCCAATTACATTTGCTTTATCCTGATATTGAGAATGATGTAGATAGCAAGCAGCTTTGCTTATAACAGGAGCAATATTGTGTGGTGTTCTGCGAAATGCTTGCACAATATAATGAGATCAATTCAGCCTTAATGATGATCATGCTCAGTTATGATTGACACTGTCAGGGAGGTATTAGTTTAACTTTGTGGCATATAGGTAAGTGTATATTGTGACAGTGTTTCAGTAGAGATTGGATAAAGAGGTAGATGACCTTCTCAGTCTCTGAAAGGTACACAGATTGTGTGTGCTGAGTTGTCACATAGTCCATCCATCCATCCATCCATCCATCCATTTTCTACCGCTTATCTGAGGTCGGGTCACGGGGGTAGTAGCTTTAGCAGCGACGCCCAGACTTCCCTCACCCCAGCCACTTCATCCAGCTCTTCCTGTGGGATCCCGAGGCGTTCCCAGGCCAGCCGAGAGACGTAGTCTCTCCAGCGTGCCCTGGGTCGTCCCCGGGGTCTCCTTCCGGTGGGACGTGCCCAGAACACCTCACCAGGGAGGCATCCGAATCAGATGCCCCAGCCTCTCCCAGATGACCGAGCTTCACACCCTATCTCTAAGGGAGAGTCCGGATACCCTGCGGAGGAAATTCATTTCGGCCACTTGTATCCGTTGACATAATGTTGACATATTGTAAGCATTTTTGTGTTACCAAACATTAATAAAAGTTGAAAAACCCATTACCCTTGATTTCTGATTCCAAAACTAGTTCATACACTTCGTCTGTAAATATGATGAGGCGATTAAAGATTTTTATGGATTCACAGTCATAACGGCCCTCTGAGGGAAACCGTAACTACAATGTGGCCCGCGACAAAAATGAGTTTGACACCCCTGCTCTCGATCATGCATTGGTGTGAGTGTAGGTGTGACTGGTTATTTGCAGTGCGATTCACTTACAGGTTATAGGTCACATTAAGGGTGGAAAAGGAGTTTTGAACTGATTTATCTTGGTCGAATATTTTTAAACCACACACAAAAAAAAACAGCAGTTCAACAGGGGTGTGTACTCTTTTTATATCCACTGTATTTACATGTTACCCCGCTATTCACGGAGAATAGGGACCGAGCTGCGAACCGCGAAAATCTGTGAGTGATTGACTGCCCCTAAAAACGTTTATATTTGCATATGGATGCCACAAGATGGAAGCAAAGCACTACCTTTGTTTAAATGGAGCTCCTCAACTCATTTCAATGTAGTGCCTGAGCACCAAGAGAGCAAATAGATGGATTTTTCAGTAAATAAGAGGTTCGGTTCCCCCCAAAAAATATGTGAATGGGTGAGTCCACCATACTGTAGTTTTCCTGGAATAAAGACTGTCTATAGTGAGAGGCTCAACAATGAAATGCTTTCACTAAATGGAAGAAGGTACATTTTACTAATGCATTCATACAACACAATAATAGCTTTGTGTTCAAGGTGCAGCACGGTGTGCTAGTGGTTAGCATGCGTGCCTGACAGTGAGGTTTGGGGTTTGAATCTCGGCTCCGGCATTCCAAAAACAATGCATGGTAGGTTCATTGAACACGCTAGATCACAGGTGTCAAACTCAAGGCCCAGGGGCCAGATCCGGCCCCACATGATTTTATGTGGCCCTTAAAGGCAAAATCATGTGTGTCAACTTCCATGATTCTTGTTAAAATCTGCACCAAAATTTCAAATCGTCATATATCATAAATGATAATGTTGACATATTGTAAGCATTTTTGTGTTACCAAACATTAATAAAAGTTGAAAAACCCATTACCCTTGATTTCTGATTCCAAAACTAGTTCATACACTTCGTGTGTAAATATGATGAGGCGATTAAAGATTTTTATGGATTCACAGTCATAACGGCCCTCTGAGGGAAACCGTAACTACAATGTGGCCCGCGACAAAAATGAGTTTGACACCCCTGCTCTCGATCATGCATTGGTGTGAGTGTAGGTGTGACTGGTTATTTGCAGTGCGATTCACTTGCGACCTCTCCAGGGTGTATCCCGCCTCTCGCCCAAAGTTGGGTAGAATAAGCTCCAGTTCACCCATGACCCGATTGAGGACCAGCGCTATTAAAAATTGATAGATGAATATGTTCTTTTATTCATGTGTGTATTTTAGAAGAACAATTGCCTGACATGAGTCGATTGTATTCTGTGCAATGGCAGATATAAGAGTGCTGCTCAAATTACCTTTAATTATATGATTTAACAATTTAGGAAATGGATAAATATCAATACGCAACACTTTCTTTCTATAAATCTCGGCAAGTGTTTACATTTTCAGATGATCACTTCTACAACATTTCTATAAAATTACAATGTTCCATCACTGGTAAGCTATTTATAAAACAGGTTAGGTGACTATTCATGGTCCTTGTGGGATACCTGGGCACCATCAGAGTTCCCAAACTTTTTGTCTGCAGAGACACCTTACAGGGAAGATTTTTTTCCAACGACACCCTCATGAATCTAACGCTAATTAAACGTAACGACCTAAATGCCATAGGAATTTAAAAGTTGCCTAATTTGAGAAAAAAAGTCAGTTACAATAATAACTACATATTCATATTTTTAGGGAAAAAAATAGCAAAGTCAGGAGAACAAGGTTGTATTACCCCCCCCCCCCCCCCCCCCCAAAAAAAAAAAGGTTGTACAGTAATCGCTACAAGAAGAAAGATATAATTTTTTTCAGTATAATAAGTCAGAATCTTACAGGAATAAAGTTGTATTTTTCCAAGATAAAGTTGTAATATGATATTAAAGTCAAAGTTTAACGAGGGAAGAAAGTCATATAATAAGTGCATTTTTAAAATATAACTTCAACCTTAAAATTACAGCTGAAAACCACTCATTTGTTCTCTAAAAAATAGAACTATATTCCAGAAAAGCCATGTATTCTTGAAAAAAATAGGACCATATTTTTGTAATAATAATACACGTTTTGTTCTTGACAAGGGAAAAATATTAACCCTTTAGTAGACTAAAGAAAAATACTTTGAGAATAATGAGCGATACCATTTAATGAAAAGTTGCATGCAAGGACTTGGTTCAAATACAACCAGGATGGATGCTGCGAAGAAGTATCTGTCTTTTTCTACATCACACATGAACAGGCAGTTATCTGCCTAATGCAACTGGCACCCCCTCCCCCAACACAGACATCTTACTTTGTCTTACAGCAAAATGATAATATTATATGAGAGAGACAGCAACAAGATCTCCCTTCTTATTCTCTCACTAAAAGAAAATTTATGAGGTTATAAACAACAGAATAGAATACCTATATTTTAACAGTGTTCGAAGAAGCATGAATCTTTGAGAGAGTTCTTATATTGGATCTCATTAAACTGGTCACCGAATAAAGTGTCCAGTGGAATACTACAGAATACTGTACTGACTTTGTCCAACCTGCTCCTTCCTACAGTACAAACAAGTGGAGCAGTACATGTCCTTCCACAAACTGCCTGCCGACTTCCGTCAGAAGATCCACGACTATTACGAGCACAGATACCAGGGCAAGATGTTTGATGAGGAGAGCATTCTGGGAGAACTCAGCGAGCCACTCCGAGAGGTGAGACGCACAAATTGCACAATTTGTGTACGCATGTCCGTGTTGTTATCTTTGAACGCATCACATCTTGCTCATTGTTCCTCCTTCAGGAAATTGTCAACTTCAATTGTCGCAAGCTGGTGGCCTCCATGCCCCTGTTTGCCAACGCAGAGCCAAATTTTGTCACGGCCATGTTGACTAAACTGCACTTTGAGGTATTCCAGCCACATGATTACATCATACGGGAAGGCACCATTGGAAAGAAAATGTACTTCATCCAGCACGGCGTGTGCAGTGTCATCACTAAAGGCACACTTGCAATGAAACTCTCTGATGGCTCATATTTTGGAGGTAAGATACAACCGCTTTCTTCTTAACGTGTTACAAGGCTGTTTTTTTTTTTTTTAACTGCAGCATAATGTTTCAGAGATCTGTCTGTTGACGAGGGGTCGACGGACGGCCAGCGTCCGAGCAGAGACGTACTGTCGACTCTACTCTCTGTCTGTCGACCACTTCAATGAGGTGCTGGAAGAATATCCCATGATGAGACGAGCCTTTGAGACGGTGGCTATTGATCGTTTAGATCGCATAGGTAAGAAAGAGGGATTAAAACAGCTTTATGATCAATAGCTATTTTACAAGTCATCTCACCAAGAGAATAAGGAACACACAAAATACAGTGACATAAAACAACAAAATTATTGCTCCACTCAGAAGACTTAAAGCACAGGAAATGGAATGTGTAAGTTGGAACTTCCTCAGCAATTGTTTTCACTAAATTGATCTTGAAATTATTTACTACAAAGAATGTATCTTTGTCCATCTATCTATGCCAGCGACGTATTGTGACATGCAGAATAATTAAATGCTCTCCTACTAGATGGTAGTAGGTTCAATTAACCTGTGTCTCTACCTGTTGCCATTCATACAACAAAGTAATAGCTTTGCGGTCAATAAACAGACTCAGCATTTACATTGATGAAGTGATTAAGTAAGTAGTAAATGAGACGAGATTATTATTATTTCAGTTTCTACAACAGTTAGTTCTGAGTCAGTCATTCCATGAGTGATGCATTTGCTCCCTGGGTTTCCAGTGGGATTTACCTTAATCCACCTCTTAATACCAACACTATGAGATGTCGCAGTTATAGAAATCCAACAATTCTATACAAAAACAACATGGTACCAGTGTCTAGTTTTTCTGGAAAAGTATGCCTTGACAATGTTATTTTTAAGCATGTATTGTAGACCAAGTCCATTTCTTCTTCACTGTCAGCCTTTGTTGGCATGAAAAAAATCAGATGTGTGCAGACTGCCATAAACAGTCGAACTTGGCTACAACAGTTTTGCTTTGACCAACCAATCATAGGATGGAAAACTGTTAGGCCAAGTTTGAAATCTGACTGGTTAATGAAACAGTCCCATTCCTAATATAGTTAACTTACATCAGTCATCACTACTCATTCTGATGACCCTGGGCAGATTAGACTGACATGGCAACAGATAGAGGCTGAAATGTGAATCGTGGAAGCAGTCGAGCCAAGAGAAACACAACGAAATGAAGAGAATACACTGTTGGGAATAAATTATTACAATACAAATAATGCTTCCACTTTTTTGTTTACCTTATTTAGGTAAAAAGAATTCCATCCTGATGCACAAGGTTCAGCACGATCTCAACTCTGGTGTCTTCAACAACCGCGAGAACGAGATGATCCAAGAGATCGTCAAATACGACCGTGAGATGGTGAAGCTTGTGGACCTGCAGAGGCCACGGGCAATGTCGATGACACCCTCCATCGGTGGTATCTTTGCTCCCCCTGGCCAGTCCCAGACTGGTTCCGCTATCGCCACCCTCCAGCAGGCTGTCGCCATGAGCTTCTGTCCTCAAATGGCGAGTCCGCTAGTGGGTCCGGGGACTTTACAGTCTCCTCGTATGGTGCGAAGGTTCCAGGTGATGCAGAACTTACAAAGCCCAGTCTCCATGTCTCCTCTTCAGTCACAACCCCCTCAGACGTTTGGAGGGGCATTTGGATCCGCAATCTCCAGCCCGCCCGTCCAAAGCCCTTTAGCCGCTTCAGGACGGACTTTCCAGTACATGGCCAGCGTGGGCCCCTCGGGGTCCCAGTTGTCTTTAGTACAGCACCATGTACCCAGTCCCACACAGACCCATCAGAGGCCTGCCTCACACAAGAGCACCCACTCCCTTCACACAGGGAGCTTGAGCCAGGATACCCGTGCACTGTCTGCCTCCCAGCCTTCACTCCCCCAGGAGGGAGGGCCGCAAGCTGCATCTGCGGTCCCCAGCCCTCCTCCCTCGACCCGCACCTCCAACACCTCCATTGGACCCCCACACCCTAACTTACCCGGGCCCTCTGGGGTGGGGAGATCAGCGGGCACTCAACAGAGGGTAGCCTTCGCCTCCACACCTCCTCCCAGTGGACCTGCTGCAACGGGGGCAGTAGCAGGGGCTGCTGGATCAGGACCTCCAGACTCTGGCGTTCCCAAGAAAGATTCAATTGTCAGCCTTCCAGAGCTAGACTCTGCCAGATCCCGGCTGTCTTCCAACTTGTGACCCTGGTCCATTTCAGGAAAGAGGCCTTTTTTGTAGGTGAATCTGTTTGTTTTGGGTCAATCTCAGTGATCCCAATTACCATTCGGCTGTTGCTGGCGGCACTAGTCATTGGGGCTGGATGTCAGCTGAAGGAGACACGTCTCAATGTTTTGGGACTTTGAGCGAGGAGAAGGCTATACAATGAAACTAGTATTACGTGAGGTTGAACTGGTCTAGTCTACTTTTCCAGCACCTTTATTCTTAGTATCACCCCTTACACTCTGCTTCCAAAAAACCTACTGTATATCACTGTCTTTATTGTAAAGATATTTAGAAAGGTATGATGATGTAACATTTGCATACTGTGTAGAATCCATGCAATGCAATCTAGCAGGAGCTGGACTTAAACATGAAAATCAGGGACTTGAGGTCACATGACATTTTAAATGTTCAAGAGTTTGAAGTGTATTTTCTTTTCCGTGTAAGCTGTCGTAGCAAAATAACACATTGCTCTTCATTTTGTTTCAAATACTGTAGTAGTGGAAAAAATAATGTTGTAGACCGCTGGTCGATCTTACATCGAAGTGTAAATATTTGATAAAGAGAGGAAAAAAAAAAAAAAAGTACGGAGGAATATTATATTCATTGTATCTACCCAAACCAAAGTTGAGCTTGAACACAAAGTCTGGTTGTGTCTGTATCAACTAAAAAAGAAACATAGAAGAAAATGCCATTTATTTAACTGCCTTGATTCAATGTTAGAAGCCATATATTTGGTTTGTGAGTATGTATATTCGTGGGTGTACGTTTGTGTGCGTGGGTTTGTTGGTATGTTTTGAGCTTTTGTTTTCGGAGAATGGACGCACGCTCTCTTTCACTCTGCTTCGTCAGGGCTAATTAGTTTAGCATGCAGGCAGCGTCTCTGACCACTTCTCGTGAAACATCTGCCAAGTGGTCCGACGTTTTGCTCCTCATTCCGATTGTAAGCCTGGAGGCAAAGGCGCTTAAATAATTCCAACTTTATCGAACGGAGACATCGGAGAACATCTCATATTGTATACTTGCTTGTTTTTGTCTAGGTTTATTGATTAACACATGCAATATAATTCTGCAATACTCTACCCCGCCTATATATAAATATATAAATACATGAATATAGATATCTAAACATAAGCTGTACAGGAAAGTGATTTCTTTCTCCTTTGTTTTTAACGTGAACTTTTAAAGAATCCAGCAGCTGTTGTGGCTTCACTTGAGCTATTGTAATCCAGTGACCATGTTGTTACCTTAACCAAAAATATTTGAAGGGATTGGAGGCTGTACGGTTTCATTTTTGGAAGAAAAAAAATCAACAACAGAAAAAAAATATTGCCGGTTCAGAGCAACAAGAAGAATCGACACGTTGTCACTTTAAAGCCCATCTTAGCGACTTCACTTGTCCAAGTGGGACCATTTGGAGTAAAACATGGCAACGCCTTTAAAAAGAACTCTGCTCCACGTTGAAGTCAATCGGCCGCAAATGTCCCCAAACTACAATGAATGTCTCAACATTTGGGTTCAAAATGACTATTCCAATCGGAAGATTAAGTCAAGGCTTTGGTTCTAGTTCTTCTCTAATTATTCACATCCTTCTCTTACTGAATGTATGCCATACGCGGAGGAAGACAGCTAATCAGATACGAACTGCCATGTAAATAAAGGGATGATCATTTGAATAGGCTTTTATGATGCAAGGGGGTTGCTGTATGTTGTTGCTGCGTGTCTTTTTAAGAAATCTTGACGATGCTTCTCCAGGTTGCTGTGTTTGTCCTGTATGCTACTACCAACACCCCATCACCACATCAAACATTCTTTAAAAAAAAATAGAATCAATTTAGTGAGGTCGAACAAGTGCGAGTTGTTGATAGGGGAAGGAGAAGGAGGAGGAGGAGATCCCGTTATTAAGCCCCTTGTGTTGCACTACAACCTTGTAATCAAAATGAAAATCAATGCTCCATTCTCCCAAAATGGTTACGTGACTTCTCCTGGACCAATTATGTAGTTAAGTCGGAGAAAAGTGGATTCAATTCTGTTTTGGTCAGAAGCTGATTTAGTGCGTTCTACAAACAACGCCTTTTTCAACTTTACCGCCGTTAGCATCGATCCGGAGCCTAACTAGAAAAACTGATGCGATGGACTTATCACTCAGGTTTGCTTCCTTTCTAGAGAAAGATATGTATTGATTGCTGCAGCCAAGTGGCCCATTGATTGATGTACACTTGTCTATTCTCCCCATAATCAACGTGTTGATTGAACGATGCGACGCCATTCAATTTAAATTGTCCGGGCGAGTCACAACCCTGAAATTGGTTCTACATTACTCCACCATGTGATGCTGCCAGGTTTTAACAACGTCTTCTGAGAACCCTTAAAACAAGGTGTAGGTGATTGTTTTTATCTAAGGGCTTCATCTCATAGCTTGAAAAACTCTCTTTTAATGTCGGACATCGTCAAGTTGTGTTCACTGACTAACATGCACTAAACCTTTGTCATAGTTGGTCACAATGCTGTGGCCCTCATTCATCAGCAACTTTCTATTGCTTTTTTTCCTATGGGAAAGGTACAGTACAGTACAGTGCATGCCGAAAGGCCAATACGATTGTGAATGAATCTAGTCCATTTGAGTCTGTAGCTTGTCGTGTTCTTCAATTCTGTTCCAGTGCAACCAATTGGTCCTCTTCCCTGTTCCTTTTGTGCTAATACCAGAGTTTGCCCTATTAAGCTGCTATCAGGACTGTGCTGATATTATTTGAAGGGATCCACAGTCAGTGAGAGCAACGATGGTCGGAGAGCTAAAGAGCTAATGTTCCAGGCAATATCAGACACTATTCCATTGCATCCGTTCAGTAAGTAGTACGTAAGTCACTCCCATGGAAAGTATGACATCCCAGAACCAGAACCCTTGACCGTTACGGCCAAGCACATACATGCTTTGGGTGTGATAGTGTCGTATAGCTGTGTCCTTCCCCGCCCCCACCCCAACTGGTCGGGGGGTTCCGAGTGCTGCTTCTGGACCTTACTGTCAGGTGGGATGAGAACCTCTCATATATTTTTGACACTGACTGACAATTATTGAGAGCATCAAAGACTCAAACCTCTCATTTGTTGCTGTACCAGATATAAAAGGTACTGAATGCCTTGGTGTTGATGCATTAGCAAATCAGGGTCTTAATTTTATTTATAAATGTGTCTTTTGATTTGTCCTTATAGTGTGTTTGTTTTTTGTTTTTACAATGTGCCCCCATGCACATGTACTGTATATACCTTGTGCCTAGTATATCTAGTTTCCACATAGTCTATTTTTGTGGTATGTATGTGCCTGTAAAAATGCAAATGTTTTTTTTAACTTGCAATATATGTTAAAAAAAAAAAAAGAAAAGAAAAGAAAGAAAGAAAAAAACATTAGCTGAAGACTAGTATTGCTAACTTAAAAATGACAATGTCAGTATTTATTATTTTCCCTGATACGGGAAAACACAATATTGCACATTTTTGTTGGTTTGAGCCTTCCAACACCATGCGTGATGTACTCCGTACTTTTATGTTCTGTATATATGTTATACACAGAGATGTGGGGCACATTGTTGTGTTTTTACCACAACCTGGTGTACAAGAACTATTTTATACAGTGAGAGGGGTTCGCTCTGACAGGCTTATGGTGGATATCAACAGTCTCGATTGAATGACGAAATTACAATGAAAATAATGCAAGTGGAGATGCCTGCACAATAGAGAATGTAGGCACATGCTGGAAAATTGCTGCATAGTTTTTTTTTTTTTTTTTTTTTTTTTAACACCGATGTTGATTGCACGCTGATCACAAAAAAAACGTCACAAACCAGTGTCCTAATTGGGTTACTTTGACACATAATAGCTGAGTGCATGCTTTTATTTGTCCAGTGATTCTAAGTGGGACCTTCAACTCTAGACATTGTCGCATACCAACCACTGTACAATGACTTCATTTAGCAGTTCAACCCTTTGTCTCGTAGCTACTGTAGCCCGATTAGCTAACTTAAGCCTTCTCTCCGCTTCAGGACTCACTGTATGGTGTGCTTGAGTTTGTGCGTGTGTGTTCCCGTGCCTTTCCTTTCATAACGTTGGTCCCACTTGAGAATACTGTACGATTTTATTTAGGGAGAGCTTGAAATACACGTGACCAAAAGCCAGGCAGTTTTTACACAGTCACTCGATTACTTGAGATATGGGTTAATCCGTTCCATGACTATGCTCGTAACTCAAAACACTCAAATCTCAAATAATCTTTCGCCATTTCCCATTCAATTTATTGAAATGCCATTAAAACCATTCCAACCACCCCCAAAAAAAAGGTTGTAATGTGTATTTCAATGAGGAAAAATAACTTTCCATAATATTGTACTTCATGAAAACATAGTAATTACATAATTAAATAGATTTAATAATAAAGTTTTTGTGGCGGCACGGTGGGTGACTGGTTAGAGCGTCTGCCTCACAGTTCTGAGGACCGGGTTCAATCCCTGGCCCCGTCTGTGTGAAGTTTGCATGTTCTCCCCGTGCCTGCGAGGATTTTTTACGGGCACTCCGGTTTCCTCCCACATCCCAAAAACATGCATGGTAGGTTAATTGACAACTCTAAATTGCCCGTAGGTGCGAATGTGAATGCGAATGGTTGTTTGTTTGTATGTGCCCTGCGACTGGCTGGCAACCAGTTCAGGGTGTACCCCGCCTCCTGCCCAATGATAGCTGGGATAGGCTCCAGCACGCCCGCGACCCTAGTGAGAAGAAGCGGCTCAGAAAATGGATGGATGGATGGATAAAGTTTTTGTCACAATGAATTGATTAAATGGTGTTCCTGGGTTGCAGTATAAGACAGACAGACGGAAATACCCTTAATTGAGGAGTTGTGAAGAATCCCACTTCTTATTCTTATTCTAGGCAGTCCTTCTCTCTTTGCAGCAGCCAGTCATATTGCAGCAGGGCGTGTCTTTCTTGGAATGGAAGTGGGATTCATAATAACGTCTCAACTACTCTCGCTAATGTTGGTCATTCCACACAAAGGACAAAGAGTATATGAATGAGTACTATGTTGTTGCTTAAGGGTTTAAAGCACCGAAACATTGATGCTAATTAGTGTTAGGATTAAGCTAACAGGGCCTTTCTTTAAACAGTTGTTTAGTTGTTTTAAATACCCAAGGTTTGGTTCTCTTTGTCTTATATTTAGTTTGACAGTAAACTTCAACTTGGAATGGCATTAAACAGTTTGAAGCCTTTTTTTGGATTAGCTGTTCACTATTTGCCAAACTACTGCTTATTGTAAAGTGTGTTGAGTCTGTGCTCGCAAGTCAAAGCAAAAAATCGGTTGAACGACGGCTCATATCTCGAAAAACAAGGCACCACTGTATAAGAAAGAACAAAACTGTGTAAATCTCCTGCAAATGACTCGAGCACATGCAAGTAGCATTCCATAGCTCTCGGCTTTGTAACCAGAGATACTTTACCAGCAACATGTAGAAAACAGCACAGACTATGTGACGCGAGAAAAGTGTCGTCTCCCTTTGCATGGGGGTGGGTGGGTGTGGGGGCTTAGTCTGCAACCATCTTCTGCTTTAAAAAAGTGTTTCTCAACTCCGGCTGTGTTTAAGTTGACGTCTACAAACAACCCAGGCTCAACGCAGCTCCAAGTGTGGCCGAGTTAAGCTCGCATCCAAAAAAGGCTGTCATGTCCACCACCTCTGCTATAGCCGACAACACGGAGCCACACCCTGGTCTCGCTCAATAAGCTGGTCTGTCAGTCAGTGGCAATGTTGTTTATGCGTTCGTAAAAAGACGATTAAATTGTTGTGCAATAAAAATATGAGCGCATTGGCATAATGATTCCTTGTGGTTGTGTTTTTGTGCATTTCCTCAAAGATCCCGCAAACATGACAGGCAAACGGCATGCACACCTCAACCTTGTAAATCAGCCAGCGGACCCTCCACCCTCATTGCACCCCACATCAGTTGAGATCTCTCTCTGCAGACAGGGGCTCTGCTGCATCCCTGATGAGATGTCTGAGCTCAGTCTAAAGGCTTTTTCTATATGTGTCTGTGTGTATGCAAACATACATTAATATAATCAGCACAATACATTTTCCCCTATAACTATACCTCACACTGAGTGTTTATATGCAGGCCCTACACTTATATTTTGCTTATGTGAAGAGAGAGCAAATGAAGCGGTGGCTGTGGTGTGTGTGTGTCTGTAAATGTGTATGTGTGTTCTTGTGCGTGAAAGGGTGGGTGGGTGTGTGTGCGTCAGAGATGAGGGCAGTCCAAGGACACACTCTTCTAGCAGCCTGGGAGCAGCACCCAGCCATTCTTTCTACGTCTGTTTTCTTTAAACACATACACACAGCCGCCTGGATCTTCACTGATTATGCACACAGAGACAGGAAGATTAAAATTACACGCAAGGTGAGGTGTTTTAACACCGAGCTCAACATTGTGTTGCTACAAATATGGGCGAGGCCATCCGCAGTGCGTTTAAATAGTTCTGCCTTGACGTGACACATGCTCGCTCTCGTGCTTTCTCTCGTTCTTCTGCTATACTGACATATTCTATCCAACTATCTACACTGAACAAAAATATAAATGTAATACTTACACTGGCCTGTTTTTCTCAAATATTATTCACAAATGTCTAAATCCGTGTTGGTAAACACTCCTTTGCCGAGATAATCATTCACTTCACAGGTGTGGCAAGATGCTGATTAGACAGCATGTTTATTGCATAGGTGTGCCTTAGGCTGCCCACAATAGAAGGCCACTCTAAACATGTCGTTTTACAGTATTATGGGGCTACTGGAGATTCAGAATACCAGTCAGTATGTGTTGTGAGAACCATTTGCCTTACACAGTGCAACACATGCATTGTGCCTCCAGGGACATACGGTGAGGTTCATGTCTGGTGAGTCTGATATTAGAGTTAAACCAGTCAGTATCTGCTTCATGCAGTGCATCTCCTTTGCATAGAGTTGATCAGTTGTGCGATTCATCCAGCAACGTTTGAGTCTGTCTGTCTGTCTATCTATCTATCTATCTATCTATCTATCTATCTATCTAGCTCTCTATATATCTATCCATATATCCATCTGTCCATCCATCATCATCATCCATCCGTGTCATTGTTATTCAGTGAGCAGACAAATCCCTGACTGCTGTGAGAGAAAGTGTCCCTCCGCACACAAAGTTGGCAACACTCTAAGTAGTGAGAGTATCCAATTTCATATTGTACACATCCGATGGTTGTCCTCTATACCTTGTTCTCGCTGCAGTGGTGGCTCTCTGCTGTGTCCCTGGCTGTCCTACTTCAATTACCGTATTTTCACAACCATGAGGTGCACTTAAAAGTCTTAAATTTTCTCCAAAATGGACGGCGCGCCTTATAATGCGGCGCGCCTTATGTGTGCACCGAGTGCCAAAATCTGTAAATGTTGTGTGACTTTAATGAGCGCTGCGCTTGACTGACTGGGAGCATTTCCTGCCAACACGCTGCTTATATAGAGGAATGCGGACGTGGCTGAGGTCAGCATGCGGACGTAAAGGGGGAAGGGTGCACGTGACAGAGGACGCTAAAGACACGGCCCCAGTAGGTATATAGTTCCGGTATGTGCATCGGTTTGGCTAAGGACCCCCGAAAATGGCGCCTACGAAGAGACTCGCTTACGAAGCACAGTTTAAACTGCAAGCTATTAGTTACGGGGAGGAACATGGGAATCGAGCAGCTGTGAGAGAATACAAGATCAACGTATCCATGGTTCTTAAGTGGAGGAAGCAGGAAAACAAGTTTCGCCAAGTCAAGAAGACGAAGCTGAGTTTCCGCGGAAACAAGGCGAGGTGGCCCGAGTTGGAAGACCAACTCGAGCAATGGATTAATGAGCAAAGAACAGCCGGGAGAAGCGTCTCTACATCACCATTTGACTGAGTGCAATAACTCGGGGCTTGCCATCATTCCGGGAGGCTTGACGAACCGCTGGACATCCGTGTAAACAGGGCGTTCAAAGTGAAGTTGCGAGTGGCGTGGGAGCCATGGATGACAGATGGCGAACACAGCTTTATAATGCACCTTATGCTCGTGAAAATACGCTAATCATATCAGCATCTCCTTCACCACCTCGATAGCTTTTTACGTCCACGGGGCCATTTTCGTATTTAGTCTGTCCAATCATCCCACTTTCCCATCTCTATTACTGCACGGGGCTTCAACAATTTCTTCATTTTTTATAATTTTTTTTACCATCCTGTTGTCTGCGTACAGGAGATGTTAGATTATTTATTATCTCTTAGCGGGAATACGTGCGGTTATTATTACCTCCATCAAATGCTTAAGCGGGAGTAGGATTTAGCGAAAACACAACAACCGCTGTTCATGAAACTTCTCCAACATTCCTATACTGTGAGAGATCATCAGGTGTGCCACAGAACATCAAAGTTCAATTATTTAGTCCAAAATAATTATTTATTTACTACAAACAACACATCTTTGTTCATCTATCAATGCGAGCGACACATTGTGAGATGCAAGCCAATTAAATGCTCTCCCATTGGATGGCAGAAGGTACAATTAACTTGACACCTGCTGCCATTTCATGCAACACAATAATAGCTTTGTGTTCCACCAAACGGGTCCAAATTTCACACTGATTAAGTCAATTTGTGAGTAATTGAGACAAAATTCTCATTATTTCAGTAGGCCTTATACAGTGATGCTCCTGTTCATCGCGTTATGGTCCAGACCCACATACGATATAGAGACTGTATAATTTTATTTTATTTATTTATTTTTTTAGATTAAGCCTTAAAATACCCCTTCTAAACCCTTTAAACACATTTAAATTAAAGTTGTTTCACTCGTGAATTGTGACACACTTCCAGTTTGGGGCGCACAAATCTTTACCCATTTATTCTCATAAATTCTATATGAGCAGTTGCTCCTCTTCAACAAATAGGACCAAGGTAGGGCGCAACATTCCAGCGCCCCGAGCTGGCCGATATCACTTGGCTGTATGCACTAAGCACTTTGTTGAATTCAATAAACTTAACATTTTTTTTAAAAAAAGTCAACTTCCGGTTGAGTCAAGCTTGTTAAAGTCTGCTGCAATTACCGGTACTACTTCTTTATTTCAAGTTTATGACTCACCGTAGCTCTGCAATTTTGAAGGTAAGTTTGCTAACATTGGTTGCTGGCTTGCTACCACGCTGACTTGCTGTGGTCGCACTTACTCAATAATATGGACGACAGAAGACGTTGCAATTACTCTCATTTAAGGTAATTACAAAACATTGTAAATATGACGAAAATGTTGGTCATGTCTTTATTTGTGTGACTGTTGTTTAGTGAGAAACAGATACTTATTATGAAGTTGGTGTTAAGGTGTTGTAATGTTACGTGGATGTATTTCTTCAGCAATGGCGCGAGCCACTAGATTGGGAGACCAGGCATTTAACCTGGTGGTTAGTGCTAAAGCTAACAAACTCTGAAGCTCTGGACTGTGATCGCACCCCACCTGGAGAAAACTCCACCAACCACCACAGCTTTTACCACTTCTAGTTTGGACGAACAAGCAGTTTTGGTCTAGATTTAATTGTATTTATTTATTTTTACTGTTGTTGGCAATGTTATACAGTATTGTAGTTGTGCTCTGCACTGTATATTTACCTCCCGCTGAACCCCCATGTGTCTTTGCAGCTGACAAACGTCACAGGATCTTATCTCAAATTTGAAATCAGGATTAGCGTTTGGTTAAAGCTCTGGGTCCGTGAATGAGTCAGTGAATAAGACAGGCAGACAGAGGAAGGGGGGGAGAGAGTCAGTCATCCAGCAGCCGCAGGCCTCAGCAGAAGCATCACAGTTACTGGACAGTGAAGCGGACTAGGGAGGAAGTGAGCAGTTCGTCAGGTTGAAATGGTCGAAGAGAAAAACAAACAGTAGTAGAGAGAGCGAAGAGCAACGTAGCCCTCATTGTGTCATCTGGATAAAAATAATCATATCATGGCACTCTCATCCATGGCCCCTGAGGGGGTTTTACATTATTTAACTGTTTATTTCGACAAAAAAAGAGAGACTCCATTGTGACGGATCAATGTAGTCTCTGTCCAAGGACACAATGACGTCTTAAAGATCATGGCAATTGGTAAATCAATCGAGCGTGCAATGGCCCATTTACAGAGCAGGGAAAGCCCACTTTTCCAGAATGTATGAACATATTGGAGGGCCTGTTCTCATAAGACTATAGAATGATTTTACATGAAAAGCAATGCATAAATATGAAAAGAAGAAACTAAAATTATTTTATTCACGAGTTTACTTGAAATACTGTAAAATGCACCCAACCTAACTGCTTTGAAATTATGACAAAATATGGAGCTTTTGTGGCAAAATATACTGTTTGTAGTGCAACACATCTGACATGTTTGTAGAGGGTATTGTGAACGTAATGTGGTGTAATATAGTGAATTCCATCCATTCCTCAATTTTCTATAACCCATATCATACTGTAGGTAAGTCTCAAGTCTTAAATTTCAAGAAATTTCCAAGTTACTGTGGCAAAAATGAGTTTTCAAGTGATTACCTGGGTTAAGTCAAAGTACTGTTAGTCAAAAGTCAAGTCAATATTGCTTAGTCATATATTTTGCACATTCGCTGCTTTGCACTTAGTATTTGCACTTGCAATTGTTAGCTGTTTTAACATACATCATACAGTACACTTTTCTAATGGTTCTAACATCAGTCTCCTTATTGCTGATTACTTTGTCTTAATTTTGTCTTGATTGCATAATTAATCAATTAAAATAGCCAACAGGAAGCTTAGTAAATGTTTGGGCAGCTATTCGTTAGCTAAACTGGGAAGTTAACGTAGCTTTGTGATTTTTATAGATGTCACAGTTGTGCGTCTTATAGAGTTGCAAACCCTGCATGTTGCGGTTCTCTTTTTCACAATTTGATCAAAAACATAATCCTTGAATCCAATTGTAATTATCTTTTGCGCTCCCTCCATGATACTTGCTTTATGAGGTGGCCTCTGCACTCTGCATCATAGCCTACTGGTGAGTTGTCAGATTTGCGCTCACTACATGAAAAATAGCTTTTCTTTAAAAAAACAAAAACAAATGGCACACTACCTTGAAAAGAATGCTTTTCAAATGTAAACAGGTAAAACAAGTCATGTAGTTCTAGTAAAAGCCAAGTCGAGTCTCATACCAACTCAAAGTCAAGTCTTTCACAAGTTTTATCCAAGCAAAATCCCAAATCCTAAAATTGGCGACGTAAGTCTGACGCGAGTTAAGTCATGTAACTCGAGTCCCCCATTTTGCTACTCGTCCTCATTACGGTCACGGGTGAGCTGGAGCCTATATCTCAGCTGACTTTGAGGTGGGGCACACCCCAAAATGATCATATTCACACCTATGGACTTCAATTCAATGTAATATACATTCCTACATTTTAAATGTCCTGCACCTTAACAACTCTTTTGTCAACTCTTACACTCCCTATACAAAAGTCATTAATTGATGGATGAGGCAACGTTAGACTAAATTTGAGCAAAATATATTTTAGTTCATACTTTTAACATCACTAAAATATTTTCTTGCACCCCTGTTTGGAAACCTAAACAAATGTAAATTCACACTAAACTAGAAAAGGACAAATGCTTTTTTTTTCACTCATGTTGGATATCTGACTCTGGTGAGAATCACATATAGCAACGCAGACATACGTTTTTTTAGGGGAGTCTGCAGGGCTTTCTATTAGCAGCTGGTCTCCATACATCTTTTCTGTTAAACACTTCCTATTTCTGACGACCCAGAAATGTCCATGAAGCCATTCGCCAATAGCACAGTAGAAAAAACAAATGAGGGGAAAAAAATCTGATGTAAAGAGCAGAATGTTACAGAAAAAGGTTTTCTACATTCACCATACATTTACAATGTATTCCCAAGAACTTTGTTTGCAACACAGTTATCTCCCAGGTGCTTTTTCAAATGGAATTGTCATACGACAGGAAGCGAAGGCCCCCGCCCACTAATTTCTCTCCATCATCCACTGATAATATTTGCTACAGGCCGCCTAGTGAAGTGACGAGAGCCAGGACAAAGCTTTGGCTTCTGACTCATCTCATCTGTTCTGCTCTGTCAAGGTCTATGCGCTGTGACACTGTGGCTATTCATCAGAGCGGACACACTCACACATTCAGGCGCACACACGCACATACAGTAACTGTGGTCCCTTCACATCGAGGACGTTACATTGACGAACTAATTCACACACTTATTACCTTTCGCTAAACCTTGACCTCTGCAACCCTGTGGTTTTCCAAGATCACATTTCTACATAAACATGATTCATTTCAAACTCTTGCTCAAGGGCACCTCGATAAGGCTGAGGAGGCAGGCTACTATCTTTCCGACCAATTCTAACATCCATATTAATTTGGTGAATTTTCGAACTTCTGATTCTCAACAAGTCTCAGCTAATTGTGTCCACACTCTTCTGAAACTGCTATATAGAGAGACTTTTTTTTAATGGTTCAAGCTTTCAAATATCCCTTCCACACATTCCGTGCTGGCCATTTGTTTACACCATGCTTCCTTTTGGTGAACCATTTTAGTTGTGTTAATGAAAATGTACTGAAACTGGAAGGATTTTTGTCTAATTTTATCTTTCAAACCTCAACTGTTTAAATATATCAGTATAATACTGTGTACATCAAATTTTAACTTTTTGCTCTATCATGGCTTCTTTTGGCCAGTTGGAACCCATGAAAACAAAATTTTATTATCCCTTTTCAGTTACAGAATGCACTGGGAGTACTGCCTTTCATGCAGACAGCGTGGGTTCAATTGCTGGCCAGTACTCCAATACCCAGCCACTGCCACTCCCAAAACCCAATTTAAAAAAAAAAAAAAAAAAAAAAAAGAGTTGGGTTCTGACAGAAAGGGCATCGGGTGTAAAAATTGTAACAAACTGAATCATGTGAGTGACTCACTGTGGCCACAGCTGATGAGACAAGCTGAAAGTTGAAACAATTTACTGGACTGAATCATGGTAAAATGGGTTACATCCAAAGACTCAACACTCAAATTTTTGTTTTCTACCAGATGACGCCAGTTATCAATTTTTGGACAAGGGAGCAATTTCATGTAATATTCTTAGTTTCCGCATTTAATGGTTTTAATGGAGCAAATGAAGACGCACATTTCATTTTAAGAAGGGGAGATACACTCCGCTGCCATGGAGAAGAATTACATTTTGATTTAAGAAGTGGAAGCATCCTCTGCTGGCTGTGGAAAGACTACTATTAGCCATTTAAGGAAAAAAGGTGGCACTGTACTGAGAATATATATTGCAAACATATTGTGCAAACAAACTGGAATTTTAAGGGTTAAAAATTAAAACTAACTGATATTTACCGAAATGACACACTATAATGCCAAATATATTCCCTCGCCTGCCTTGACTCACATATGAAATTAAGTGATATCCCATTCCTAATCCACGGGGTTCAATATGATGTTGGTCCACCCTGCAGCTATAACAGCTTCAACTCTTGTGTGATGGCTGTCCACAAGGTTGAGGACTGTGTTTATTGGAATTTGTGACCATTCTTCCAGAAGCGCATTTGTGAGCTCACAAAATGATGTTGGACGAGAAGGACTGGCTCTCAGTCTCCGCTCTATTGGGTTGAGGTCAGGACTCTGTGCAGGCTAGTCAAATTCATCCACACCAGACTCTGTCAACCATGTCTTTATGGAACTTGCTTTGTGTACTGGTGCACAGTCATGTTGGAAGAGGAAGAGGCCAGCTCCAAACTGTTCCCACAAATTTGGGAACATGGAATTGCCCAAAATCTCTCTTGGTATGCTGAAGCATTCAGAGTTCCTTTCAATGGAACCAAGGGGCCAAGCCCAGCTCCTGAAAAACAACCCCACACCATAATCCCCCCTTCACCAAACTTTACTCTTGACACAATGCAGTTAGACAAGTACCATTTTCCTGGCAACCGCCAAACCCAGACTCATCTATCAGATTGCCAGATGGAGAAGCATGAGTGGTCACTCCAAAGAACGCGTCTCCACTGCTCTAGAGTCCAGTGGTGGCGTGCTTTACACCACTGCATCCAACGCTTTGCATTGCACTTGGTGATGTATGGCTTGGATGCAGCTGCTCGGCCACGGAAACCCATTCCATGAAGCTCTCTTGTGCTAATCTGAAGGCCACATGAAGGTTGGAGGTTTATGGCAATTTACTCAGCAGAAAGTTGGCGACCTCTTCGCACTATGCGCCTCAACATCCGCTGACCCCACTCCGTCAGTTTACGTGGCCTACCGCTTCGTGGCTGAGTTGCTGTTGTTCTCAAACGCATCCACGTTCTTTTAACACAGATGACAGTCGACTGTGGAATATTTAGGAGCGAGGAAATTTCTTGTTGCACAGGTGGCATCCTATCACACAGTTCCACGCTAGAATTCACTGAGCTCCTAAGAGCGACCCATTCTTTCACAAATATTTGTGAAAACAGTTTGCATGCCTAGGTGCTTAATTTTATTCACCTGTAGTCATGGAAGTGACTGGAACACCTGATTCCAATTATTTGGATGGGTGAGGGAATACGTTTGGCAATATAGTGCAGTTACTTAAAAACTTTATGAAGCAAAAAACATTAAATAAATTCTTAGAAAATTACAGACTTCGCTGACATCTATGTGGTCAAAAATTATGTAGTTAAATCTAACAAGGCCTTATTTTCAAACACATTTAAATGTATTCAAGCACAATTTTTAAACACATTCTAAACGTAAATGAAAACCCAAAAATGTGTAAGTGCTACAATGTGTAGAAAATTTAAACAGGTTTTCTTTTGTTTTAGTGTCCCAGACACTGTAATCATATTGAAACATATAAACACACTTTTGTAAATGTATTTCAACACAAAAAGAAATTTATGTTTTACAGAAATAAATCCACGAAATAGCGTGACTGTGATAGGTGAACCGCGATACGGTTGTATTACTGCATTACTATATAGTGTAGCAACTGTCTTATAGTCAAGAGAACATTCCAGATGCAAAAAAAATAAAAACTTCCGACCTCATTCACTCCTCTAATGCGATAGTGGAATCCAGCGCTCTTTATATAAATCTAACCTGTATGAGTGATTTTAAGTGGCCTTGGAGAAGATTGATGACTATGTGCCGAGATATGTCAGGCGGATTGTGCTGTTTCTAGGTGCGATGTGCAGAAAAGCAGCGACAGTTTAATTGTCAGGGGGATCTGAGGGAAAAAACCCACAGCATCCATCATTTTACACAGAGTGCCCCCGATTCCTAATAGCCACATTGTTTCTCTCTCTGTCTCTGTCTCTCTCTCTCTAGTTGTAGTTTTTTTTCTCGCATAAAGAAACGTGAACTCCTGGATTAAATCCATCTATGTGAACTTTCCTTCATCCTTCCCCCCCCCCCCCACATTTAATGCCTAACAGTTGCATGACTCAGCTGTAGAGACTACCATGTGTTTATAAAAACAAAACATCTATAAGAGAGGTGGTATTGAATTATTTAAATGCTTGTGTAAAGTTGGTGCTTGAGACGTTGATGGGTCGACTGCAAATCCCTAAATCTGTGTTACAGGGAGAATGGATTGTGTAACTGCCTCACATTAGCAGTTTATATTGGCATGTCCTATTACTCTTGCTTTCTAATCCTATCAATAATGTATTACAGTTAAAGGTGGAAGTGTTTATTGGCTACTTGAGTGATCTGGTGAAGTTCCGATAGTAAGTCAAGGATTCTGCTCTCCAAATCCCTAAGTGATTAAAAAGGTGTGTTTAAGGCACTGCTATAAGTTGAAGAAAGACAAAACTGCAGGTCGTAATGTCAGAGGGGTTTGTAAGAGGGGCAGTTATCCCATAAGGATAGGGTGTATGACAAAATGATCAAAATGACTCGTTTTTATCAAATAGATTGTGGATAGTAAAACCATGTACAAAATGATTTTGTATCATTTCACCACTTATTACACACACACTGTAGTTAGTAAAGGACAGTGTGGGACATGCAAAAATCAAGTACAGCTAAAAAAAAAAACAGGATAAAATAAAGGAAACACATTTGAGACTTACCGATGTGCAAATGTTTGGCCACTTATAATAAGACCTCAGTTTTATTACTCTGCTACATTTTTTTATGATGACTGGGTGATCTTGATAAGGACACCAAAGGCACTTTATAGTGATATTGACCCAATTGGGTGAAGTGCTCATTTGTTAAGGTCTTTAAAGTTATGGTTCACCTTGCATTTTATGGAATTATGAAACCTGGTCTGAATGCTTATACTTCATTTATACCTGCAGAAAAAACAGGAATCGACTATCTAGGTATCTGAGAGAGATTGATAGATAGAGAGAGAGAGAGAGAGAAAGAGAGAGAGAGAAACACACACACACAGAGAGAGAGAGAGAGAGAGAGAGAGAGAGAGAAACACACACAGAGTGAGAGAGAGCGAGAGAGAGAGAGAGAGACAGAGAGAGAGAGGCCCCAAATGCTAAAACAACTTCATGTTGCACCAATTAGAATAATTTCCAGGAGAAAAAAATCAGGACAGTATTGACCAAAAATATCCCAGTGCGAAATGAAACAGTAACCTGTTTGACCATCTGTAAGGAACTGCTGCAAACAGATAAGGAAAATTATTGAAGAAAACTAGGCTGCACACTAATTTCCACTAATACCATCATCATCAAGACAGTCTAAATTAGTGACATGTATTTTACAGAAGTGACTAATTTCCTTTCTTCTGCCTTCTTTCTGGCACATTGGCTCAGCCCGTGACTGGGAATAGACACACACAATGCAAGCCCATTGTCTCTCCTGGTGCTAATTCCCCACCTCACCATGCAGAAGAGTCTGCATTATCTCGGATGGCAGGATAGCTAGGGCCTCTCCCCTTTCCTCTGCTCACATATCCCACTACAGTCTATTTCTGTCCACCACAGTGCATCTGACGTCTCTCTCTGCACTAAACACATGAGGCCAGTCAGTCAGTAATGGGCATTCAACTGAAGATTCCGCCACAAACCAACACAATGTGATTAATAGTTTATTTTCTCCATTTGACCTGATTATGTTTCCCACCTCAATCAATGCGGATGAGATGTTTCTAAATACTCTGTCCTCCTAAACTACCCCCCCCCCCTGCCCCCACCCCACCCCAACTGAGAGTCATTACAATGATGAGATGTTATTTATGTGTACAAAAGCAATTAAGTAATGAGACTTGAATGATTATTGGGTGCAAGGTTTGGCAATGTAGTGTGAAAAGGTCAGCGGGGATAAGGAGTGAAGGAAGCAGAGGCGAGAAGGGAGGAGAGAGGGGATTATTTACAAAATTCATCTCTGAAATTGCTGAATCACTGGAAGTTGCAAACCATCTCTCTTCCTCATTCCATCTCTTCCTCATCCAAAAGCCTCGCACTAAGATGCGCAACGTGTCCTCAGCGCACCCTGCCATCAGCACACAAGGCAGAAAAATAGCACCCAAATACACTCCCTTCCAAAAATATTTGAACAGTGTGGCCAAATCTCTTATTTTTGTTGTGAGTTTGACATCAAAAGATGAATACAACACAAGAGATTAACATTGATCTATTACATGGATTATTCAAACAAAATAGCACTTTATGTCTGTGCTCAGTTTCAAACATTGGTCATAGCCAGTACAACCATTTGGTACATCCTGAAGAAGAAAGAAACCACTGGTTAATCAGTAACAAGGTAACAAACTGTATGTCAAATATAGGTAGATCAACGGAATACAACAGTAGTTGAAGACAGAAACATTTTGAGAGGCGCAAAAGGCTGAAATAATTAATCGAATAACTCGAGTATATTAATTTAGAAAAAAAGACATCAAAGTCTCTGCACCGAAGCTTCGCAGTCCACATTAGTCCACACGGACTAATGTTACTGCAGACTCACACACCACTTCATACAAATAAATTGGCACAATGGACAATGAAAATGGACAACACTCCCTAAAGCAAGGTACACAAATAGCAATTTTGAACATCTTAACCGATTTTTAAAAATGTGATAGACTGCACACATGGCAAGAAAGAAAATCAGCATGTCCATGACCACAAGCAAGGATAGAACAGATTTAACATTTAGGAATGACGGCCCATATTGTTTTGCAATGGGATCGTGAGGAAAAATCACTCTTAACACACCCCGCTCCACAGGATAATGACTCAGGATAATCTTTAACAAACATCCGATATTCGGGCCTTTGATGACTTTGATCTAATGGCGGGTAAAAATATAAAAATTATGTGTGTAATCTACTTAAGGCAATAGAACCATGTGATTTATCCAAGACAATCAGTAAAGCAAGATAGTCATGATGAAAATATATTATGAGGGTACATATAGAAAATATTTTAAACATGGTATCAAAGTAAAAGGTTTAATTAAATAGGTTAAAATATTGAATCTCAAAGTATTTCTATGCGTGGCCTCACATGCAGTTATTGTTTTTTTTTTATGACAGGCAAGATTTTATATGGTGTATAATAACATAATAATAATATCTTAGAAGAGTTAGTGTTTTAGTTGTCCAATAAGTATTTTGGGGGGATGAAATTAGTCAATTATTTGGACGTATGGTTAATCATATATGTTATTGGAGAACATGTAAACACTTACAGGTATGTGTGTGTAGCTCTCATACTGGAGCCAAAATTGACTTGAATTCAGCAAATAGTATAAACTGTGGATTGACGGAGCAGCGCCATCTGCTGGAATATTTGAAGGCCATAAAATGTTAAAATCAGGAAGTACGAGGGGGTTTTACGACAAGCACGATGGCCCTCAACTTGTCTAGCAAGACAACATAAGTGTACTGCATAAACTGGTCTTAAAAAAAACTAAGTAAAAATTGACAATGAAATTAGGAATATATTACTTAATTTATGAGAAATCATCTCCCAAAAGAACAGGAAAATTTGACTGGGCTCTTAAAACACATAAACATAGCTGCTAGACTCACAAAAACCCACAAACGTCTTAATTTTAAAGATAGCGTAAATATATTTCTTATTTGAAGATAATCTTACTCAGAACCAGTGATATACAGTAATATCAGTGCCTTATTAATATTTTTGAGGGGGGAAAAAATGAAAAAGCAAGTGAAATGCTCTTACACAAACGACGGTCAGAACTCCTCAGTAACCTGCAGTAATATTAGTGTTTCGCAGAGACAATAATCCTTTGAGTATTGTTTTATTGTCTGTCTACGTGCTGGTCCACCATTTGTGTTCAAATGTTGCTTAAAGGGGCGCCTGTGTGGAGTTTGAATGTTCTCCCCGTGCTTAAGTGGGTTTTCTCCGGGTACTCCGATTTCCTCCCACATCCCCAAAACAGGTTGATTGAAGACTCTAAATTGCCGTAGGTGTGAATGTGAGTGTGAATGGTTGTTTGTTTATATGTGCCCTGCGATTGGCTGGCGACCGGTTCAGGCTGTACCCTGCCTCTCGCCCAAAGAGAGCTGGGATAGGCTCCAGCACGCCCGCGACCCTAGTGAGGATAAGCGGTACAGAAAATGAATGGATGGATGGATGTTGCTTAAAGGTTTATAAAAGCAAGACATTGACGCAATTTGTTAGCATTAAGCTATGCTGACTTTCCTAAGGCAAAGCTATGTGACTGTTTGAAATACAGTAAACCCTCGTTTATCGCAGGGGCTACATTCCAGATATCCCCCGCAGTAAATGAATTCTGCAAGTGACTAATTATTTATTATATTACTATATATATTTCTAAGTTTCATATGCATTCCAATGCCAATTTGTGAAACAGCACTTTCGAGAGAGGTGTAGGTATTTTGAGGTCGCCATCCACATACACGCACGCACGCACACACACACACACACACACACACACACACACACACACACACACATACACATGCCTATTAGGCATGCACTGCTTGATTGACATGAACAACAGTCCATGCAGACATGATGTGAACAGGCAATTTACAGGGTTAACCATTTGCACCACTCCTCACACTCATGGCCATGTAGTCCATAAAAAGCATTACTGGTACTCAGAATTAATTGTGGTGATGTTTGAAACTACAGTACGGTAGCTAGAGAAAATCAAGCTGAACTTTGCTCCGTAATTCCATTTGTTCCTGTCCATTTTGTTATGAGTGTGTACATTAGCTATTCATCCCACGAAGGTTGGTATTTGTGAATGTATTTCATAAAAGTATGACAGTGGTTTGCGTTTTAAACGGATAAGGTACTCAGTAAGGTTTCTTTATTTGCTAAGAACATTAGCCCAGTTGCCCTTCTGTTACTCATTGTTGCCACATTTAAATTAATTGGCCTTTCAGGTTGACTGTATCATAAATGTGCAGGTGAGTAATTGCACTACATTGACCTTTAAAAAAAAAATGTGCGATGCACTGAATCCGCAATAAATGAACTGCGATAAAGAGAGGGACTAGTGTACACGATGTGTAATTCTCTTTGTTTTATGTTTAGTTTGAAACCTATTTGTTGAAGAAAAACATTGGGTCGGCACAAAACAAATAATCCTCACACAAGACATACACACACATATCTATATTGGATTGGATTAGTTTCCAGACATACTGTACATGTTGCAGCAATGGCATCTCATCCCTGTGAAGGTATCATACTTCCATTCACATGGGGCATGTGGCTAATAATAGAGATACCTAATTAATGTACACATATGTAGGCACACTAACCTTGGGTTGACTTTAGAATTCTGCAGTGAAATCGCTCTTACTGCAACAGAAAAAAAACATCTCTCACTGGGTGTGGGTTGATGTGGCCACTGAGTAAACAAAGATGGTTGGAGTGTGCTGTTTCATTCCTATGGAGAACAGACAAGGAAATTCAGGTCTTTTCTGTAGGTCTGACAACAAGCACAAGAGGAGGTAACCTTGGACGGCAGACAGCTTTGTGTCGATACAACACTGGCATGCACACAAAGTCTTTCAGCTTTGCAGTCAAACAAGACTGACTCACACCTTACAGCAAATCCATCTGTAGGCAACTCAACTGAAAAATATCTGATCAAAATGTTTCAAACCACAGGCCTACAGTCATCTTCAGGGAGAGGTCATGAAATGCACACTTTTTCCTCTTTTTTGTGTCGTTAACGCTTGTGAATGTTAAAATAATCACTGCTTAGGTACAATTCAGTTGTATTAACTTTTTTAGTAGAAGACATTTGCATTTAATCTTTAAGGAATGGTTGTTTTAAAACATTTATTTAGGTACAATTTTATTTTGTGTAACTTCAGGAGCAATACATTTGAATAAGTCATTAGTTAAGAACTGTTTTCTTTTATCTTCCTACATTTAAGCGCAGTGTTGATGTTCAAACTGTACATGTTACAGTGGCTTACAATAATATTAAATATACTTTTTTTTAGGAATAAAACATTAGTTTTATTGTTGATGAACACTGCCCTTATATGTTACTGCATTGAATGTTGTTTTTTTCAATGGTATTTGGTGTAAAAGGTATGGAACCACTGATTCCTACAAGGCGGCACGGTAGCCGACTGGTTAGCACATCTGCCTCACAGTTCTGAGGAACGGGGTTCAAATCCTGGTCCCGCCCGTGTGGAGTTTACATGTCCTCCCCGTGCCTGCGTTTGTTTTCTCCGGGCACTCCGGTTTCCTCCCACATCCCAAAAACATGCATTAATTGAAGACTCTAAATTGCCCATAGGTGTGAATGTGAGTGCGAATGGTTGTTTGTTTCTATGTGCCCTGCGATTGGCTGGCGACCAGTTCAGGGTGTACCCCACCTTTCGCCCGAAGATAGCTGGGATAGGCTCCAGCATGCCCACGACCTTAGTGAGGATAAGCGGAACAGAAGATGGATGAATGAATGAATGAATAAATGATTCCTACAATTCAATGAATCCTTTTTATTTACTGTTGATTGCTTTTTGATTCATTGCTGAAAGGAGGTGTTCGTGTACAGTTGTTCAATTTAAACAAATAGTAAATTGACCTTGTTCTCCCACAAATGTTGCTGCTAAATAAGCACCCAAAGCTGCTCTGTGACGCATTCACTCACCTCAGCAGTCAATCCATCAGCTCGTTTTTTTTTTGGTTCTTCCTTGACTCCCTTCTGGAGATGTTGTGTTCAGGGTGACATCTAGTGGCAGAAATGTTATTCAATCCATACATGTGCTCAGGAAAACCACATACGAATCAAAACCATGACAAAAAAAAAAAAACCAATACATTAGCAAAACTGTATTCAAGCCTTCATATTCAGCTAATACATATAGCTAAATGTGTGGTTGAAACCATTTGAGTTAAGGAAATAATGGCTATATGGCAGATATATTGTATTAATAATGACAATTGAACGGCATATATCTATTTCGTGGGGGGGGGGGGGGGGGGGCTAAGAGAAAAGCATAACGTGCGGTAACTGAAAAACTTGGTTAATTTTGTGAGAAACACGACGTACCAACTAAACCCGGAAATACCGTCGAACGTCATTTAGCGTCATGTCTCAGAATGCACCGCGGCTGTGTTTGTGTGGATTCTGGGACTTGCAGTCTTTAAATCCGTTTCCTTATTTAGCCTACATTAGGTGGTGGAATCTGCTCTTCAAAGAAAAACACACGTGAAAATATTGATCGGGTAAGGCAAACATCTTATAATACCATCTCTTACCTGAAAAACACGTCGAGTTGTTTCAACATATTAATCAATTCCTCACCACATGTTCTTATTTTACCTATTT